>NC_029780.3:47654444-47662063 GCF_000817695.3 Arachis duranensis
GTTAGTGACACTCACCTTTGTCACTAATGCTCCAATTGCCTAAAGTTCCTACGTTAGGACTCACGTTAACTAAGTTAACGTGGCTCTTAACGTAGTAAATGAAGCCATCTCCCAACATTAGTGACAAAAGTGAGTGTCACTAACGTTGTTTCTTTTGAATTCAACTCCACGTTAACTTTCACGTTAACAATCTTAACGTGAGAATTAACGTAGGCAATGCTAATGATCCAACGTTAGTGACAAAAGTGAGTGTCACCAACGTTGGTGTTGTTGCTCCTCTTCCACGTTAGAGTTCACGTTAACTAAGTTAACGTTACTCTTAACGTGGGGCATTGCCTAGTTTTCCAACGTTAGTGGTGTTCACTTTTCTCGTTAACGTGGAGTTCCCCTTTTTCTTCTACGTTAACTACCACGTTAACTTAGTTAATGTGGCTATTAACGTGAGCTGTGGATGGCTTCGCAGGCGTTATTGGTGATCACTTTTCTCATTAACATTGCAAGCTCCTTGCCATTCCATGTTAGTGTTCTCGTTAGCTAAGTTAACGTGAATGCTAACGTGGTTCTTTCATGCTTCATTTGTCCTGAAATCAAGCAATTAAAGTGCATCAATCTCTAGCCAAAGTCATGAGATTATTCATCATCAAGTTATCATGCAATTCTAGCAAAAATCCCATGAAATCATACAAAATTCACAATAGTTGCTTGAATCAATGTGTAAGTGTATTTTTACCCAAAACTTGCCTTATTCAAGCTTTCAGCCAACACTCCCAAACCAGTTGGTTTTAAGGTGCTAGGTGTTAAGACACCCCTAAGGACTTACTCCCTCAAGTCTCTTTCCTTCATACATACACACCACAGGCACATGGTTTGTTATTCTTTCTTTCTTGAGACCTTGGTGTCTAGCACCTCTTTGGGTTACTAAGTGCTCTGTAGCAAAGGTTACTCTTGATAGTGGACTTTCAACTGATAATCTCGGATTAGTTAACCCAAGTTACCAAGTGATAAGGCACCCCTAAGAGCTTATTCATCCAAGTATATCCCTTGTACATAAACACCACAAACACATGCCTCAATTTTGAAACCCTTGGTGCCTAGCATTGTTTTTTATTGTGTTCCTTTTCTTATTTTCAATTGTATTGATCTTTTTCTTTTCTTGTTGGGATCTTATTGTTTAGCTAGCCTCAAAGAATGTGTCTCAAACATAGGACTTAGGATGGATAGTTGCTTTCTTTCCTTTCTTGGTGAACCAACTTAGCTTACTAATCAACCTACCACAAACATTCAGAATGCACTTCACACAATGACTCCACTCTTGTTCTTCCCATAACATTTTCTTTTAGATAAACTTAGAGAGACGAGCATACAATTAAGGAAGATGAAAGTGAACCTTCAAGACATTAGGCTCAATAGCATAGACCTAAGCAATGAAACTTAAATGCATAATTGAAAATTCTAAACTACCATGGAAGCATGTTCTATTTCATACATGATTTTCCTTATTTAAAGCTTTGAAAAAGAAAGTAAACTAAGGAGGAACTTCACCACCTTTCACTTGTTGGTATGCTCATCCCCTGGGGTTGATTGGAATCCTGTAACACTATTGAAAGTTGCTTGTTCCCTAAGCACTTGGAAAAGAGTTAGCATGCATGTGTATGTGTGAGCTTCTGAGCTCGGCTTGGTGTGTGAATACCAAACTTAGTTCCTTGCTTACCTTGACAAATTGGATGTATGCAATACTTTGTGTGCTTTTTATTCTGAAACACTATGAGTTAAAAAGACAATCTATGTATTAGAGGCTAAGCCTCTGTCAAGTGAGTTCTCTAATTGCTAGAGCAATGCTTCATCATTAAGGGCTGCAATGCACTCTTAGGCTGGGGTTTTGGTGGGACACCAAACTTAGAGCCCTATATTCACCCTTGTATTGTTTTTGGTGTGTAACACCAAACTTAGCTCTTCACACTATAGAGAACCCAACTTGACATTTTTATCAAAAGACCTATGAAAAGAAAATTACCTCAGGTTGGGTTGCCTCCCAACAAAGCGCTTTTTTAGCGTCGCTACCTCGACGATTCCTTCCTCAGTTGAGGTTGTACTTCTGTTTGGGGGTCTCCCCCATACTGCCCAAGTAGTGTTTGAGTCTTTGCCCATTCACCATGAACCTTCTCCTTGAGTTTTCTTCCATTATTTCTATGTGTCCATAAGGTGAGACTTTTGTGACTAGAAAGGGTCCCGACCATCTTGATTTGAGTTTCCCAGGAAAGAGTTTCAGTCTAGAGTTGTAGAGAAACACATGTTGCCCTTCTTCGAAACTTCTGGGTACCAAGTTGAGATCATGTCTCCTTTTTGCTTTTTGTTTGTAAATCTTGGTATTTTCATAGGCTTGAGACCTAAATTCTTCCAATTCTTGAAGCTGTAGGACCCTTTTTTCACCAGCAGCAGTGCTATCTAGGTTCAGTTTTTTAAGGGCCCAGGAGGCCTTATGCTCTAACTCTAATGGCAAATGACAAGCCTTACCATACATCATCTAGTTTCTTTGCCCAATCTTTTCTTGATACCCCCACAGTCTTCTCTAGAATCCTTTTCAACTCTCGATTGGATATCTCTGTTTGCCCACTTGTCTGTAGATGATAAGGTGTGGCAACCTTATGCTTCACCCCATATCGGAGGAGTAAGGCTTCCAATGGTATATTGCAGAAATGGCTTCCTCCGTCGCTAATGAGAGCTCGTGGGACTCCAAACCTGGTGAAGATATTCTTTCGAAGGAAGTTTATAACTACCTTGTTGTCATTAGCTGGGGTTGCCACTGCCTCCACCCACTTAGATACATAGTCTACTGCCACCAAGATGAATTTGTTTGAATATGAAGATGGGAATGGTCCCATGAAATCGATCCCCCACACATCAAACAGCTCAAGCTCTAGAATGTATTGCTGTGGCATCTCATTTCTCTTAGGTAGGTTGCCAGCCCTTTGGCATTCGTTACAGCTTCTCACTAATTCCTTGGCATCTTTGAAGATAGTGGGCCAGAAGAATCCACTTTGCAGTACCTTGGCAGCTGTTCTTTCTCCTCCAAAGTGACCTCCATAACTAGCACTGTGACAACTCCACAGGACCTTCCGTCCTTCTTCTTCTGAGATGCACCTCCTAAGAATTCCATCTGAGCATTTCTTGAAGAGGTAAGGCTCATCCCAAATGAAGTACTTTGCATCATTGATGAGATTTCTTCTTTGATATTTGTTGATTCCAGGGGGTAAGTCACCAGCTGCTTTAAAATTGGCAATATCTGCAAACCATGGTGCTTTATGAATCATCATTAGCTGCTCATCTGGGAAGAATTCATTTACACTTGTATCATGGGCATCATCCTTCTCACAAGAAATTCTGGATAGATGATCTGCCACTTTGTTCTCCACACCCTTTTTGTCTCTAATTTCAATGTTGAATTCCTGCAACAATAAGATCCATCTGATTAGTCTTGGTTTCGACTCTTGTTTGGCAAATAGATATTTGAGTGCTGTGTGATCAGTGAAAACAATAACTTTGGAGCCAATAAGATATGATCTAAATTTGTCAAATGCAAAAACTATTGCCAACAACTCCTTTTCAGTAGTGGTATAATTCCTTTGAGTGTCATTAAGGACTTTGCTAGCATAGTATATGACATGCACCAAATTTTCTTTTCTCTGTCCTAACATTGCCCCAACTGCGAAATCAGATGCATCACACATTAGTTTGAATGGTAAATTCCAATCAGGTGGGGTGATGATAGGAGATGAGGATAGCCTCTTTTTCAAGTTTTCAAATGCTAGCATGTATTTCTCATCAAAAAATGAATGGTGCATCAGACATTAGGAGATTGCTTAAGGGCTTGGCTATCTTTGAAAAATCTTTAATAAACCTTCTATAGAAGCCAGCGTGTCCCAAAAAACTCCTTATAGCCTTGACATCACTTGGTGGAGGTAACTTTTCAATTAGCTCCACCTTAGCTCTGTCTACCTCAATGCCTTGATTAGAAATTTTATGGCCAAGAACTATTCCCTCTGTCACCATGAAATGACATTTTTCCCAGTTCAAGACTAAATTGGTTTCTTGACATCTTTTCAATACCAAAGAAAGATGGTTTAGGCAACTAGGAAAGGAATCTCCAAATACGGAGAAGTCATCCATGAAAACTTCAATGAACTTCTCTATCATATCTGAAAAGATGGAGAGCATGCAGCGTTGAAAAGTTGCAGGCGCATTACATAGCCCAAATGGCATGCGCCTGTAAGCAAACACTCCATATGGACAAGTAAATGATGTTTTCTCCTGGTCTCTTGGATCAACCACTATTTGATTATATCCCGAATAACCGTCTAGAAAATAATAGTATACATGTCCTGCAAGCCTTTCAAGCATCTGATCCATGAAGGGGAGTGTGTGGCTTCATTGAGCTTCCTGTAGTCAATACACATTCTCCAGCCTGTGATGGTTCTTGTAGGGATTAGCTCATTCCTTTCATTAGGCACCACAGTGATTCCTCCTTTCTTGGGAACTATTGAACTGGACTGACCCACTGGCTATCTGAAATTGGATAGATTACTCCTCCCTGCCACAACTTCATAACTTCTTTCTGTACCACTTCTTTCATTGCTGGATTTAACCTTCTTTGAGGCTGAATGGAAGGTTTGGCACCTTCTTCCAAGAGTATCTTATGCATGCATATGGCTGAACTGATTCCCTTCAAGTCAACAAGTGTCCATCCTATGGCATCCTTATGTTTTTGTAAGACTTGAAGCAACTCTTCTTCTTGTTCTTGGCTGATGGCTGAATTTATGATCTTTGGATAACTTTTGTTCTCTCCCAAGTAAGCATACTTAAGAGTGGTTGGCAGTGTTTTAAGCTCTAGTTTGGGTACTTCTTTTCTTCCCTCCTTTTCTTCTAGTATCCCTTGAACATGTGTTTCAGCAGCTGCAGCTTCTTCGCTTGCTGCTAATTCCTCTTCTGTTGATGCTTCAAATTCTTCTTCGAGAGTTTCTTGTATCAAGGCCTCTACGGAATCCAACCTCATGCATTCTCCCAATGAGTTGTGTGGGTAGCTCATGGCCTTACATACATTGAATGTCAATTTCTCATCATGTAGTCTAAGGACAAGTTCACCCTTTTGGACATCAATAAGGGCTCCGGCAATGGCCAAGAATGGCCTTCCCAGAATGATAGAAGTATTAGCTGCTTCCTCCATGTCTAATACCACAAAATCTGCTGGAGAGATGAAGTCCCCCACCTTCACTAACAAATCTTCTACTATCCCATGGGGAAATTTGAATGATCTATCTGCTAGTTGTAAAGCCATTCTTATTGGTTTAGCTTCCTCAATCTTCATTTCTTTCATCATTGCTAGAGACATTAGATTTATGCTGGCTCCTAGATCACATAAAGCCTTTTCTACAATGATTTCCCCAATGATATAAAGGATTTGGAAACTTTCAGGGTCCTTCAATTTCTGGGGCAATTTGTGTTGGATGATGGCGCTGCATACCTCTGTGAGTACTACAGTCTCATTGTTCTTCCAGCTTCTCTTTTTGGTCATCAACTCCTTCAAGAACTTGACATAGAGTGGCATTTGCTTTATTGCCTCAGCAAAGGGTATGTTTATTTGTAATTTCTTGAAGATTTCCAAGAATCTTGAGAATTGGTTGTCCTCCCCCTTCTTCTTTAATTGTAGTCGTTGGGGGGTATGGAGCTTTTGGGAGACATGATCTGAGCGCTTCTCCTTCTTGGTGTGGCTTAGGGGTTGAGGGTTGAGCCTCCTCATGTCCCTTGTTTTCTTCATCCGGTTTCTCCTCTGGTGTTTGCTTGTGGGTCTCCTTCAGTTCTTTTTCACTTTTGAGGGTGATGGCTTGACATTCCTCCTTTGGCATTGAGTTAATATTGCCGCAATTGTTGTGTCAGGAACTTGTTTGAATAAGAATCCAACCTATATTTCCAGTTTCTTGATGGCAGCATCTTGATTTTGCATGTTGGATTACACTTCTTCCCGGAAGGCTTTACTATCTTGAATGTCCTTGCATAGGCTTTCAAGTAGAGCCTCAATTTTTGAGAGTCTATCATCTGTCAATGATGGTGGGTTGAGATTAGGGGGTTGTGAAGATTGGTTGGATGGGTGTTGGTAATGTCTCTGTGTGGTGTTTTGATGAGTTGCATGGTTGTTGGAGTTGAGATTGTGGCGTCTCTGATCTTGCCCTTGATCTTGTTGATTTCCCCATCCAAAGTTGGGGTGATTTCTCCATCCAGAGTTGTAAGTTTTGGAGTATGGATCATGGCTTTGTCTAGGTGAGTTTCCAACATAGTTGGCTTGCTCCCAGTCACCTTCTTCTCCTATGTTTGCTCCTTCTTGAGCTGGTGATGAAGTGATGGCTGCTGCAATTTGGTTCTCCTCCACCTTCTTGGTAAGATCTGCTAGCTGCTTGGTGATCATCTTGTTTTGAGCTAGCAAGGCATCCATGTGGTTCAGCTCCATGACTCCTCTGGTGTTACTTATTTCGGATGCATAGAAGTAGTCATTTTCAGCAACTGTTTCAATGACATCTATGGCTTCTTCAATGGTTTCTTCTTATTTAGAGAGCCTCCTGATGAATGATCCACAGCCTTCTTTGACTCATATGAAAGACCTTCATAGAAGATGTGAAGTTGGACCCACTCATTAAACATCTCTGGTGGGCATCTCCTTGTTAGATCCTTGAACCATTCCCACGCTTCATAAAGTGTCTCCCTATCTTGCTGTCTGAACGTCTACACTTCAATTCTCAGCCTATTGATCATTTGAGGGGGGTAAAACCTTGCCAAAAACTTGTTCACTACCTGATGAGCGGATAATTTGTACGCTTTTTGGCATTATTTTTAGTATGTTTTTAGTATGTTTTAGTTAGTTTTTACTATATTTTTATTAGTTTTTAGTTAAAATTCACTTTTCTGGACTTTACTATGAGTTTGTGTGTTTTTTAGTGATTTTAGGTATTTTCTGGCTGAAATTGAGGGACCTGAGCAAAAATCTGATTCAGAGGCTGAAAAGGACTGCAGATGCTGTTGGATTCTGACCTCCCTGCACTCGAAGTGAATTTTCTGGAGCTACAGAAGCCCAATTGGCACGCTCTCAACTGCGTTGGAAAGTAGACATCCTGGGCTTTCCAGAAATGTATAATAGTTCATACTTTGCCCGAGATTTGATGGCCCAAACTGGCGTTCCAAATCAGCTCAAAACTGCCCGGCGTTAAACGCTGGAACTGGCACAAGAATGGGAGTTAAACGCCCAAACTGGCACAAAAGCTGGCGTTTAACTCCAAGAAGAGTCTCTACATGAAAATGCTTCAATGCTCAGCCCAGGCACAAACCAAGTGGGCCCGGAAGTGGATTTTTATGTCATTTACTCATATTTGTAAACCCTAAGCTACTAGTTCTCTATAAGTAGGACCTTTTGCTGTTGTATTTTCATCTTTTGATCACTTTAGATCCTTAGATCATCTTTGGACGTCTAGTTCTTAGATTATGGGGGCTGGCCTCTCGGCCATGCCTAGACCTTGTTCTTATGTATTTTCAACGGTGGAGTTTCTACACACCATAGATTAAGGTGTGGAGCTCTG
>NC_029780.3:47662333-47693637 GCF_000817695.3 Arachis duranensis
ATAGCCATTGACAACGGTGATGCCCTACATACAGCTTGCCATGGAAAAGAGTAAGAAGGATTGGATGAATGTAATAAGAAAGTAGAGATTTGAGAGGAGCACAACATCTTCACACACTTATCTGAAATTCCCACTATTGCTTTACATAAGTATTTCTATCCCTTTTTATTTTCTATTTATTATTAATTTTCGAACTCATCATAAACCAATTTAATCCGCCTAACTGAGATTTACAAGGTGACCATAGCTTGCTTCATACCAACAATCTCCGTGGGATCGACCCTTACTCGCGTAAGGTTTATTACTTGGACGACCCAGTGCACTTGCTGGTTAGTTGTGCGAAGTTGTGATAAAGAGTTGAGATTACAATTGTGCGTACCATGTTGATGGCGCCATTGATGATCACAATTTCGTGCACCACTACCTCTTCCCAATTAGTCAAGCTCTCCTTTGGAAAGGATTCAAGCCACTTGGATGCCTTGTCCTCCAAATGAGCAATTATTTTGCACCAAAGTGATGAGCTGGGGTTTTACCTCGAAATTGTTGGCATGTATGGTGGGTTTCTGAATGCTGCTCCCACAATTTCCAGCATTAGGATTGATATAGGATCCTAAGACCCTCCTTTCTTGCCCAGCACGGTTGGCATGGCCTTGATTATGAGCCTCCTCTTCATGGTTGTTCTCCAAATTCTCTTCCATGTTGGGTTCAAAATACTCTTTCTCTGCTTCCTCAGCACCAATAATCCTTTTTCCTCTTGTTTCCCTTCGTCGTCTCCAAAGGGTTCTTTCAGGTTCTGAATCAAAGGATGTTGAAGCTCCTTCTCTTCTCCCTGTCATACAATAGATTGCACAGCAGGAGATGAAATGCTGAAACTAGTTTTGTTAGAGTAATTGTTAGTGTGAGTGATGCAAATTATCAAACAGTTATTGGGTTAGTAAGCAGAATTATAATAAACAAAGAAATTAAGAACGAAACAAAACTAAGGGGGTGCAGGGGTGAGGAAGAAATCAAAACAACTAACAGAAATTGACTGAATAAACTAAACAAAAAGGAAAAAATAATGCTCAATCCAGTGATCTTCAAACTTAATCATTGTTGATTCAAAATCAATCCCCGGCAACGGCGCCATAAACTTGATTCGTGAAAACTTGTCTGTCAACAAATTTCCCTTCGGCAAGTATACCGAATTGTCGTCAAGTAAAACTCACAGTAGAGTGAGGTCAAATCCCACAGGGATTGATTGGTCAAGCAATTTTAGTTAGAAGAAAGTGCTAGTTGAGCTGAGCAGAAATCAGATTTGGAATTTGCATAAAATTAAATGACTGGAAAGTAAATAGCAGGAATTAAAGTGCAGAATCTTAAATGGGAGTTGGGGTAATAAGCATGAAATTAAATGACAGAAAGTAAAGAGAATGGGTAAGATAAGATATGGGGAAATCATTGGGTTCAGGAGATGTTGCATTCTCTGGATCAAGTTCATTCTCAAGATGTTGTATTCTCTGGATCAAGTTCATTTTCATCTCTTCCTCAATCAATGCATCTATTGATCTCCTTGGCAATCTTAGGTGATTAGATTCCAATTCCTTGGCAATCCAATCTCTCTAAGCTTGAACAATTGCCCAATTCTTTGATTTAATTGCTCATGGGAAGAGATGAAGTGTGGTCACTTATTATACCACATGTACCCAAATCAAAGTGTTGGTAGGATTACATGTCACAATATCCATCCAAACCCCAATTTGGTCCAACATGAGAAAGCATTTCTAGTATGATCTCCTCATCCCTTTTCCAAGGCTCAAAAGAGATCCAATTATGGAGAGCTTTTTTTCCAAGACAACTAACCAATTGAATATCTTCTAGTGAGTTCTTCAAGTCTTGGATGTGGGCTCTGGACCTTGAGTTGAAGCAGTTCTCATCTTTAGTGGCCCAGCTTGCAGAGAAATATGAGTTAGGCTTGGGCATTTAGTGGGATTAACATTGAGTCACCTTTTTGGGTGCGAGAACGTTAGTGGCATTCACTTTTTCCACTAACGTTCTACCCTTATATACCCACGTTAACTCCAACGTTAGTAGTCTTAACGTGACTACTAACGTCTCCTATTCAATCCTTGGCCAACGTTAATGGGACTCACTTTTCCCATTAACGTTGGCTTGTGCCCCTTTTCGCAAACGTTAATGGGACTCACTTTTCCCATTAACGTTGGCTTGCCTCTTGCCCTTACGTTAAGTCTTACGTTAGCTTAGCTAACGTGGCTCTTAACGTGGGTGTTCTTCACCTTCGAAAGCGTTAGTGACACTCACCTTTGTCACTAATGCTCCAATTGCCTAAAGTTCCTACGTTAGGACTCACGTTAACTAAGTTAACGTGGCTCTTAACATAGTAAATGAAGCCATCTCCCAACATTAGTGACAAAAGTGAGTGTCACTAACGTTGGTTCTTTTAAATTCAACTCCATGTTAACTTTCACGTTAACAATCTTAACGTGAGAATTAACGTAGGAAATGCTAATGATCCAACGTTAGTGACAAAAGTGAGAGTCACTAACGTTGGCGTTGTTGCTCCTCTTCCACGTTAGAGTTCACGTTAACTAAGTTAACGTGACTCTTAACGTGGGGCATTGCCTAGTTTCCCAACGTTAGTGGTGTTCACTTTTCTCGTTAACGTGGAGTTCCCCTTTTTCTTCTACGTTAACTACCACGTTAACTAACGTTAGTGGTGTTCACTTTTCTCGTTAACGTGGAGTTCCCCTTTTTCTTCTACGTTAACTACCACGTTAACTTAGTTAACGTGGCGATTAACGTGAGCTATGGATGGCTTCGCAGGCGTTATTGGTGATCACTTTTCTCATTAACATTGTAAGCTACTTGCCATTCCACGTTAGTATTCTCGTTAGCTAAGTTAACGTAAATGCTAACGTGGTTCTTTCATGCTTCATTTGTCCTGAAATCAAGCAATTAAAGTGCATCAAAGCTCTAGCCAAAGTCATGAGATTATGCATCATCAAGTTATCATGAAATTCTAGCAAAAATCTCATGAAATCATGCAAAATTCACAATAGTTGCTTGAATCAATGTGTAAGTGTATTTTTACCCAAAACTTGCCTTATTCACTAAGAAAATGCATGAAACTACCCTAAAACAGTAAAGAAAAGGTCAATAAAATTGGCCTAGATGCCCTGACAGCAGACGTCTCTCTGGTTCCTCATCAAGCAGCTTCATAACAGGAGTCTCGTACATAGGATTTAAGTTAAAGTTTGCATACAAACAGGGTGTAGACGTTGGCTAGTCTCACAGTATATACATATAAACAGAGAACGAGATTCACCCTAGACTCAGAAGCCTATCTAGAGCGGAATTCTTTTTGCAAACAGTCATCAGTGAACTACGGACGGGTACTCATGCTTCCATCTGAAGGGGGAAGGGAGAGAGAAGGGGTAAGAACTGGGGAGTTCTTAGTAGGGTCGGGGTTATTAGTTTAGTTCATTAATTCTGTGGTGTTTGGTAGACGAATAACAGAATATAGAGAAGTAGTAAACAGAAGACAGATAAATAGAGAAGATAAAGAAAATAGATAGTAAAACACAAACAGAAGAATACAAGAAAATAACACAAACACAGACACAGAGAATAGAATACAAACAAAGAAAGCATATATTCAAACAACAATCATAACAGAGGAAATGTGCAACCAAGTATGATGCATGTCTGTCCTATGCAGGCCGTGAGCTCATGTGTCGGTTGGGTGCCCACAATCCCGACATTTATCTGGTCACGAGTAATCCCGATTTTTCGGATACGATTTTCCGTTCCTAAATAAATGCGCATATAATAATAGCTGCTCATTTGAGACAGCCTCTGCTTACTGCAGGAAAATGTATATATACTCTGCTCTGCTCTGCTTTGGGGAAGCGAAAAATTGCTGTAGGTAACTTAGTTTCCCTGCAGAGGCTCTGGGTTGCATCAAGCAACTAATATATATAAATATATATATCTCTTTATTATATTACTCTTCTCTTTATATCTTTTTACTCTATTCTGTTTTCTCTTTTCTTTGTATCTCTTTACTTTGCTCTGGTTACTCTATTCTCTGTATCTCTTTACTCTGCTCTGGTTACTCCATTCTCTATATCTCTTTACTTTTCTCTAATTACTGTTCTTCTATATCTATATTTACTCTTTTTCTCTTTATCTCTTTACTTCACTCTTGTTAATCTGTTCTCTGTGTTTCTCTACTCTGCTCTGATTTCTCTGCTTAACGTATATATTTAAAGCTTATGTAAATTTCGGTATGAATAGTTAGCCTGTCCCAAGTATAGGTTCATTAAGTCTATACTGAAATAGTTTAAATTTTCATATAATACCTAACCCTAGTCGCAACTCAAGGACAAACTATGTTTCCTTAGTTCGTTCACTAATTTCTGTCTATTTTTTTGTCATTAAAACTTTATAGACTTTTTCTTCAATTTTTATCTTTTCTTCAACTTTTTATCTTTCTTTTATCTTTGCCTCACTAACATGTTATTACCACTCCCTAAGTGTTTTATGAAGGTAACTATGAGATTCTGCGCTTAAAGATGTCTTTCTAAAGATTTTACAGAAAATTGCCTTTTTCGTATTATTTTATTATTTTTATTAAAATATTATTTTTAATTAAATAGTATTATTTAATATTTTATTATATTTTATTATTATTTATTATTTATTATTTTATTAATATATTTTCGAAAATTACCTTACCTTTACCTTTTGATAAACCACTATTTTATGGTTTATATTGTGTTTAATTGTGTGGTTTTATCATGATCCTTACCCACTTATTCATTAATTTAGCATGCATTTATATTTCCTTCCTGAAATTATTACATGATTGAAAACTGCTTCCTAGAGACTTTTTAATTATGCATTTTAGTTCTTCTTTATCCCATTCGATGCCGTAATCTGTGTGTTAAGTGTTTCAGGCTTTATAGGGCATGGATGAGTTGGAGAGTGGAAAGGAAGCTAGCAAAAAAATGAAAGGAACACAAGAAATTGAGGAGACAACCAACGAGAAGTGACGCGGCCGCATGGCTCACGCGTTCGCGTGAAAGAGGAGAAATCGCAGTAACACGGTCACATGGCTCACGTGACTGCGCGGAATGGAAAAGCACAAGTGACGCGGAGGCGTGGACGACGCGAACGCGTGGCAAGGAAAAAACGCGAATGACGCGTCCACATGGATGACGCGATCGCGTGACGTGCGCGATCTGCATAATCTGCAGAATTTGCTGGGGGCAATTCCGGGCCCTATTTTGACCCAGTTCTTGGCCCAAAACAGCAGACTAGAGCTAGAGAACATGCAGAAACCAGAGACAACATTCATTCTACACAGTTTTAGTTTTAGATCTAGTTTTTACTCCTCCTCTAGGTTTTTCTCTCTACACATTGATTGTTTTTAGGATTTGATTTTTCTACCACTTTTTGCATTGGGATACTGAGAAAAGTTATTACCTCATCAAGACTTCGTCATTCTAGTTCGTTTTCTTTACTTGGCTTTACTCTTCCATGTCCTTTGCTTTGTTAATTTTACCATTGGAATATTATTAGATTTATTTAATACAAGGATTACTTTTATTTTTATTTGATTTTTTTGATTTTTATTTACAATGTCTTTCCTTATTTCCTTTTCATATGTTATGAATTTTACATTCACAATGAGCGAGTAGTTCCCTAACTTGATGGGGAGTTGATTGAAAGGAACCAATGGAGTTGGAAGGCTTAAAAGAGAAATTGTAATTGGGTTTATTGTTGGATTGTCCTCTAGTCACTAACACCAACCCTTTTTAATTAAGTGGGTTGCAACTTGTGAACAGACATAGCATTCCAACTTGTTTGACTTTCTCTTACCTAGTAATAGATAACTAAACAGGATAACCTTTAATTATCAATTAACCTAGAGAGTAATCCAACAACAGCGGTACTTCCAACTAATCAACTCCCAGTCAAGTCTTTTATTTACATTATTCAAAATCTCCAATTTTATTTCCTGTTTACTCAACTCAAACCTTTTTGAAAACATTTGATTAATAAAAATAACACACTTTTCTGCAACTCATTGGGAGACGACCTGGGATTCATACTCCCAGTATTTCAATTTTAAATTTCTGTGACATCTTTCTAAATTGATAAGTGGATTTCTGGTGAGTTAAGAACTATACTTGCAACGTACACATTTTAATAATTTTTAATTCACCAATTTCCGCCGCATCAATTTTGACGTTAGGATTTTTGCTAGTAAAGAATTTTATAAAAATAGTCGCGTTGTAGATATAGATTCTAAACCAATAGAAATCCCTTCGTGTAAACGTTTTGGTTGTCACAAGTAACAAACCCCTTTAAAATTGATAACCGAGTATTTAAACCTCGGGTCGTCTTCTCAAGGAATTGCAGGGAGGTATATTCTTATTATTGGCTATGAAAAAGGTAAAATTGGGGTTTTGAGAATGAGGAATAAATATGGCAAATAATTTAAATGACAATTAAAATAAATAAATACTGTAAAGCAAACCCTTTGGCAATGTAGGAGAAATTGGAAGTCCAGACTTAGTTATTCTTATCAATAATAATGAAAGTTGAATCTTAATTCCACTTAGTCAACCTTTGCTAAAGCAAAGGAAAGTCAAGGGACTAATTAGTTGACCTTCGAATCCTATTTATTTCCTAAGAAAAGGTTGGGATTATTGAAGTTCATTCAATTAGCAAAGATAACAGTTATCAATTATGTTGAGCTAAGATAACTCCTGAGTTACTGAATTCTCAACCAAGACCAAAAGGAAAGAAATTAAATCTGCTGGAATAAAAATTGTCTTCAGATTGGGAATAATCAATGGCATAAATAAAGAAAGCAATATTAAACTGAAATACCTCAAATATCATTAAATAAGAAAATCATCATGAAAGTGGCATAGGCCAATTAGGCAACATAACTAATACAAGCAAGCATTCAAATGTCTGAAAATAAGAAATAACATAGAGTGAAAAACATTAAACCTGGGATTGAGAGTCACTCCTAAAACTAAGAGAAGTCCTGAATCCTAAATCCTAAATCCTAGTCCTAAAGAGAGAGATCCAAGTATGAATAGCTTCTTTTCCAAGATAAATACCCAATTGGATGAAGATCGAAAGCTCTCTAGTAAAATCAAGAGAAAAGATAGAAGAAGAAGAATGAAAACTAATATTGATCCATTGTATCACAATAGAGCTCTCTAACCCAATGGAAAGAGTTAGTTGATCATTGCTCTACCAAAATAGAAAAGAAAGAAAGTGCAGAAAAGTAAAGATGAAGATTAAAACTGAAAATGTAACTTCCAAATTCATAAATGAAAAGTACAGAGAAAAGAAAGAGAAGGAAAAGAGTGTGAGGGAAGGGAGTCCGAAGACCCCTCTTCAATCCCCCAATTTCAGAATGTCTAGCCCCTCCCTCCTTGAATGTACAAACTAAGGCCTTTATATAGGCTCTCCTAAATTACAAAATGAAATTAAAAGCAAATTACAATTAAATGAAAATTCCTATTCTAGATGCTTCTTGTAGCCTTGATTGGTTGACACTTGTGGGCTTGCTTCCTTGAGATTGGATGGTCTTTGAAAGAGAAGTGATCAAATTGAGGCCGAGGGTGACTTGTGTTAATGCTGCCGTTAGCCACACTAACGCTACAAGTGTGGCGTTAGTGATAAAGTTATTGTGGCTAACGTTGCACTTGCTGCCCAGTTGGTGTTTTTGGGGCTTAAAAGATGCCTCTTGTTTGTGCTCCAATTTCATGCCCACTATAGACTATTATATATCTTTGGAAAGCTCTGAATGTCAGCTTTCTAACGCAACTAGAATCACCTCAATTGGATCTCTGTAACTCAAGTTATACTCCTTTGAAGTGGACATGGTCGCTGGCATAGTAGCTAGCGTTAATGGAAAACGTGAGTCCCAATAACGCTAGCGACCAGGGGCTTAATATTTCCAAGTTCTGGAGCTCAAAATCAATGTCCTCCCCATACTATTATATATTGTTGGAAAGCTCTGGATGTCTACTTTCCAACGCCTTTGGAAGCGCATCATTTGGAGCTCTACAACTCGAGTTACACTTCTTGGAAGGTGAAGAGGTCAGTTGGCCTTACTACAGGTTGATACCATGTTCATCTTTGCACTTTCGGGGCAGGTTTTCTCCCTCAAATTTAGTGTCAACCATGTAGTGCCATATATTCTTGAAAAGCTCTGGAATCCTACTTTCCAATGCCACTAGAATCATCTCATTTGGAGCATTGTGGCTCAAGTTATGTGTGTTTGAAGAAGGCATGGTCAGGCTGCCAGGTGGGACTTTTGCCTACGTTAACTTCCATGTTAACTTAGTTAATGTAGAAGTTAACGTGGGTTTTTCTCCCTCGCCAACGTTAGTGGCACTCACTTTTTCCACTAACGTTGGCATCTCCCTTTCCTTCCACGTTAACTACCACGTTAACTTAGTTAACGTGGCTGTTAACGTAGGTCTTTTTGCTTCGTCAACGTTAGTGACACTCACTTTTTCCACTAACGTTGGCATATACCCCTTTCGCAAGAGTTATTGGGACTCACCTTTCCCATTGACGTTGCTTGGTGCCTTTTGTCTCTACGTTAGAGTTCACGTTAATGTAGCTAACGTGACTCTTAACGTGGGTCTTCCTTGCTAACGTTCCATGCTCTTCTGCTTCAAAGTTAATGCCACTAACTTTTCTCACTAACGTTGGGGCTTTCCTTCCTTCCACGTTAGTGCCCACATTAGTGTAACTAACGTAACCACTAACGTGGCTCTTCTCTTCTTCTTTTGGCCTGAAATCAATCAAACAAAGTGCACCAAAGTCTTGCTCTTAATCATGGGATCATGCATCATCCAATTTATCATTCAATTTATGCATAATTCTCATGAAATCATTCAAAATTCACAATGTTTGCTTGAATCATGGTATGATTGCATTTTCAACCAAATACTTGCTTATTTCCTAAGAAAATGCATGAAACCAACCTAAAGCATACAAAAAATGGCTAGTAAAACTAGCCAAGATGCCCTAGCATCAGCTGCGTCGTCCATGCGGTCGCGTGGATGCCAGTTTCTCCAAAACTCCATTTTATGCTCTCCTTCCATTTTTGTATGTTTCCTTTTCCATTCTTTAAGTCATTCCTGCCTTAGAAGATCTGAAACTACTCAACACACTAATCATGGCATCGAATGGAAATAAAGGTAATTAAAATAATTAATTTTAAAGCATAGGAAACATGTTTTTCACATACATCACATAATAAGGAAGGAAAAGTAAAACTATGCAATTAATATTAATAAGTGGGTGAAGGATTGAATAAATCACTCAGATTAAGCACAAAATATATCACAAAATATGGGTTTATCAACCTCTTCACACTTAAGTAATAGCATGTCCTCATGCTATGTCCAAGGTAAAAAGTAAGGTTGAAGTGGTTGAATGCCATGCAATGCAATTCTAATCTAAATGCAACTAACTAAATGCATGATGCAATTCTAATTTTATTCACTCATATATAAAGCTTACATGTAGTTAAATCAATTCACATTCTCAAGGAATCATATGTATATATATAGCCAACCTTAGATAATGATAAAGCACTTTTACAATTGAGATGGGAGAGAAAAACATTTTATAAACTTGCAAGACAATTAGTAATTTAAGCAGAGATATATGTTAATGAGTTAGTAAATCCTCACTGGATTTTGTGTTTACTCTCTAGTCACTCAGTGTTTATTGGGTTAGTCACTCTATTCTTCTTTTTATCCTTACTTTCTATAACTTTGTTCTTCATCTAACTAATCAACAATTATAAAATATAGACATACCAAAAATCATGAGGTCTTTAATTAAGGTTGTAATGGGGCCAAGGTAAGGGTAAGGGTATATGTATAAGGCTAAGTGATCTAATAAGTGAATCCTTAATTAGTCTAAGATCTCACCTAACATACATAATTTCTAAAGTAAAGCTTCTTTACCTATTTTCCCATAATTCCCACTTTTTATGTTACATGCTCATATTTTGTTCTTATACCACGTGCCTTTGCTTTAATTTGCATTTTTGGGAAATTCTTTTGTATCCCCTTTATTGAAAATAAAAACTTTTTTTTAATGCACATGGTAATTAATTATTTTAATTTCACATGAGCATGCTTCCCAATATATTTCTTTTTTTATTCTTTTCAATTTTTCTACCTTTGTTTCTATTATCCATGTTCCCAATAGGTTTCTCACACTTAAACAATTACAAAATTTCTATCTTAAGCTAACCAAGGATTCAACTTGGGATTTTAAATTTGTTTTTTTGCTTAAGGCTAGTGTTGTGGTTTATAGAATAAGAGGGAATTAAAGGCTTAAGGGGGCTAACAAGGGTGATGTAAAAGGTAGGCTAATTTTGGGATAAGTGAGCTAGAATCAAACAATGGCCTCAATTATATGCAAGCATGTAAATATATTAAATATTGGACATATAGAATGGAACAAAGCAAAGATTACAATTATAGAGAAGAAAACACACAAGAATAAAAATTTATGGTTAAATAATGTAACCATATAAATAAGCTCAAAATCCCACACTTAAAGATTGCACCGTCCTCGGTGCATGCTAAGATGTGCAGGTGGACGGGTTGCTTCAACTGATGCTTTTCTCCAATGATTAAGCATATGAACTTGTTTGTGTCCCCAGTAAGAAGCTTTTCCTCTCTCTTTGTGGTGGCCATCCTGAAAGAAGAGGGAAAAGAAGAAAAGTAACCCAAAAATAAAGATAGAAAATAAATAAAATATGGGTGTTAATGCCAGATAATAAGGGTCTCAATTACATGGTAGCTACAACATGCAAGTGAGAAAACAGTAGAAGTACATGGCAAAGCAAGAGTGCAAAAATTTGCAACAATGGGAAAGAGCGTGCAAGATAATATAAATTCATGTCAATGCAAAATTAATACAAATATCATAAAAGAATAGCATTGACTTACAATATTACCCAACAGTGTAAAACAAGTCACTGAGTACCAAAATAATTCTAGAAAGACACAACAGTTGAATTAAAAATAGTTAAAATGTGTACGTTATAACCAAGGATTCAAATTAAGGACATTATTGTTTTCCGCTTAGAGTTAGTAATGAGCTAAAGTAAAGAACTAATGGGTATATTAGGCTCAAATTGGTTTGCAAAGGATAATGAAAGGGTAAGGTCATATGGGTATGTAAGCTTAGTAAAACAAGGGCCTCAATCATATCAGTGCATGCATACATCAAACAATGGAAATATAGAATTAAGCAAGACAAAAATCACAATTTTAGAGAGAAAAACACACACCAAAAATGAAATATTGGTTGATAAAATGCAACCAACCAAATAGGCTCAAAATCTCACTGGTTTTGTGTGTTCGAGCTCTAAACTATGTTCCAAAATAAGATTTCTTCAAACAAGTTTTTCAAAAAGTTTTATTCAAATTAGTGAAATACTATAAAAATTTCTTGAAAAAGAAAATATTAATTTAACCAAGTGGTAAAATATGCACAAAAAAATAAACATGCAATCAAACAGGCAAATGTAGCAATGAAAAACAAAAATTGGTGTTGAGAGGGGACTAACTAACCCGTGGAGATCGGTATCGACCTCCCCACACTTAAAGATTGCACTGTCCTCGGTACATGCTGAGATGTGCAGGTGGATGGGGTTGTAGTTCCTCAGCTAGTGCTCTCTTGTGTTCCTTTCCTTGCCGGTGATTTGGGAGTAGCTTTCTCTCTTTACCCTTCTTGGTGGCCATCCTGAAAGGGGAAAAAAGGAAAGTAACAAGTAAAGCTAGGGGATCCAGCAAGGAAGAGAGCGGGAAAGGTGGTAATCAATGCACAGTAAAGAAGAATGATGTTAACACATGGTCATGACTACATGTGAAAAGTCATCAATGGAAATATAGTAAGTGCATGTGATGACAGTTAAATGCAAGATGTTTATTGGCATGCTGGCAAAGGCATGAGTAGCATAGATCAAGCATTCAATGTCCAAGTTAGATTACCAAGTCTTTCAAACTAACAATCATATTTGTAATAACAATTATATTTAATTAATAAAATATAAAAAGGGTTTTGTGAAAAGCAAGCATTTATAGTAATAGATTAAAAGAAATCTTAAAAATAGTGCACAATGCTATACGGGCGTTTTCACAAACACATGGCATGCATGGTAAATAAGCCATTTGAAAGTATTAAATTGAACATGCAAGCAACCCTTTAAAAAGTAATATATAATTGTCAAATAATCCACAAAAATATAGAAAAAGACAATGACCCAAATAAAATTCCAACACCAATGAAAATAATGCAATGAATGAAAGTATGCAATGAAGTAAAAGAAAATGAAAGATAAGAAGAATGAGAAGGGAAAGAAGAGAAGAAGAAGTAAGTAAGAAAGGAGGGAGGAAAAATTAGGATTGGGGAAGAAAAGATAAGATATTTGGCAAATTAGGATAAGCTGTGCGGCGCAAGCAACGCGGATGCGTGGGGCACGCGGTTGCGTGACTTGCGCTTATACAGATTGACGCGGTCGCATCGGTCACGCGGTTGCGTGACCCGTTTTATGCCACTGGCGCGAGGGTAGCCTCGCGCTCACACAACTCTCTGTTCAAAATCATTAATTGCCAAAAATTGGGTGATGCGATTGCGTGGGGCACGCGATCGTGTGAGTGGCCATTAGAAGGATATGATGCGGACGCATGGGGCACGCGTTCGCGTGGTAGGGACGGCACGTATAGCGCGAGTCCAGCACCACTCCAGCACAACTTTCGGTTGTGCACCCTTTCCACGTTGATTTTTAGGTCATGCGGTCGCGTGGGAGGCCAAAGTTTCCACATGACGCGGTTGCGTGAGTGACGCGGTCGCGTGGGGTCAAATTATGCTAAAGGCGCACCTCTAGCCACGCTCTCGCGTGACACTCTGTTCAATTCTTTTCTACCCAACGCACTAGTGACGCGGACGCGTCAGCGACGCTGCCACGTCGCTTGCGTGTTTTCTCTTTATTTTTTTGTATGCAGAATGTAAAATGCAATGAATGTCATGCAAAAATTTCAGGTTCAATAAAAATTCAAAAACAGACTAAAATTAAAACTAAAAAAAGAATGATCGTACCATGGTGGGTTGTCTCCCACCTAGCACTTTTAGTTAAAGTCCTTAAGTTGGACATTTGGTGAGCTCCCTGTTATGGTGGCTTATGCTTGAACTCATCCAGGAATCTCCACCAATGTTTGTGATTCCAGTAACCTCCGGGGTCCCAAACTAAGCATGTAAAGCCCTTAAGGAGCTTCAAACAAATTCTTAGGCTCCCGGGGTGACAAATGTCATAATAGATTCTAGGATCCCAAACCTTACTTTTTCACCCGTTTTTGTCTCGATCTGCATTTTTCCAGCCGGGTGAAAGGTGATCTGAATTCTCACTGCAGCGGCCAAACAACTTCATAGCCCCATTCAGTTGAGCTTTACACCAACCTTTGCGTTTAAACATAATGCTTCCAACCATAATGAACCTTGCAGCACAATTCTCACCACTGGCCATCTTCCGCTTACTCTTAATGTCACAAAGAGCTCTAACTTGACCATCCATCTCCAGTAGCCCATATTCAAGTGGAATTAGAAAGCTAAGGGATATGAATTTTACCCACTTGAATGTTGTGAAGGATGATGGCAACTTAGGGGGAGGTATTTTTAATGAAATTGCAAGCTCCACTCCCTTATGCTCTTATCTGATAATTACCACCTCTTTGCAAGCTTCTTCAATTTCAACCTCTTCCTCTTGGTAGCTCTCTTCCAATTCAACCTCCCCTTCATTGCTTTCCAAGGGCATGGGAGGTTGTGCTTCTTCTTCTTGAATCTCCATCACTTGATCAACCTCTTCCAAGTCTTCAACTGTGATATGCCTTGGAGGTTGTACACCCTCCTCAACATCAAATGCAACTGTCTTGGAAGGAGGCTCTATGTCTTGACTTTCCCATGGAGGTTCACCATCTCCTAAGTCTGCAAAAATTCATTAACCTATTGACTATTGTAGCTCAAATCAGGAACAAGCAAATGATCAAACAGTTGGAATAAAAATTTTTTAATTTGTATAGTATCTATTTCTCAAGCAATCTAATAACAGCCCAAAATTCAAATCCAAAGCATGAGTAACTGAGTAACTGAAAATAAAAGGAAGAACTCTTGCTTTTGGAAACTCAATTCAGGTCGGTAACTTATTTGGAAAATAATAGGACATACACAAATCAAAGTGAAATGTCAGAAAAAAAGCTAAAAATCATAGATGCTGCTACATCACACATCTCAATTCTTCTTCATAAAAATTTTATGTCCAACACGAACAAGAACAAAAGGAGAATCTTAAGGGGAAAAAATTAAATAAAATACAATAAGAACTGCAGCAACATGAAGCAAATCCAAATGATAGAGAGAGCACCTAAAAAAGAAAAGGATAGAAAAGAAGAAGATGTAAAGTGGAATTAAATTGTGCCTATAAAAGCTGATAAGGGAAAGGGGTCAAATATCACTATAGAAGCAGTAGGGTAGGGGTGACTCATGGGCATCGGGAAAGGGGTCAATTAGGGAGTCCACAAATGGCAGGGGATTGTGTGTGTGTAAGGCCCAAATGAAGGTGAAAAAGTAATTAATAATGGCATCCAGAGACGAGAAATTAAAGAAGGTGAAGCTACTTTATGAGATATTCATTAAGCTTATTTGAATGGCATTACTTAGCATTCTAAATTCAATAACCTATTGACTACTGTAGCTCAAATCAGGAACAAGCAAATGATAAAAAACAGTTGGAATAAAAAAAAATTTAATTTGTATAGTATCTATTTCTCAAGCAATCTGATAACAGCCCAAAATTCAAATCCAAAGCATGATTCTCACGAGAAAAAAAGAAGAAGAATCCAAAGTAGAAAAAATCAACAAGTTTTGAAGCAATGCACAAACCAAATAGAGTCCATACTCTGTGCTTTTCTTTAGAATTCATAAACAATTATATGAGATATTCATTAAGCTTATTTGAATGGCATTACTTAGCATTCTAAATTCAATAACCTATTGACTATTGTAGCTCAAATCAGGAACAAGCAAATGATCAAATAGATTAGAATAAAAAAATTAAATTCACATAGTATCTATACTAATTAAATCTGACAACAGCCCAAAATTTAAATCCAAACCATGAATTTTGCAAGTAAAAAAGAAGAAGAATTCAAATCAGAAAAAACCAACAATTTTGAAACCAACATGGATGCATCTAAGAAGTCAACAACGCATGTTAAAAAACTCTAAACTCAATCCACCAAATTGTTTGCATGATTAAATTTTTCAGATAAACTCTATTTCACTCTCTGCTTTTTAACTGTTTAAGCTCATCAATTTGCTTCAGCATAAATCATCTAGATTCATATATTTCATTAGAAAAAATATATAATAAAAAAACACAAAACTGGCCACCAGATTTCTGAATAAGTTCATTTGATCAAGGAAAAATACAACAAAGTGGATGAATTTTCAAAGTAACAACAACCACAATCAGCAAGTAACATAAATAAAAGGATACAAATTTAAGTTTTAATAAATTTTCAAGTTGTTAAATGATCCAACAATGAAATGGGCGATAAGCTTGATCACAGAAAAGTATGAACTGAATTGAAATGTAGCTGAAAAAATCGCAAGCTAAGAAAATAGAAGAACGGACCTAGGGTTTGTGGCGAACGAACCTACAACAATGATTTCTCCTACACCGGAGTTCATCATTTCATGAATTCACAGATTATTGTACCAAACCCCTAAATTGAAACCCTAAAATTGGAACTCTACCCTCTCAAATTTTAGAAACCAAATGAAGGTGGATGCATACCTTTTCGACGATGGTGAGCGAATGAAGAGAGGCTTTCCGTTGAGCGCAGCGTCGTCCTGATGTGAGCGCACAGCGAAGAGAAGCGGCAGTATGTTGAAGATGAGTGACGGCGTCGTGAGTGGTGAAGATGAGTGAGTGCAGAGTCTTCTTGTAGTGGTGAGTGGTGACGCCGATAGTGGTGAGTGGTGATGGCGGAGTCTTCCCTTGGAGTGGTGAGTGGGTGAGTGGGTGAGTGCAGAGTCTTCTCTGTTTTGGCATAATGAGGGGCACGAAGAAGAAGCTAAGGGTGATCGAGGGTTACGCGTGCATTCGTTTCATCAAATTTAGCTGTGTTTAATTTTTATAGTATTTTTTAATAGGGTTTAATTTGTATATTATTATTTGCTGTAAAGTGAAAAAAATTTACTAAGTGTTGAACATTTAATTTGAAATACATTAGGCATCATTTTTAAAGTGCACCTGAAACCTGACAAATAAGTTACCTTTTAAAAGTGTACTCTTTGCTGTAAAAAGTGAACCCATAGCTCTTAAGATAAGGCTACGCTTTATAAGTGATATTTATAATATCTAAGGAGACACTTTTCAAGTGATGCCACAAATGTGTTTCCTATTCTCCTATGAAAAGGAAACACAGAGAAAAGCGTAGCCTATTCCTACGCTTTTCAAATGTAGTCTAAAAAAAGTGTGGCTGAATGGGTGTTTTTCTTGTAGTGAATATAGATAAGTAGTAAACAGAAGACAGATAAATAGAGAAAATAGAGAAAACAGAAAATAGATGACAAACAGAAGAATACAAGAATATAAAACACAGACACAAACACGGAGAATAGAATACAAACAAAGAAAGCGTACATTCATGCAACAATCATAATAGAGAAAATGCATAACCAAGTATGATGCATGTCTAGCCCTAGTGCAGGTAATGAGCTCATCTGTCGGTTTCTACCCGCTCCCGACGTAACCTGAAGCAGCTGAAACGGGTATGGCTTTCCAGTTGGCTATACCCCTGTGTACAGGAAATAACCCCTCTGCCACCACAGGGTCCACTACACGCAGGAAATAACACATCTGCCACTGCAGGGATGTATGCCGACACACCTTCTGTATATAGGAAATAACCCCTCTGCCACTACAGAAATGGAACAGATGGTCACGGTACTTCTATAGCAGGAAATAAGCCCTCTGCCTTACAGAAATAAAATATGGATCTGTACAGTAGGAAAGCGTTCTCAGTGGTCGCACCACCATCTATTTGACTGCCTCAATGCAGCAGATGAACAAACAAATAACTCTGGAGTTGCCTTAATGCAACAAATAAACAAACAAGCACCTCTTGGGTTGCTTTAAGCAACAAATGACCCTTCAACAGGTCCTCTGCTTTTTATCATACTACTTTGCTCTGATTACTCTCTTCTCTGTATCTCTTTACTTTTCTCTGATTTCTCTGTTTAACGTATGTATTTAAAGCTTATGTAAATTTTGGTATGAATAGTTAGCCTGTCCCAAGTATAGATTCATTAAGTCTATACTGAAATAGTTTAACTTTTCATATAATACCAAACCCTAGTCGCAACTCAAGGACTAACTATGTTGCCCTAGTTTGTTCGCTAGTCTCTGTCTGTTTTTCTGTCATTAATACTTTACAGACTTTTACTTCGATTTTTATCTTTTCTTCAACTTTTTATCTTTTATTTATCTTTGCCTCACTAATATATTCTTACCACTCCCTAAGTGTCTTATGAAGGTAATTATGAAATCATGCGATTAAAGCTGTCTTTCTAAAGCTTTTACAGAAAACTGCCACCCGTAACTTTTAATATTTCTACTTTAACCACCCTAACTTTCAGAAATTACTAAATAACCCCTTAAACACCAAAATTTTTACTTCCTTGCCCTTTTAAGGATCTAAAGCCTTTTCTTCATTGTTCTTCATCACACACAAAGTGTTCTTCATGTTCTTCATAAATTCTTTAGATTATTTCTCTGTTTTTACCTGTTTTTCAGTCTTTTCAGCATCCGATTTTTACCAAAATTCAAAATAAATTCCCAGCCACTAAAACCCCATCTTTTCTACATGTTTTAAACATAAATTGAACCTCAATTTAAGCTCTAGGGTTCGTTTTTCCAGCAGCCACAAGAACACACATTCATAGCTTGAATTTCATCAAATTTTCACCAAATTTTCACCAAATTTTCACTAAGAATCAATCATATATGCAACCAAGTTTTAGCACAGGCAAATTATGCAACATTCACACAACTCAAACACAAATAATCAAGATTAATTTCGTGACACCCTACCTTGATTTGCTGCTAAGGGTGGAAAAAGACCAGACGGCCTGTCAGGGGCCTGCAGCCTGGCCTATGTTTGGCCTGGCCTGGCCTGGCCTGTTATAAAATAGGTACAGGTCCAGGCTCTTTTAAAAGCCTTAATACATTAATAGGCCAGGCCCAAGCTTACTAATTAGCCTTATAGGCCTGTCAGGCCTGCCTAGGCCTGTTAAAATATAATTAAATATATAAATAATTATTTATTATTAATAAAATTATGAGATATTTTAAATTTATTATATTTTATTATAAATATTTTTGTATATTTTAAATATGTTAAAAGTTTAAAATTTTTTATAAATATTAAATATATGACATATTACATATAACTATTTTTATTAAAAAATAATTTTTTTAAATAATATTTTTTTTGTAAAAAAAAATTATCAGGCCTTTTAACAGGCTTCAGGCCAGGCCAAGCTGAATAACAAGCCAGGCCTAGTACTTTATAAAGAGCTTATAACAGGCTGCAGGCCAGGCTCAGGCCAATCAACTGTATGACAGGCCAGGCTTGTTAAGAGCAAAGCTTGGCCTGGCCTGGCCTGTTTCCACCCCTATTTGCTACTCCAAATCCAGTTACTCTTTGAAGTGTTCTTAAAGCACTTTTTTCTCCTAAATCACATCAAGAACAACTTTAAATCCACAAACCTTCAACTGACCAAATCTCTCTCAGCACGTTAGGAAGGGATATCTCACCTTAGACTTGCTGGAAATTAACATTTCTTGGCCCTCAAGTCAAGTTAAGCATGATTCCTAAGGAAGAACATCAAGAAAACACATGTTTAAGCATGTTTCCTTGAAAACTGAATTGAAAGGGGAAAGGAACAGCCATCTCCCCTTATTTCCATCCTTTATAAGTTACATGGTTATGTAGAGGAAGAAGAGAGGATCATTTTGGTGAAATCGGAATTTTGGTTTGAGTTTTAGTTCAGCAGAAATCAAGCTTTGAAGATTTGGAACTAAGAACTTTTCTCTCTTTTTCTCTCTTGGAAATTTCGGCCACAAAGAGAAAATGAACCAGCCTTGGGGTTTTGGGGGTGTAGGGTGAGTTGTGATTGGTTGGCTTGGAGGTGGATTAAAATAATATTAAAATATCTCAGGTGTATAACTACTAAAACTAGATGTATCGGAACACTTGTAAAAACATCTCTAAAAATTATTTTCTGAGATACTAGCATAAATGACACTAGTAACATATTTATTATGAGAATAAAATATGTATAATGAGGCCTTAGTATTACTAGAGTCATCAAAGAGTGCTAGTGCTGAGCTGCACCAGTAAACTGTGAACCCGGTTAAACCGATTTTCTATTTTTAACTAAAACTGACCAGGTAACCTTATAATATCATTCAAGAAGCTTCTAATACTAATATAATGATAATAGTACCCTATTATATCTCTTCTCTCATGAATTGATTCTGGTTCGTCAAACTGAGACTATTTACGAAAAACTGGATCAAAACTCCTGACCGATACGGTTCAAAAACTAGGTTCTTCGTGACCGCGTTATCAAGCTTGCCTCAGAAAGTTCTAGCTTAAAAAAGACGTAATGACAATGAGGATTAAGATACTTGATGATATATCAGAGGTTCTCCCCTTATTGATCCTCCGGAGAAATCCGTACTTTCAGAGAAGATCTTGCGTACTCGAAAACTAGGGTTGTTACAATCTCCATACGCTTATCTGAAATTCCCACCAATGAATTACATAAGTATCTCTATCTTATTTTATCTTTTATTTATCTTTTAATTATCAAAACTCCATAATCATTTGAATCCAGCTGACTGAGATTTACAAGATGACCATAGCTTGCTTCAAGCCGACAATCTCTGTGGGATCGACCCTTACTCACGTAAGGTTTATTACTTGGACGACCCAGTGCACTTGCTGGTTAGTTGTGTGAAGTTGTCAAAAAGAGTTGAGATTACAATTGTGCATACCAAGTTGTTGGCGCCATTGAGATCACAAATAGCACACCCTAGAGGAAGAACTTACTGGCATTTAAACGCCAGTAAGAGTAGCAGAATGGGCATTAAATGCCCAGTTTGGCACCATTCTGGGTGTTTAACGCCAGAAAGGGGCACCAGACTGGCGTTTAACGCTAGAAGAGATTATCAAGTTGGCGTTAAATGCCAGGAAAGGTATAAAAGCTGGCGTTTAACGCCAGAAACAGGCAGCAGTTTGGCGTTAAACGCCAGGATTGCACAATAAGGGCGTTTTTGCACGCCTAAATGGAGCAGGAATAATGAGTCCTTGGCCTCTCAGGATCTGTAGACCCCATAGGATCCCCACTTATCCCACCTCTATTTTTTCCCTCACATATCTCTATAACACTCTATCCAAAACACCACTCACCAATCAAACCCTATCCTCTTCCCTATATTCTCTTCACCAATCACCTCCATATCTCTTCCCCAAAAACCCCACCTACCTCACTTTCAAATTCAAACACTTTTCCCTCCCAAACCAACCCAATTCCATTCGGCCACTCTCCCTCTCTTTCGCTATATATACCCCCTCTTTACTCGTTTATTTTCACACATCACAAACACTCTCCTACCCCTTGGCCAAACCTATCTCTCCCTCCATCTCCTCCATTTTCCTCTTCTTCCCCTTCTTTCTTTCTTCTTTGCTTGAGGATGAGCAAACCTTTTAAGTTTTATGTGGTAAAAGCATTGCTTTTTGTTTTTCCATAACCATTTATGGCACTTAAGGCCGGAGAAACCTCTAGAAAGAGAAAAGGGAAGATAAAAGCTTCCACCTCTGAGTCGTGGGAGATGGAGAGATTCATCTCAGAGGTCCATCAAGACCACTTCTATGAAGTTGTGGCCAAGAAGAAAGTGATCCCTGAGATCCCTTTCATGCTCAATAAAAATGAGTATTCGGAGATCCGACATGAAATCCGAAGAAGAGGTTCGGAAGTTCTCACCAACCCCATTCAACAAGTCGGAATCTTAATGGTTCAAGAGTTCTATGCCAATGCATCGATCACTAGGAACCATGATCAAAGTATGAACCTGAATCCAAAGAATTGGCTTACAATGGTTCGGGGGAAATACTTAGATTTCAGTCTGAAAAATGTAAGATTGGCGTTTCACTTGCCAATGATGCAAGAAAATGCACGACCCTACACTAGAAGGGTCAACTTTGATCGAAGGTTGGACCAAGTCCTCATGGACATATGTGTGGAAGGAGCTCAATAGAAAAGAGACTCAAGAGGCAAGCCGGTTCAATTGAGAAGACCGGACCTTAAGCCTACGGCTAGAGGATGGTTGGAGTTCATCCAACACTCCATCATTCCTACTAGCAACTGATCTGAAGTGACTGTGGGTCGAGTCATCATGATCCATAGTATCATGATTGGGGAGGAAGTAGAAGTTCATGAGATCATACCTCTAGAACTCTACAAGGTGGCAGACAAGTCCTCCACATTGGCAAGAGGACAAGCCCATCACTAAGAAAAGGATGGAGAAAACAAGGGAGCCCACTCATGGACCTCAACAAGAGCATGAGGAAATTCCTCATCAAGAAATCCCTGAGATGCCTCAAAGGATGCATTTTCCTCCACACAACTATTGGGAGTAACTCAACACCTCTTTGGAAGGCTTGAGTTACAACATGGACCAACTAAGGGTGGAGCACCAAGAGCACTCCATCATTCTCCATGAGATTAGAGAAGATCAAAAAGCTATGAGGGAGGAGCAACAAAGGCAAGGAAGAGACATAGAGGAGCTCAGGCGTTCCATTTGATCTTCAAGAGAAAGAACTAGCCGCCATCACTAAGGTGGACCCGTTCTTTGATTTCCTTATTCATATTTTTTTGTTTTTCAAATTTGATGCTTTATGTTTGTCTATGCTTGTGTCTTCATTACATGATCATTAGTGTCTAGTGTCTATGTCTTAAAGCTATGAATAATTCCAAGAATCCTTCACCTCTCTTAAATGAAAAATGTGCTTAATTACAAAAGAACAAGAAGTACTTGGATTTCAAATTTTATCTTGAAATTAGTTTAATTATTTTGATGTGGTGGCAATACTTTTTGTTTTCTGAATGAATGCTTGAACAGTGCATTTTTTTTATAGTGAAGTTTATGAATGTTAAATTTATTGGCTCTTGAAAGAATGATGAACAAAAAAAAATTGTTATTGATAATTTGAAAAATCATAAAATTGATTCTTAAAGCAAGAAAAAGCAGTGAAAAAAAGAAAAAAAGGCTTCTGAAAAAAAATTGCAAAAATTAAAAGAAAAAGAAAGAAAAAGAAAAAGTAAGCAGAGAAAGCCAATAGCCCTTTAAACCAAAAGGTAAGGGTAAAGAGGATCCAAGGCTTTGAGCATTAATGGATAGGAGGGCCTAAAAGGAATAAAATCCTGGACTAAGCGGCTAAACCAAGTTGTCCCTAACCATGTTATTGTGGCATGAAGGTCTAAGTGAAAAGCTTGAGACTGAGTGGTTAAAGTCATGATCCAAAGCAAAAAGAATGTGCTTAAGAACTCTGAACACCTCTAATTGGGGATTTTAGCAAAGCTATGTCACAATTTGAAAAGGTTCACCCAGTTATGTGTCTGTGGCATCTATGTATCCGGTGGTAATACGGAAAAACAAAGTGCTTAGGGCGACGGCCAAGACTCATAAAGTAGCTGTGTTCAAGAATCAACATACTGAACTAGGAGAATCAATAACACTATCTAAAATTTTGTGTTCCTATAGATGCCAATCATTCTGAATTTTTCAAAGGATAAAGTGAGATGCCAAAACTGTTCAGAAGCAAGAAGCTACTAGCCCTGCTCATCTAATTGGGACTAAGTTTCATTGATATTGTGAGATTCATTGTATATTCTCTTCTTTTGTTCTATTTTGTTTTCAGTTCCTTGGGGACAAGCAACAATTTATGTTTGGTGTTGTGATGAGCAGATAATTTATACGCTTTTTGGCATTATTTTTAGATAGTTTTTAGTAGGATTTAGCTACTTTTTAGTATATTTTTAGTAATTTTTTAAGCAAAATTCACATTTCTGGACTTTACTATGAGTTTGTATGTTTTTTTGTGATTTCAGGTATTTTCTGACTGAAATTGAGGGACCTGAGCAAAAATATGATTCAGAGGCTGAAAAAGGACTGCAGATGCTGTTGGATTCTGACCTCCCTACATTCGATATGGATTTTTTGGTGCTACAGAAATCCAAATGGCACGCTCTTAATCGCGTTGGAAAGTAGACATCCAGGGCTTTCAAGCAATATATAATAGTCCATACTTTGCCCGAGTTTTGATGACGCAAACTGGCGTTCAAACGCTAACTTCCTGCCATATTCTGGCATTAAACGCCAGAAACAGGTTACAAGCTAGAGTTAAACGCCAAAAACAGGCTGCAAACTGGTGTTTAACTCCAAGAGAAGTCTCTACACGTGAAAGCTTCAATGCTCAGCCCAAGTACACACCAAGTGGGCCTCGGAAGTGGATTTCTGCATCATTTACTTATTTCTGTAAACCCTAGGTTACTAGTCCATTATAAATAGGAATTTTTACTATTGTATTAGAAGTCTTGGTTATTCTGGTTCCCCCTCTGGGGCTGAAGCCAATGAACACCATTATCACTTATGTATTTTCAACGGTGGAGTTTCTACACACCATAGATTAAGGTGTGGAGCTTTGCTGTTCCTCGAGTATTAATGCAATTACTACTATTTTCTATTCAATTCATCCTTATTCTTTTTCTAAGATATCCATTCGCACACAAGAACATGATGAATGTGATGATTATGTGACACTCATCACCATTCTCAACTTATGAACGTGTGCCTGACAAACATTCTACATGAAAACCAGCTAGAATGCATATCTCTTGGATTTCTGGTGCATGCGTTTGATTGCCTCTCCTGACAACAGAGCCTTCAATTTCTTGAAATCAGAGCCTTCGTGGCATAAGCTATAACCAATTGGCAGCATTCTTGAGATCCAAAAAGTCTAAACCTTGTCTGTGGTATTCCGAGTAGGATCTAGGATGGGATGACTGTGACGAGCTTCAAACTCATGACTGTTGGGCGTAGTGACAGACGCAAAAGGATCACTGGATCCTATTCCAACACAAGTGAGAACTGACAGATGATTAGCCCTACGTAACCTGTAGCTGGACTATTTTCACTGAGAGATTGGGAGGTAGCTATTGACAACGGTGATACCCGAACACACAGCTTGCCATGGAAAGGAGTATGAATGATTGGATGAAGGCAGTAGGAAAGCAGAGATTCAAAAGGGATAAAGCATCTCCATACGCTTATCTAAAATTCCCACCAATGAATTACATAAGTATCTCTATCTTATTTTATGTTTTATTTATCTTTTAATTATCAAAACTCCATAACCATTTGAATCTGCCTGACTGAGATTTACAAGATGACCATAGCTTGCTTCAAGCTGACAATCTCCATGGGATCGACCCTTACTCACGTAAGGTTTATTACTTGGACGACCCAGTGCACTTGCTAGTTAGTTGTGCGAAGTTGTGAAAAAGAATTGAGATTATAATTGTGCGTACCAAGTTGTTGGCACCATTGAGATCACAAATTCGTGCACCACTCAGCCCAAACACACACCAAGTGGGCTCCGAAAGTGGATTTCTGCACTATCTGCACCTAATTACTCATTCTCTGTAAACATAGGTTACTAGTTTAGTATAAAAAACTACTTTTAGAGATTTACTTTATACCGAATGACATTTTTGACAAACCTTAGTGTATCTTTGACGGCATGAGTCTCTAAACCCCATGGTTGGGGGTGAGGAGCTCTGCTGTGCCTCGATGACTTAATACAATTACTACTATTTCTATTCAATCACGCTTGTTTCTGTTCTAAGATATTCACTCGTACTTCACCATGGCGAATGTGATGATTCATGACACTCATCATCAATCCCAAAATTATGAATGCGTGTCTGATAAACACTTCCGTTCTATCTGAGCTCAACGTAGTTATTGGGCGACAGCTTGAGTGTGTATCTCTTGGACTCCTGACTCACGAGTTTGATGACCTCTCATGACAATAGAGCATTCAAATCCGTGAGACCAGAATCTTCGTGGTAGAGGCTAGAATCAATTGGCAGCATTCTTGAGATCCGAAAAGTCTAAACCTTGTCTGTGGTATTCCGAGTAGGATCTAGGAAGGGATGACTTTGACGAGCTTCAAACTCGTGACTGTTGGGCGCAGTGACAGTGTGCAAAAAGATCAATGGATCTTATTCCAACACAAGTGAGAACCGACAGATGATTATCCATGCGGGAAACCATAGCTGACATGTTTTCACTGAGAGGACGGATGGTAGCCATTGACAATGGTGATCCACCAACATAAAGCTTGCCATAGAAGGAGCCAAGCGTGTTTGAAGAAGAAGGCAGTAGGAAAGCAGAAACTTAGAGGGTAGAGCATCTCCAAAACCTCAACCTGTTATCCATTACTGTATAACAAGTTTTATTTATTTCATGTTCTTTTACATTTTACAAATAAAACTAACAATTATTATTGATATCCTGACTAAGAGTTACAAGATAACCATAGCTTGCTTCAAGCCGACAATCTCCGTGGGATCGACCCTTATTCACGTCAGGTATTACGTGGACGACCCAGTGCACTTGCTGGTTAGTGGCACCGGAGTTGTGAAAAGTGTAAATCACAATTTCGTGCACCAAGTTTTTAGTGCCGTTGCCAGGGATTGTTCGAGTTTGAACAACTGACGGTTTATCTTGTTGCTTAGATTAGGAATAAGTTATTTTTTTGTTGGTATAGAGTCATCAAATTTGAGTCTTTTCTTTTCTTTTCAAAAATCTTTCAAAAATAATTATTCTTTGATTAAATTTTGTGTCAACTTTTAAGTTTGGTGTTCTTTTTGTGTTCTTGTGAGTCTTCAAGGTGTTCTTGAGTTTTCTTTGTGTTTTGATCTTAAAATTTTTAAGTTTGGTGTTCCTTGATGTTTTCCCTCCAAATTTTCGAAAACAATGAGCATTAGATCTAAAACTTTTAAGTCTTGTGTCTTTTGTGTGTTTTTCTCTCTCCTCATTAAAAATAAAAAATATCTTTTCCTTTAATTACTCATAATTTTCGAATTTTTAGTCTTATTTTATTACGTTGATTGAAAAATTTAAATTTGGTGTTTTCTTATTAAGAAAGTTTCAATCTTTAAAATTTTAAAATCATATATTTTTCAAAACTTCCTAACCACTTTCTTTCTCTTCATTTTTCGAAAATCACCACCCAAAATTCTTTAAATCCTTTTAATTAATTAATTATTTTAGTTTCCAATTTTCTTTTATTTTCGGTTTTCAAAAAAAAAAAAAGAGGAATAATTATTTACAATGCAGATCATCTCCCTTTCTCCATCATGGACCTAAGTGGAAATGAACAGTCCAGAAGGACTCTGGGGTCATATGCTAATCCCACTGCTGCTTCATATCGGGGTAGTATCTGTATACCCCCCATTAAAGCTAGCAACTTTGAGCTAAACCATCAGCTCATTATCATGGTGCAGCAAAATTGCCAGTATTCCGGTCTTCCAGAGGAAGAACCTACTGAGTTTCTGGCATAATTCTTACAAATTGCTGACATAGTACGTGATAAGGAAGTAGATTAGAATGTCTACAGATTATTACTATTTTTATTTGCTGTAAAAGATCAAGCTAAGAGGTGGTTAAATAACCAACCCAAAGCAAGCATACGAACATGGAAACAATTATAAGACAAATTTCTGAATCAATATTTCCCTCCAAAAAGGATGACATAGCTAAGGCTGGACATCCAAGGCTTTAAACAAGGGGATAATAAATCCCTTTATGATGCTTGGGAGAGGTACAGAGAGATGCTAAGGAAATGCCCCTCTGAAATGTTTTCAGAATGGGTGCAGTTAGACATCTTCTACTATGGGCTTACAGGAAAAGCCCATATATCTTTAGACCACTTAGCTGGTGGATCTATACACATTAGGAAGACAATTGAAGAGGCTCAAGAGCTCATTAATATAGTTGCGAGAAATCAGCATCTGTATTTAAATAGTGAATCTTCCATGAAAGAATAGACTAAAGCGGTATCCACTAAAATTAGTCCTCCAGAACAAGTTGCTGCACTTAACCAGCAAATACTTCTTCTAACAAAACAGTTAGCAGGGTTAAAAGAAATGTTACAAGATACTAAAAATTTTAACAAAAATATGGAAGCACAATTGGATCGGACAAGATAGCAGTTATCTGAATAGATAATAGAAGAATGCCAAGCTGTTTAATTAAGAAGTGGAAAGACATTGAATATCTCAACTCAAGGCAGCAAAAAACCAAGAAAGGAACAACTAACAAAGGATGACCAATTCATTGCCCAAATCCCTCTGAGGACAGTAAGAGCCCAGAGAGGAATGATTCTGGTGTTCAAACGCCAGAAAAAAGCAGTAACCTGGCATTTAACGCCCATTCTGCTACCAGTTCTGGCATTCAAATGCCATAAAAGGGCAGTAACCTAGCGTTAAATGCCCATTCAGCTGCTAGTTCTAGCGTTCAAATGCCAACAAGGGGTCAGACACCTACAAGTGCTGATAACAACACCCTTAAGCAGGCTTCTCCAACCACTTCTGTAGGACATAAACCTGCAGCAACTAAGGTTAAAGAATACAAAGCCAAAATGCCTTATCCTTAGAAACTCCGTCAAGCGGAACAGGATAAACAATTTGCCCGCTTTGCAAACTATCTCAGGACACTTGAAATAAAGATTCCGTTTGCAGATGCACTTGAGCAAATACCCTCTTATGCTAAGTTCATGAAAGAGATCTTAAGTCATAAGAAGTATTAAAGAGAAACTAAAAAAGTTTTCCTCACTGAAGAATGCAGTGCAGTCATTCTAAAAGGCTTACCAGAGAAGCTTAAAGATCCTGGAAGCTTTATGATACCATGCACATTAGAAGGTGCTTGTACCAATACAGCTCTATGTGATCTTGGGGCAAGTATCAACCTAATCCCTGCATCCACTATCAGAAAGCTTGGCTTGACTGAAGAAGTCAAACCAACCAGAATATGTCTCCAACGTGCTGATGGCTCCATTAAATTTCCATCAGGCGTAGTTGAGGACATAATTGTTAAGGTTGGGCCATTTTCCTTTCCCACTGACTTTGTAGTGCTGGAAATGGAGGAGCACAAGAGTGCTACTCTCATTCTAGGAAGACCTTTCCTAGCAACTGGACGAACTCTCATTGACTTCCAAAAAGGGGAGGTGACCCTGAGAGTCAATGAGGATGAGCTCAAGTTGAATGTTGTCAAAGCTATGCAGCATCCAGACACATCAAGTGATTGCATGAGTGTTGATATTATTGACTCCCTGGTGGAAGAGATCAATATGACTGAGAGTCTCGAATCAGAGCTAGAAGACATCTTTAAAGATGTTCAGCCAGATTTGGAGGAACCAAAGAAAACTGAAGAACCTCTGAAAACTCCTAAGGAAGAGGAGAAGCCTCCTAAACCCGAGCTCAAACTACTACCACCATCCCTGAAATACGCATTTCTAGGAGAGAATAATACTTTTCCAGTAATCATAAGCTCTGCTTTAGAGCCACAGGAAGAGAAAGTACTAATTCAAGTGCTAAGGATGCACAAGACAGCTCTTGGGTGGTTCATAAGTGATCTTAAGGGCATTAGCGCAGCCAGATGCATGCACAAGATCCTATTGGAGGATGATGCTAAACCAGTGGTTCAACCACAGAGGCGGCTGAATCTAGCCATGAAAGAGGTGGTGCAGAAAGAGGTCACGAAATTACTAGAGGCTGGGATTATTTATCCTATTTCTGATAGCCCTTGGGTGAGCCCTGTCCAAGTCGTCCCAAAGAAGGGAGGCATGACAGTGATTCATAATGAAAAGAATGAATTGGTTCCTATAAGAACAGTTGCAGGGTGGCGTATGTGTATTGACTACAGAAGGCTCAATACAGCCACCAGAAAGAATCATTTTCCTTTACCATTCATAGACTAAATGCTAGAGAGACTAGCAGGTCATCCATACTACTACTTTTTGGATGGCTATTTAGGTTACAACCAAATTGCAGTAGACCCTCAAGACCAAGAGAAAACAGCATTCACATGTCCATCCGGGGTATTTGCTTACAGAAGGATGCCATTTGGTCTGTGCAATGCACCTACAACTTTTCAGAGGTGCATGCTCTCCATCTTTTCTAACATGGTGGAGAAACTTCTGAAAGTCTTCATGGATGACTTCTCAGTATTTGGAGACTCATTCAGCTCCTGTCTTGACCATTTAGCACTTGTTCTGAAAAGGTGCCAAGAGACTAACCTGGTTTTAAACTGGGAGAAATGTCACTTTATGGTGACTGAAGGAATTGTCCTTGGGCACAAAATTTCAAACAAGGGAATAGAGGTGGATCAAGCTAAGGTAGAAGTAATTGAAAAATTACCACCACCTGCCAATGTTAAGGCAATCAGAAGCTTTCTGGGACATGCAGGATTCTATAGGAGGTTTATAAAGGATTTTTCAAAAATTGCAAAACCTCTGAGCAATCTTCTAGCTGCTGATACACCATTTGTCTTTGACACAGAGTGTTTGCAGGCCTTTGAAACTCTGAAAGCTAAGCTGGTCACAGCACCAGTCATTTCTGCACCAGACTGGACATTACCATTTGAACTTATGTGTGATGCCAGTGACCATGCCATTAGTGCAGTATTAGGACAGAGGCATGACAAGCTTCTGCATGTCATTTATTATGCTAGTCGTGTTTTAAATGACGCACAGAAGAATTACACAACCAAAGAGAAGGAGTTGCTTGCAGTGGTTTATGCCATTGACAAGTTCAGATCTTATTTAATAGGATCAAAAGTGATTGTGTACACTGACCATGCTGCTTGATAAACCCATATTTCATGAGATATTTTGTGCTTAATTTGAGTGATTTATACAATCCTTCATCTACTTATTCACATTAATTGCATGGTTTTACTTTCCCTCCCTTATTATGTCATATCGTGAAAAACATGTTTCCTAAGCTTTGAAAATTAATTATTTTAATTACCTTTATTTCCATTCGATGCCATGATTAGTGTGTTGAGTAGTTTCAGAGTTTCTAAGGCAGAATGACTTAAAGGATGAAAAAGGAAACATACCAAAGGGAAAGGAGAAAGCAAAACGGAGCTTTAAGGAAACTGGTATCCACGCGATCGCATGGACGACGCGATCGTGTGCCAAGCACAAATCAGCAGCGACGCGGCCGCATGACTCCGCGACCACGCGCCTCTAGCAGAACGCACATGACGCGGTCGCATGACTGACATGACTGCGTGGCAAGGAAAACCTCCGAATGACGCGACCGCATGACAGAAGCCACGCACCAGAAAATTATAGAACACGCCCCAGCGAGTTCTAAAGCCCTTTTTGGCCCAAATCCAAGTCCAGAAGGCATAGACCAGAGGTTATGAAGTGGGGGAATGCATCCATTCAAGATGGCTCGCGTAATTCTAGCATCCATTCAGGGGGAGCTCGCCAATTTTCTATTTTTTTCTATGATTTAGATTTAGTCTAGAGAGAGGTTCTCTCTCTCTTTTAGGATTTAGGATTTCTTCTTGTTTTAAGAGTAACTCTGGATCCAGGTTTTAATATTCTTCTGTTTTAGTTCCATAATTATTTATTCCGGCATTTGAATTGATCATTTACTTTTATAATTTAATTTATGAATTATTCCATGTTCCAGATTATTATTTGAATTAATGATATTGAGGTATTTTCAGCTTATTATTGCTCTTGTTAATTTATGATTATCATTGTTTACGAATTGAAGATATTTTATTCCAGCAATTTTACTTTTTTTCCCTTTTGGTTCTGATTAAGAATTTAGTAACTCAACAGTTATTAAACTCAACGTAATTAATAATCGTTATCTTGCTAATTGAGCTGAACCTAAATAATCCCAACCTTTCTTGACTTTCCTTTGCCCTGGTAAAGGTTGACCAAGTGGAGTTTAGATTCAACTTTTCTTATAGTTGAGAGAGATAACTAAGTTAGACCTCTAAATTCCCTTATCTT
>NC_029780.3:47693819-47700369 GCF_000817695.3 Arachis duranensis
CTTTTTATCTTTATTTGCTACTATGAACTCTCACCCCTCTCGCTTTGAGTTTGGTTCTGATATTGTTAAAGGAAATAGAAGTTACAACAGGAATGTGCATCAAGGTCAGACCAATCAAGGATGGATGGAACCAAGAGGATCTAATCAACCCTTTTGGCAGCAACACCCTCCGAGATATCCTGGACAAAGACCATTCTACCGCGCATACCCAGCTGAAAGACATGGTGGACAACCTTGTAACTACCAACAAGCCCCACCCCGTTCATATGAACTGTCCTTTCAACATAACCTCGAACCACCACACTCAGAAGCTTCTCTTCACCATTCACCATCATATGATCCTTCCTTACCCCAATACCAATCCAATCGTTCCCAATCATCACCACTTCCCTATGTATCATGTCTAAGTCCAGTAAACCGCGAAGCAGAGGATTGCCTAAAAGAAACAATAACTAAATTTCAAACAACCATTCAACAACTGGAGTACGCACTAATACAATGGGCCACTAAACGCTCAAATGTACAAGGATCAACCACAGCTCCATGTGGACAACCCGATGAAGAGCGTAGCACGAAAGAAATACTAGAGACTCCAGTGGACAAGGCAGAGAATGAATTTGTACTAGAACAATTAGAAGAAGCTGTCTTTGTTCAAGAAGAAGAGTTGGTTGAAGATCTAGGCGATGCTGAACTTCCTTGGGAATCCAGAATTGAGGAAAACTCCGTCCAGGATGCTACAATTGATGCTAAGGAAGATATTGTACAATCTCCAAGGCAAGTCGTTTATGAGGAATCGGACGGAATAATCCAAGAAGCAAATTCCCTTGATGATGATGATCACGAGTCCTGTTCTCTCAGTGATGAACTTGCATCTGCAAGTGAATTCCTTGAAATCGAAGAATCTTCCCCAAGTGAAAACGAAAATGATGCAGAGGTAGATTTCTCTCAACCTCCAATCTATGACTCGAGTGATGAGGAAGACACAGAAGAATTTGACTCAGACACAGATACAATTGAGGACTCTTGCAAGGATGTGGAGGAATTCACAGAAGAGCATAAGGGAGTAAAACTTACAGAACCACCAGAAACACCTATCCCAAGGCCACTACCACCTAATACAAGCTTCAAGTGGGTACAATCCTTAACTTACAATTTTACTTATTCACTTAAATATGGTTTACTTGAAACAGATGGCCAGCTTAAAGCTCTCTGCGGCTTTAAGAGTAAAAGGGAAATGGCTCGTACTCAGAGCTGGTGCACAAGGTTCAATAAAGTTCCACGCTTCACCTCGAAGTACACGGATTGGTATCATGCTCAATTGCATGGATCACGGAGAACGTTTGGTCACCACGGTGAGATTATACTTTTTAACCCGCCCGAATGGAAACTTACAAATCAAAACGGAGGCGGATTTAAAAGCAATGCTTGGAATCCTGGAGTTTATTCTGACATTTATCACCCTGGGAACCTAAAAATCTGTTTGAAGCTGTTCAGAAGCTTCACATGCCTAGTTTGGGACCCCGGAGGCTGTTGGCATTCCAAGCACTGGTGGAAATTTTTGGACGAATTTAAACATAAGCCACCATAACAGGATATTCTTCCAATGTCCAACTTAAGGACTTTAACTAAAAGTGCTAGGTGGGAGACAAACCACCATGGTATGATCGCTCCTTTTTTTTGAATTTATTTCTTGTCGATTGCTTTCCTTTTTCCTTCTTTATTTTAATCTATTAAACCTGGAATCATGCATAGCATTCATGTTAATCATTGCATTCTGCATTTTTCGTGCATATATTTGTATAAAAAAAAGGGGTTGCACGACGCGACCGCATGCCCCATGCGATCGCGTCATATTGCGAAAACACCATCCACGCGACCGCGTGACTCACGCGGCCGCGTGATATATATATATCGGCGTAAGGATCCAACGAACAGAAAGTTAGGCTGGAATCGTGATATATATATATATCTATCGGCGTAAGGATCCAACGAACAGAAAGTTAGGCTGGAATCGTGCGGCCCTTGTGCGTTTCGCGCAAATTGACCCATGCGATCGCATGCCCCATGCGATCGCGTCATTTGCACAATACCAACCCTACGCGACCGCGTGAGTGACGCGATCGCGTCGATCGCATCGCATGGATTGCCCATCACCCCAAAAAGAGACAGAGAGTTGCGCTGAAACGGTGCTGGAGTCGTGCGTTTAGCACGAATTCCAGCGACGCGATCGCGAGCCCCACGCGATCGCGTCAACCTTCTTCCCCCCTCTCTCATACGATCGCGCGCCCCACGCGATCACGTCACTCCCATTTTCCCCCAACTACGTGACCGCGTGTCCCACGCGGCCGCGTTGATTTGAAAGTATAACCCCCAGCAACCACCACCTTCCCATCCACTATCCTCTTCCTCTCTCACTAACCCTAATACCCACCTCCGCCGCCACCGCGACGCCGTGCCCTACCACCGCACCGAACGCCGCCGCAGCCACCTTCTTCCCCGTTCCACCCCTCCCGCCTACCAGGTTCCGCAAAACGCAAATCCCTTTTATCCGTTCGTCGTTTTTCTATAATTTTTTCCGTTTATGTTCATAATTAGGATAGCTAGACTTGCATGTTGTAGTGGATTTTTAGGTTTTTAGGTAGTTTAGGCTATGGTTAGTGGATCTGGGTCTGTTTTCTTGCATTGTTCTTACTTCTGTTTTATCCTATGTGCAAATCTGTTGCTGCTATATTCATGATTCATCTGCTGCTTTCTTGTATGTTGCTGCTGTTTACATTGAGTTTTTTTATGTTTCTTTTATATCTATGTACATGCAGCTTGCTTTCTTTTATTTCATATGAACAGATATGATTGCTGTTTATTTTCCGGGACAATCCAATTTTAGCCGGAATGCTGCCAAATTTTTTTTTTGAAAATTTTTTTTGACAATTATTTTCATTCATGTTTTGGTTTGGCATTTCTGAACTCTGTTTTACTCTGCTTTACCCAGCCCATTTCATGAATGCTATGGCAGACTTTCTTATCCTCTTTGATTTCTTGGCTCATAAACTGCATTTGTGATTCACTGATTCCAATTTTTGCTTCTTTTTTATTATTTCTATTCGAATCAGCATCACCCTGTTTCTCTTGTTCGATTATGAGTACTTCTATTCTTACCTGTGAATCACTGTTATATGGAATTTTTCTATGCCACTTACTTTAACCTGCACTTTACTAACTCCCTAATTTTAATTTACTAATTTCTTTTTCAAAATTCTAACCATACTAACCCTTTTGATCTCTTTTCTGATTATTTTCACTTTCCTCTAACTTTTTCACTATGGCATTTTGATTTTTTTCTTTCCATTTAACATTAATTCAATCACATTTCAATTCCTCATTTTCCTTATTATATTTCTCCCGTCCCGCTTTGAGTTTCCTTTGTTTGCATTGCCTATTTGCTTTCCTATTTTATCCATTTTCTGGTTTTCTGTTTTTCAGGATGTCTTCTTCACAAAGGAAAGGTAAAGGCAAGGCTACTGGCAAGCGCAAGCGAGGAGCTTCGTCCCAGTCCATCATTGCTCTAATGCACGATTCCTCATGGCGGGAGAAGAACTTCACACAGCAGGAAAAAGCTGACTAGCTGCTCCCTTCGACTGATCCTATAAAATTTGCAAACCGGTACTGTGATCTGAAGTACCCGACTTTTGGAAACTCCAGAAATCTATACCTGGAACGTTCCTTGAAGATTCTAGAAGCCCTCCAGCAGTACACCACTGAGCAAATCAAGCAAAGGGGCTGGTTCTTTCTGGAGAAACCACTGATAGAGGTCAATGCATCTTGGGTCCGGGAATTCTATTGCAACTACTATCTTACTACCCTTGATGCAATGAACCTGAGGGGAAAGCAAATTCTGGTCACTGAAGAGGCCATAGAGACCATTCTCCAGTTCCCAGCCAAGTCCGATCAGCCAGATGGTTATGCACAGGCTGAGGAGGACATGAGTCAGATGCAGTTTGATTGGGATGCCGTGAAAGCACGGATAGCTCTTGACCCGACAGTTCCTTGGGAGATGGGTCAGAACACTACTATGCCTAGAGGGATCAAGAGAGTGTACTTGAATGATGAGGCTCGGCTATGGCATCAAATCTTGAGCAACTATGTGATGCCGAGTACTCATGAGACTGAGATCCCGGTTGCCATGATTACCCTCCTCTGGTGTGTGTTGGAGGGTAAGGACCTGTACTTGCCTCGTTTTATCCGGCTTTATATGGCCAAGGCCCACGTCCGAGGCACCCTCTCCTTTCCTTATTTGGTTACACGGCTAGGCCGTCAGGCTGATGTACCTTGGGAGGATGCCAATGAGCGACCACCAGCAGCGGACTGCAGGAAGATCATCCCGCACAGCAGGAACTTCCTTGCTTTGGGCTACAGACCACCATCTGTCACTGCTACTGATGAGACAGCCCCTCCGTCTGCTAGACCCTCTTCATCCACAGCTGCCCCTGCTTCCACCACTGCACCTCCACCCGCCTCTGAGCCGTTTTATTGCCTCGTGCTCCGTCTATTCCGCCAGCTTGATCAGATGGAGCGCCGTAACAGGCACCGGTATGAGAGATTGGAGCGCCGCAGCAGGCGACGCTATTCCCATCTGAAGCTGATGATCAGACAGGGCACCGACATCCCCTCCGAGTCTGACACTCCATCAGATCCATCAGAGGAGGAGGAGGATGAGCACGAGGAGGAACCTCATTCCCAGGCAGAGACTCATTTCCAAGAGGAGACTCATCAGCAGGCAGCCACTGAGCAGGCTGCCCCGCATCAGGAGGTTATGCCCCAGCTTGAGGTTGCGGATCCGGAGATCCCACTCCAGTCAGTCCCTTCTCTACAGCAGCCAGACTCTCAGCCCACCACCGCCACGGAGACCCCAGCTACCATCTCTACCAGTGATGACACTCCTTCACACCCGGCTTGATTGAGCATCGGGGACGATGCTTCATTTTAAGTGTGGGGAGGTCGCCATCTCTGGCGTTTATTTTGGTGAACCACTACATACTTTTTCTTTTATTTTGGATATTTTTCTGTATTTTTCTTTTTACTGTTCTTTTCTGAGTACTTATACATTGCTTTTATGTATTTTTACTCTATTTTCTGCATTTTGCATTTTAGTTCATATTTTAGCCCTTTAGTTTATTATAGTTATTTAGTTTAGTTTGCAATTCTGATTTATTAGTGGATTAATTAGTATAGTTTACCCTTTTTAGCATAAGATAGTATAGTTTAAATAGAAAAATATAAAAAGGAAGTAAGCTAAGAAAGTGAACATAACAGATTCCAATCCATAAACCTTGTATATAGCATTACATGATGTAGTTAAGCTGACAGCATTTCATCAAGGAGGAACATTAAAACTTTAAAAGCCACCCTAAGTAATTTTTTTTTGTGAGAATAATGGGAAATTTTAACTAAACCTGCATACAATATATAAATGATATATGATGCTTGAGTTAGAGAACACACAGCCTGTGAGTCTTGAGCTTAAATTGTATGGTTGCATTCAAACCATAATTTTATTTCTGTGTGTTACATTTCTTTTTATTCTGATGTTCTTTCCTTTGCTTTAATCTATATGTCCAATTATAGAATATAGAATAGATACTCCCCTTGTTTTATAACCACATTACTAGCCTTAAGCAGAAAAACAAAATAAAAATCCTAAGTTGAATCCTTGGTTAGCTTAAGATAGAAATTGTGTAATTATTTAAGTATGGGGAAACCTTATGAGAACATGGATGATAGAAACAAGGTAGAAAGTTGAAAAGAATAAAGATATTTCAAAATAAATTTTTTTTTTTTGGGAAGCATGCTCATGTGAAATCAAAGTAATTAAATTACCATGTGCAGATCTACAAAAAAAATTAAAACTAATGCATGAGCGTGTAACATGAAAGTGGGAAATTTGGGCAAATAGGTTGAGAAATCTTGACTTATGTAAAAATATGGATGCTAGGTGAGATCTTAAACTAATCAAGGATTTAATTATTAGCTCACTTAACCTTATACATATACCCTTACCTTTACCTTGGCTCCATTATAACCTTACTTAAAGACCTCATGATTTTTTGTATGTCTGTATTCTATAATTGTTGATTGGTTAGATGAAGAACAAGATTATGGAAAGTAAGGTTAAAAAGAAGAGTAGAGTGATAAACCCAATAAACACTGAGTGACTAGAGAGTAAACACAAAATCCAGTGAGGGTTCAATAACTCATCAACATATATCTGTACTTCAAATTTACTAATTGTTTTGCAAGTTTGTACAATGTTTTCTTTCCCATCTCATTTGCTAAAATGCTTTATTATTTAAGGGTTGGCTATATATATATAACTCCTTGAGAATGTGAATTAACTTAGCTACATGTAAGCTTTATATATGAGTGAATAAATTAGAGTTGCATGATGTATCATTCATTTAGGTAGTTGCATTTAATTTAGATTGCATTGCATTCCATCAATATAACCTCATTTATTTACCTTGGATTTAGCATGAGGACATGCTAGTGTTTAAGT
>NC_029780.3:47700598-47701821 GCF_000817695.3 Arachis duranensis
AAAATTAATTATTTTAATTACCTTTATTTCCATTCGATGCCATGATTAGTGTGTTGAGTAGTTTCAGGTTTTCTAAGGTAGAATGACTTAAAGGATGAAAAAGGAAACATACCAAAGGGAAAGGAGAAAGCAAAACGGAGCTTTAAGGAAACTGGTATCCACGTGATCACATGGACGACGCGATCGCGTGCCAAGCACGAATCAGCAGCAACGCGGCCGCATGATTGACGCGACTGTGCGCCTCTAGCAGAATGCACATGACGCGGTCGGATGACTGACGTGACCGCGTGGCAAGGAAAAGCTCCGAATGACGCGACCGCGTGACCCACACGGACGCGTGACAGAGGCCACGCACCAGAAAATTACAGAACACACTCCAGCGAGTTCTAAAGCCCTTTTTGGCCCAAATCCAAGTCCAGAAGGCATAGACCAGAGGTTATGAAGTGGGGGAATGCATCCATTCAAGAGAGCGGGCATAATTCTACTTTTCCATGATTTAGATTTAGTCTAGAGGGAGATTCTCTCTCTCTCTCTTTTTAGGATTTTGGATTTCTTCTTGTTTCAAGAGTAGCTCTGGATCCAGGTTTTAATGTTCTTCTATTTTAGTTCCATAATTATTTATTCCGGCATTTGAATTGATCATTTACTTTTATAATTTAATTTATGAATTATTCCATGTTCGAGATTATTATTTGAATTAATGATATTGAGGTATTTTCAGCTTATTATTGCTCTTGTTAATTTATGATTATCATTGTTTACAAATTGAAGATATTATTCCAGCAATTTTACTTTTTCCCCTTTTGGTTCTGATTAAGAATTTAGTAACTCAACAGTTATTAGACTCAACATAATTAATAACCGTTATCTTGCTAATTGAGCTGAACCTGAATAATCCCAACCTTTTCTTCGGAAATAATTAGGATTCAAAGGTCAATTTAATTAGTCCCTTGACTTTCCTTTGCCCTGGTAAAGGTTGACCAAGTGGAGTTTAGATTCAACTTTTATTATAGTTGAGAGAGATAACTAAGTTAGACCTCTAAATTCCCTTATCTTGCCAAAAGTTATTTTACAGTTATTTATTTATTTTTAATTGCCATTTAATTCACTCATCATTTAAATTACTTGCTTCTCACCTTCTAAACCCCGATTACAACCTTTATAACCAATAATAAGAACATACTTCCTCGCAGTTCCTTGAGAAGACGACCCGAGGTTTGAAT
>NC_029780.3:47703941-47704189 GCF_000817695.3 Arachis duranensis
CTACCTCCCATCCTCTCAGTGAAAATGTTCAACGCGCTCTGTCATAGCACGGCTAATCATCTGTCGGTTCTCAATCAGGTTGGAATAGAATCCAGTGATTCTTTTGCATCTGTCACTAACGCCCAGTCCTCAGGAGTTTGAAGCTCGTCACAGTCATTCAATCATTGAATCCTACTCAGAATACCACAGACAAGGTTTAGACCTTCCGGATTCTCTTGAATGCCGCCATCAATTCTAGCTTATACCAT
>NC_029780.3:47704305-47709475 GCF_000817695.3 Arachis duranensis
TGATGAGTGTCACGGATCATCACATTCATCAAGTTGAAGAACAAGTGATATCTTAGAATAGAAGCAAGCGTGATTGAATGAAAAACAGTAGTAATTGCATTAATCCATCAAGACACAGCAGAGCTCTTCACCCCCAACCATGGGGTTTAGAGACTCATGCCATAGAAGATACAAGAAGAAACGTGTAATGTGTCATGAGGTAAAGATACAATGTCAAAATATCCTATTTATAGTGAACTAGTAACCTAGGATATACAGAATTGAGTAAATGACGTAAAAATCCACTTCCGGGGTCCACTTGGTGTGTGCTTGGGCTGAGCATTGAAGCTTTCATGTGTAGAGACTTTTTCTGGAGTTAAACGCCAGCTTTTGTGCCAGTTTGGGCGTTTAACTCCAATTTTTCTGCCAGTTCCGGTGTTAAACGCGGGGAATTCTGAAGCTGATTTGCAACACCGGTTTGGGCCATCAAATATCGAGAAAAGTATGGACTATTATACATTGCTGGAAAGCCCAGGATGTCTACTTTCCAACGCAATTGAGAGCGCGCTAATTGAGCTTTTGTAGCTCTAGAAAAGCCACTTTGAGTGCAGAGAGGTCAGAATCCAACAGCATCTGTAGTCCTTTTTCAGCCTCTGAATCAGATTTTTGCTCAGGTCCCTCAATTTCAGCCAGAAATTACCTGAAATTACAGAAAAACACACAAACTCATAGTAAATCCCAGAAAAGTAAATTTTAAATAAAAACTAATAAAAACATACTAAAAACTAACTAAAATGTACTAAAAACATACTAAAAACAGTGCCAAAAAGCGTATAAATTATCCGCTCATCACAAATCTTTTTAAAACTCATTCATCTTTCCGAATTCTTTCCATATCTTTTCATATCACCCATATTACCTCCTATTTCTTAGATGCATTAACAAAAAATTTCAAATTCAATTTCCCCATATCTTTTCCATATCTTTCAAAATTTTAAAATCCTATCTTTTTCATATCATGTTTATCTTTTACCAATCATATCTTTCTATCATATCTTTTTCAAAAATTTCAAAACCCCCTCCCTTTTAAATCCCATTCGGCCATCCCACTCATTCCCCAGTCGAATCCTTCTCTCCTTCTATCCCTCTTCTTTCCTTTTTTTTTGCTTGAGGACAAGCAAACCTCTAAGTTTGGTGTGTTTTTCCATGATCACTGAGCTAAAACTCACCAAGATCATGGCTCCCAAAGGAAAACAAACTACTCCAAGAGGCAAGAAAGAGAACAATCCAAAACCTTGGATGCATGAGAGGTTCTGCACCAAAAAACATGCATACCATTACTACAAAATCACATGTAGAAGATCAGTAATCCCAGAAGTTAAATTTGATCTAAAAGAAGACGAATATCCGGAGATCCAAGAGCAGATTCAAAATAGAGGCTGGAAAATCCTAGCTAATCCTGAGATGAATGTGGGAAGAAATATGGTCCAGGAATTCTATGCAAATCTATGGCTAACAGATAAGCAAAGAATGGAGGGAGCTACCTTCCACACCTTTCGGACTATGGTTAGGGGGAAGATTATTTACTTTCACCTGGACAAAATAAGAGAAGTCCTCAAACTTCCTCAATTGCAAGATGATCCAGAATCCTTTAATAGCAGAATGGCTAAAGATAAAAAGCTGGATCAAGTTCTAGAGGACATATGCCTCCCTGGAACCAAGTGGATAACCAACACAAAAGGTGTCCCTAACCAACTAAAGAGGGGAAAAATGCAAGTATGTACATATCAACATATTCACACTAATCAATAACATGGCACACATATGCAATTACCCGGCAACGGCGCCATTTTGATGAGAGATTTTTATGCCGGTATAAAAAGTATCAATAAATCCAATCGTGAGTATAGTCCAACCGACATGCAAATTTCACATCAAACAATTCTAAAATCTACAACCGAGAGTATTAGTCCCGAGTTGTCTTCCCTAGAAATTGCCTTAGAATGCACATCATTGATTAGGAAGTCTTTTGTGGTTTTGAGAGTTTGATGCAAGAATTTAAGCTAACAAGAATGAGCAACAAGTAATTATGAAAAAAGCCTTGGCTACGGTGAGCATTGGAAGTTCCATCATTATAGCTTTCATTAATTGTAACAACAATCAATCATTGCTTCACTTAGTTGACCCCTAATCATGGAGGAAAGTTAAGTGAAAGTAATCAACTTTGGGTCACAAGTTCTAATGAAGCTTAGCTCTAGTGGCCTACAAGTCAATTAATAATTCTCAATTGATAGTCAACAATTGATATTAACTATTCAAGTATTTCCAACAACTCAACCCCTAAGCCAAGTAAGAAGAATATACTCCACAGCTAGAGTTGTCATTTCCTTAAACAATTGGTGAGCAATAGTAAAAGACATCATGGAATTAAAAATAAGAATTGAATTCAAGCTATCTTATTCAAGCAAACATCAACAATCAAACAATTGAATGAAATCTTATCTCATTGATCAAAATCAAAGTAACAATGTCACAAATCTAAGATCCAAAATGGATGAATCAAAGAACACTAATTGAGAATAGAAGAGTAGATCTACAACTTGAATCAAAGTAGAAATGAATTAGCAATTGATCTCACCAAAGGAATCCATGAGAAATTGAGATGAAAAGAGCAAAATCCTAGAGAGAAGGTGGAGCTTCTCTCTCTACAAAATGTAATTAACTTCTAAAAATATCTAAATGTGTGTAATATGAGTGAATGGATGTGGATCTCTCAATCCTTGGTCTTCTTATGCTTTTCCTACCAAAACTCTGCACCAAAAAAGGGTCTACAACTGCCTGAAATTGCTGGTCATGTTTTCTCTTTTAAAATCACGTGGGGACATCGACGCGTACGCGCACAGCACGCGTACGCGTCCCTGGAGCTTTATGATTCATGTGCACGCGTCAAGCGTGCGTGCACGTCCATGAGGTGCTGACTTAGCCATGCAAATACGCCGGATTTTGGCTTTGGCTTCTTCGCACCGAACTTGGTAGCGCGCGTCCACGCATACGCGCAAGGTACGCGTACGCGCCGCTGCTCACAACTCCAAAAGCTCCATTTTCCATGTCCCTTCCCTTTATGCATGCTTCCTCCCTCTCTTCTAAGACATCCTTCCCTATAGGCTCTGAAATCACTTAACAAATGGATCACTGCATCGAATGGTAATAGAGGAGGATTAAAATATATCTAATTTAATGTAAAAGAAGCATATTTTCATTCATGAAGCACACTTGCGAAATGAACACAAAAATCATGCATTTCTATATGAATAAGTGTGAAAGATTATTGATAAGACCCTCAAAATCCATATAAGATAAACCCTAAAACGGGGTTTATCAGTACCGAACTGACTTAAGCTGGTACTGCCAGCTAAATTATCGGTACGCATTTTTATGCAATTTTTGGCAGAAAATTACATTTTTCCAATTAGAAAAATTTACTAAATTCAAATCTACCCATTTAATTTTTAAATTAACACTCCTAAAATTTGAACTTATTTCGGGCAATTAAATTATTATTTTATATTATCTAAATAGTCGATTTTTAGTTATGGTTTTTACAGTGGGTACAAAATTTGCACCAAATTTTAGGTTACTAAGAGATTGAATTCAGAACATCTAAGTTGTCTAGTGACAAATTTAGAAAGCTAGGTTGGAATGTGAACTAAAGTTGTTCTTAGACATAAAAGACAGGACCTAAAAGAGATATTTGACTAAAGTTGTCTAGTGACAAATTTAGAAAGCAAGGAAAGGTCTGTCAAGGATGATGGATTCATCCTCGTCCTTCCCAGTGTCTAGAATTATGAAATCAGCAGGGATGTAAAGGCCTTCAACCTTCACTAGCACGTCCTCTACTAGTCCATAAGCCTTTTTCATGGATTTGTCTGCCATCTCTAGTGAGATTCTTGCAGCTTGAACCTCAAAGATTCCCAGTTTCTCCATGACAGAGAGTGACATAAGGTTTATGCCTGACCCGAGTTCACACAAAGCCTTCTCAAAGGTCATGGTGCCTATGGTACAAGGTATTAAGAACCTTCCGGGATCCTCTTTCTTTTGAGGTAATGTCTGCCTAATCAAGTTATTCAGTTCATTGGTGAGCAAGGGGGGTTCATTAACCCAAGTCTCATTACCAAATAACTTAGCATTCAGCTTCATGATTGCTCTAGTGTACTTAGCAACTTGCTCTTCAGTAATATCTTCATCCTTTTCAGAGGAGGAATAGTCATCAGAGCTCATGAATGGCAGAAGTAGGTTCAATGGAATCTCTATGGTCTCTAGATGAGCCTCAGTTTTCCTTAGGTTCCTCAATTGGGAACTCCTTTTTGTCCAGAGGACGTCCCATGAGGTCTTTCTCACTGGGATTCACATCCTCCTCCTCCTCTCTAGGTTCGGCCACACCAAGTAAGGTTATGGCCTTGCACTCTCTTTTTGGATTCTCTTCTGTGTTGCTTGGGAGAGTACTAGGAGGAGTTTCAGTGACTCTTTTACTCAGCTGGCCCACTTGTGCCTCCAAATTTCTAATGGAGGACCTTGTTTCATTCATAAAACTTAGAGTGACCTTAGATAGACCAGAGACTATGTTTGCTAAGCTAGAGGGGCTCTGCTCAGAATTCTCTATCTGTTGCTGGTGCACAAAATTACAATCACACTTTGCAATCCCGCACAACTAACCAGCAAGTGCACTGGGTCGTCCAAGTAATACCTTACGTGAGTAAGGGTCGATCCCACGGAGATTGTCGGCTTGAAGCAAACTATGGTTATCTTGTAAATCTTAGTCAGGATATCAATAATTATCAAGGTTGATTGTGAAAAGTAAAAGAACATAAAATAAGTACTTGTTCTGCAGTAATGGGGAACATGTTGAGGTTTTGGAGATGCTCCATCTTCTGAATCTCTACTTTCCTACTGTCTTCTTCTTCAAGCACGCAAGGCTCCTTCCATGGCAAGCTGTATGCAAGGGTTTCACCGTTGTCAGTGGCTACCTCCCATCCTCTCAGTGGAAATGTTCAACGCACCCTGTCACGGCACGGCTATCCATCTGTCGGTTCTCAATCAGGCCGGAATAGAACCCAGTGATTCTTTTGCGTCTGTCACTAACACCCAGCCCTCAGGAGTTTGAAGCTCGTCACAGTCATTCAATCATTGAATC
>NC_029780.3:47711713-47713140 GCF_000817695.3 Arachis duranensis
TCCCCTCTTGAGTTGGTTTGGGACACCTTTTGAATTGGTTATCCACTTAGTTTCAGGGAGGCATATGTCCTCTAGAACTTGATCCAACCCTTTATCTGCTCTCACTATCCTCCTATTAAAGGATTCAGGATTATCTTGCAGTTGAGGTAATTTGAAGGTTTCTCTTATTTTGTCCAGATGGAAGTATATAACTTTCCCTCTGACCATGGTTCTGTAGGTGTGGTAGGCAGTTCTAGTCATTCTCTGCTTATCTGTTAGCCACAGATTTGAGTAGAATTCCTGAACCATATTTCTTCCAACCTTTATCTCAGGATTGGTTAGAATTTCCCATCCTCTGTTTCGAATTTGCTCTTGGATCCCCGGATATTCATCTTCTTTCAGATCAAATTTAACTTCCGGGATCACTGACCTTAGACCCATTATTTTGTGATAATGGTCTTCATGTTCTTTGGTTAAGAACTTCTCTTGATTCCAACGATTCTTTGGATTATTCTCTTTCTTTCCTCTTAAATTGGTTTGTTTTCCCTTAGGAGCCATGATCTTGATGAATCTTGGCTCAGTGATCACGAAAAAGCACACCAAACTTAGAGGTTTGCTTATCCTCAAGCAAAAGAAAGGAAGGAGGAGAGAGAGGAGAAGAGCAAATTCAAATGGTGTGGGGGAATGGTGAGGCCGAACGTCTATATATATAAGGGGGGAAGAAGAGATTTCGAAAAATTGGAAGGAGATTTGAGAAGATGTGAAGAGATTTTGAGAGATTGGTGAGTTTTTGAACAAGATTTGGGATTGATTTGAGAGATTTGAAGAATGATTTTGATTTTTGAAGATTTGAAGGTGAATGATGAAAGGTTGAAATGTGTTTATGTAGAAAAGTATGGGTCAAAAAAGGAAGGTTTGAAAAAAATTTGATTGGAAAGCAAAATCTTGGTCCCCCACCTTTCTGGCGTTAAACGCCCAGAATGGTATCCATTCTGGCGTTTAACGCCCATTTGTTAGCCAATGTGGGCGTTTAACGCCCAGCCAGGTGCCCTAGCTGGCGTTAAACGCCAGGATTCCCTTTATCACTGTGCGTTTTGCTAAACGCCCAGGATGCTGCACACCTGGCGTTAAACGCCCAGAATGGTGCCCATTATGGCGTTTAACGCCCAAAATGCCCCTTACTGGCGTTTTTTCGCCAGTAAGCTCTGTTTCTCTGCTTTTTGCACCAAATCCTTCTGTAACTCTGTGAATTCCTTCATTTTTGATACTTGCCTCTGTAGAAACAAAACATATAACCTGCTAAAGACTGGGTTGCCTCCCAGCAAGCGCTTCTTTATTGTCTTTAGCTGGACCTTTACTGAGGATCATTCCAGCCTCAGTTTTGAGCATTCCTGCTCAAAATTGCTTTCAAGATAATGCTTGATCCTCTGTCCATTAACAATGAACTT
>NC_029780.3:47713302-47713901 GCF_000817695.3 Arachis duranensis
GAATTCCTCTAGCTCATTTAGCTGGAGCAATCTTTTTTCACCAGCTAATTGAGCATCCATGTTTAGGAACCTGGTTGCCCAATAGGCTTTATGTTCCAGTTCCACGGGCAGATGACAGGCCTTCCCATACACCAGTTGGTATGGAGAGGTTCCTATTGGAGTCTTGAATGCTGTTCTGTATGCCCACAGAGCATCATCCAAACTCTTTGCCCAATCCTTTCTTCAGGCTATCACAGTCCATTCTAGGATTCTTTTTAGCTCTCTGTTAGAGACTTCAGCTTGCCCATTTGTCTGTGGATGATACGGAGTTGCCACTTTGTGGCTAATTCCATATCTGACCATAGCAGAGTATAGCTGTCTATTGCAGAAATGAGTGCCCTCGTCACTGATTAGTACTCTAGGAACACCAAATCTGCTGAAGATGTGTTTCTAGAGGAATTTCAGCACGGTCTTGGTATCATTAGTGGGTGTAACAATTGCTTCTACCCACTTAGATACATAGTCCACTGCTACCAGAATGTAAGTGTTTGAGTATGATGGTGGGAATGGACCCATGAAGTCAATTCCCCATACATCAAACAATTCTATCTCTAATATCC
>NC_029780.3:47718210-47719185 GCF_000817695.3 Arachis duranensis
AATAAAGATTGACAATCCAAGGTAAGAAGAATAGCAATTCAATGTTCATGGTAAGCTAGTTTTCTATGCATGCTTCAATCACAAAAGAAATGTAAATGATTGATGCTTCCATTTAGCTCAATTTATGAAATCTTTTTCTTATAATTCTTCCTTGAAACAAGCTTTTGATTTTTTTTTTTTAGCTTCCCCTTTTGGGTGCTTTGCCCCATGAGTTAATAACAAAGCTACGACTTCTAAATGCTTTGTTTTCAATACCACTTGATACATAAGCACCACAAGCATTTAATTAGAGGACTTCATTAAGCTCATTTTTCTTTTCTTTTCTTGACTCTTTAATCATTGATGCTCAGAGCCTTGAGCTTTGAGGGAGTGCTTTTGCACTTGAGCCTAGCCTTGTATGATGTGGGCTTAGCTTGCTTTGGATTTGAGGAGAAATGGGTTTGGTTGGCCTTGATTCAATTTGGTGAGGAATTGAATTTAATTGAATTTTGGTTGATTTTTGGCCCATGACACTCCCAGGAGGCTGCCCTGCCCTTGTGGAGGGCAGGGCAGGAATTGATGCGTGCGGCCTTGGTGCGAGCGTGGTGTGCAAGTTCGTGCTGCAGAATGCTGCCCTGCCCTCGCGTAGGGCAGGGCAGAAATTTTTGGTGCACCAGTTTGGTGCCTGTGCGTGCTGCTGCTGCTGCCGAACCGTCCCTTGGTGCGCCAGAATGGTGCGCCTGTGTGCATCACCAAAATGCTGCCCTGCCCTCGCGGAGGGCATGGCAGTGTTTCCAAATGTGAAGTTCCAAGTTCGAAACTTGGTGGATGCACACGCTACTTCTTTTCCTTGGTTTTCTTGGCACCAAAGTAAGGCCTAGTTTCTTGCTTTCTCATGGCCCTTAAAGATGCCTTTCGTTCCTGCCTCAATTGTGTGCCAAATATGGATTGCTATATATCGTTGGAAAGCTCTGAATGTCAGCTTTCCAACGCAAC
>NC_029780.3:47719285-47719824 GCF_000817695.3 Arachis duranensis
AAGGGTCAACTTTAATCAAAGGTTGGACCAAGTCCTTATGGACATATGTGTGGAAGGAGCTCAGTGGAGAATAGATTCCAATGGCAAGCCAGTTCAACTAAGAAGACTGGATCTCAAGCCTGTGGCTAGAGGATGGTTGGAGTTCATTCAACGCTCCATCATTCCTACTAGCAACCGATCTGAAGTTACTGTGGATCGGGCCATCATGATTCATAACATCATGACTGGAGAGGAAGTAGAAGTTCATGAGGTCATCTCCAATGAACTCTACAAAATAGCCAATAAGTCCTCCACCATGGCAAGGCTAGCTTTTCCTCACCTTATTTGCCATCTGTGTTACTCAGCTGGAGTTATCATAGAAGGAGATACCCCCATTGAAGAGGATAAGCCCATCACCAAGAAGAGGATGGAGCAAGCAAGAGAAACCATGCACGGTTCTCAAGAAGTGCATAAGGAAGCCCATCATCAACAAATTCCTGAGATGCCTCAAGGGATGCACTTTCCTCCCAACAACTATTGGGAGCAACTCAACACTTCCT
>NC_029780.3:47721415-47721932 GCF_000817695.3 Arachis duranensis
GCATCAATTACTTACTCATGTAAACCCTAGTAGCTAGTTTATTATAAATAGGACTTTTTATCAGTGTATTAATCATCTTGGGACGATTAGTTCTCAGATCATGAGGGCTAGCCATTCGGCCATGCCTGAACCTTTTACTTATGTATTTTCAACGGTGGAGTTTCTGCACACCATAGATTAAGGGTGTGGAGCTCTGCTGTACCTCAAGTATTAATGCAATTCTATTTTCTTTTATTCAAATCTCTGTTATTCTTATTCCAAGATATTCATTCGTACCCAAGAACATGATGAATGTGATGATTAAGTGACGCTCATTATCATTCTCACTTATGAACGCACGTGATTGACAACCACTTCCGTTCTACATGCAACAGAGCTTGAATGTATATCTCTTAGATTCCCCAACAGAATCTTCGTGATATAAGCTAGATAGATGGCGGCATTCATGAGGATCCGGAAAGTCTCACCTTGTCTGTGGTATTCCGAGTAGGATCCTGGGAATCCGGAAAGTCTCACT
>NC_029780.3:47722070-47722323 GCF_000817695.3 Arachis duranensis
GTTTATTACTTGGACGACCCAGTACACTTGCTGGTTAGTTGAACGGAGTTGTGTCCACTCGTGCCAATTTCAAATTCTATATAAATACAACTTAAAGAATAGTGATCACAATTTCGTCCACCAGAGGGCCTAAGGAAGTAATTCCAGGACTAAGCGGCTAAATCAAGTTGTCCCTAACCATGTGCTTGTGGCATGCAGGTCCAAGTGAAAAGCTTGAGACTGAGTGGTTAAAGTCATGATCCAAAGCAAAAAG
>NC_029780.3:47722503-47722719 GCF_000817695.3 Arachis duranensis
CCAAGACTCATAAAGTAACTGTGTTCAAGAATCAACATACTACACTAGGAGAATCAATAATACTATCTGAATTCGGAGTTCATATGGATGCCAATCATTCTGAATTTCAAAGGATAAAGGGAAATGCCAAAACTGTTCAGAAACAAAAAGCTACTAGCCCCGCTCATCTAAATTAGAATCTGAGCTTCACTTAAAACTCGGAGATTTTATTACTCT
>NC_029780.3:47722952-47723228 GCF_000817695.3 Arachis duranensis
TCATATTTCTGGACTTTACTATGAGTTTGTGTATTTTTCTGTGATTTCAGGTATTTTCTGGCTGAAATTGAGGGAGTTGAGAAAAAATCTGAGTTAGGCTGAAAAAGGACTGCTGATGCTGTTGGATCCTGACCTTCCTGCACTCGGAATGGATTTTTTGGAGCTACAGGAGTCCAATTGGCGTGCTCTCAACGGCGTTGGAAAGTAGACATCCAGGGCTTTCCAGAAATATATGATAGTCCATACTTTTCCCAAGATTTGATGGCCCAAACTGGC
>NC_029780.3:47723536-47730630 GCF_000817695.3 Arachis duranensis
CTATTTAAACAACTTTTAGAGATTTATCTTGTACCTCATGACATTTTCAGATCTGAATTATATGCACTTTGACGGCATGAGACTCTAAACTCCATTGTTGGGGGTGAGGAGCTCTGCAGCGTCTCAATGAATTAATACAATTACTTTTGTTTTCCATTCAAACACGCTTGTTCTTATCTAAGATGTTCATTCGCGCTTAATTGTGGAGAAGGTGATGATCCGTCACACTCATCACCTTCCTCAATCCATGAACGTGTGCCTGACAACCACCTCCATTCTACATCAGATTGAATGAGTATCTCTTAGATTCCTTAATCAGAATCTTCGTGGTATAAGCCGGATTGATGGCGGCATTCATGAGAATCCGGAAAGTCTAAACCTTGTCTGTGGTATTCCGAGTAGGATTCTGGGATTGAATGACTGTGACGAGCTTCAAACTCCTGAAGGCTGGGCGTTAGTGACAGACGCAAAAGAATCAATGGATTCTATTCCAACCTGATTGAGAACCGACAGATGATTAGCCGTGCTGTGACAGAGCATAGGAACGTTTTCACTGAGAGGATGGGAAGTAGCCATTGACAACGGTGACACCCTACATAGAGCTTGCCATGGAAGGGACCTTGCGTGTGGGAAAAGGATTTCAAGGAAAAGTTGAGATTCAGAGGACAAAGCATCTCCAAAACTCCAACATATTCTCCATTATTAAAGTAATAACTATTTATTTTATGCCCTTTTCTTTATTAAAATACGAGGCTAAAGAACCCTCTTGGTATCCTGACTAAGATTAATAAAATAAACATAGCTTGTTTCAATCCAACAATCACCATGGGATTCGACCCTTACTCACGTAAGGTATTACTTGGACGACCCAGTGCACTTGCTGGTTAGTTGTGCGGATTACAAATTCGTGCACCAACAGACCATCATAGAATATATCCAGGATGGTCCATTCTGAGAGCATGTCAGAAGGACACTTATTGGTCAGTTACTTGTATCTTTCCCAAGCTTTATAGAGGGATTCACCTTTTTTCTATCTGAAGGTTTGAACATTCACTCTAAGCTTGCTTAGCTTTTAAGGAGGAAAGAATTTGGCTAAAAAATATATGACCAGCTTATCCCAAGAGTTCAAACTATCTCTAAGTTGAGAGTCCAACCATATTCTAGCTCTGTCTCTTACAACAAAAGGGAAAAGCATAAGTTTGTAGACCTCAGGATCAACTCCATTGGTCTTAACAATATCACAGATCTGCAAGAATTCAGTTAAGAACTGAAAAGGATCTTTTGATGGAAGTCCATGAAACTTGCAATTCTGTTGCATCAGAAAAACTAATTGAGGCTTTAGCTCAAAATTGTTTGCTCTAATGGTAGGGATTGAGATGCTTCTTCCATGGAAGTTGGAATTTGGTGTAGTGAAGTCACCAAGCATCTTCCTTGCATTGTTATTGTTGTTGGGTTTGGCCATTACTTCTTTTTCGAGATTCTCTGTAAGGTTTTCTTTGAAAAAGATATGTTTGAAAAGATATGATTGAAAAGATATGATTAAAAGGATATGATTGAAATTTATTTTGAAAAAGATTTGAAAAAGAAATTTAGAAATATTTGATTTTGAAAATTAAAGTTAATAACTTGACTAACAAGAAACTAAGAGATATGATTCTAGAATTTAAAGATTGAGCATTTCTTAACAAGAAAGTAACAAACTTGAAATTTTTGAATCAATCACATTAATTGTTAGTAAAGCTTTTGAAAATTTGAAATAAAAATAGGAAAAAGATTTTGAAAAAGATGTTAGAAAATTTTCGAAAAACAAATTAAAAAAATGAAAAAAGATTTGATTTTGAAAAAGATTTTGAAAAGATAAATTTTTGAAATTGAAATCTTGGCTTGATTAACAAGAAACAACTTATTTTAAAAATTTTTGACTAAGTCAACCCAAAGATTTCGAAATTTTGTGAGAGAAATAAGGAAAAGATGTTATTTATTTTTTTTTTTGAATTTTTAATGAGGAGAGAGAAAAACACAAAAATGACTCAAAATATGAAAATTTAAGATCAAAACAAAGAAAATATGCAAGAACACTTTGAATGTCAAGATGAACACCAAGAACACTTTGAAGATCATAATGAACATCAAGAACTTATTTTTGAAAAAATTTTAAGGAAAGAAACACATGCAAGACACCAAACTTAGAAATTTTTAATGCTTAGACACCAACAAACTAAACATGCATATGAAAAACAAGAGAAGACACAAAACAAGAAAATCACAAGATCAAACAAGGAGACTTACCAAGAACAACTTAAAGATCATGAAGAACACCATGCATGAGTATTCAAAAATTTTTGAGAAAAATAAAAATATGCAATTGACACCAACTTAAAAATTGACTCTAGACTCAAACAAGAAACACAAAATATTTTTGATTTTATGATTTTATAATTTTTTGTATTTTTTTTCGAAAATTATTATGGAAAAAAAAGAAAATAAGGAATTCAAATTCTTAATGAGAATTCCAGGAATCATGCATTGTTAGTCTAAAGCTCCGGCCCAGGAATTAGACATGGTTTATTAGCCAGCCAAGCTTTAAGTGAAAGCTTCGGTCCAAAACACTAGACATGGCCAATGGCCAGCCAACTTTAGTAGAACATTGTATACAATAGCTATGTGTGTAACAACCAAATTGATGGGAATCAACTAACATGCTTTTGCATTGATAAGTGGAAGCCTCGGTCCAACAGAATTAGACATGGCTTCATAGCCAGCCAGGCTTCAACATATCATCATGAAACTCTAGAATTAATTCTTAAAAATTCTGAAGAACAAAATAAATATTTTTTTTCGAAAATAAGAAAATAAAAGAAATCTTAAACATAAAAAAAAGTTACCCAATCTAAGCAACAAGATGAACCGTCAGTTGTCCAAAGTCGAACAATCCCCGGCAACGGCGCCAAAAACTTGGTGCACGAAATTGTGATCTCAATGGCGCCAACAACTTAGTACGCACAATTGTAATCTCAACTCTCTTTCACAACCTCGCACAACTAACCAGCAAGTGCACTGGGTCGTCCAAGTAATACCTTACGTGAGTAAGGATCGATCCACGTAGATTGTCGGCTTGAAGCAAGCTATGGTCATCTTGTAAATCTCAGTCAGGCGGATTCAAATGGTTATGAAGTTTTGATAATTAAAAGATAAATAAAACATAAAATAAGATAGAGATACTTATGTAATTCATTGGTGGGAATTTCAGATAAGCGTATAGAGATGCTTTATCCCTTTTGATTCTCTGCGTTCCTACTGCCTTCATCCAATCCTTCATACTCCTTTCTGTGGCAAGCTATATGTTCAGGTATCACCGTTGTCAATGGCTACCTCCTGTCCTCTCAGTGAAAATGGTCCAAATGCGCTGTCACCGCACGGCTAATCATCTGTCGGTTCTCACTCATGTTGGAATAGGATCCATTGATCCTTTTACGTCTGTCACGGATGTTAGGATTTTTGCTAGTAAAGAATTTATAAAAATATAGTCGTGTTGTGAGTATAGATTCTAAACCAACAGAAAATCCCTTCGTACAAACGTTTTGGTTGTCACAAGTAACAAACCCCTAAATAAATTGATAACCGAAGTATTTAAACATCGGGTCGTCTTCTCAAAGGAATTGCAGGGAGGTATGTTCTTATTATTGGTTATGAAGATTGTAAATCGGGGTTTTAAAGATGAGGAACAAGTAATTTAAATGGCAGGTAAAATAAATAAATGACTATAAAATAAACTTTTGTCAAGGTATGAGAAATCGGAAGTCCTATCCTAGTTATCCTTATCAATGATGATGAAAATTGAATCTTAATTCTACTTAGTTAACCTTTGCTAGTGCAAGGGAAGGTCAAGTGACTAATTAATTTGATCTTCAAATCCTAGTTAATTCCTAGAAAAAAATTCGGATTATAGAAGTTCAAGCTAATTAGCAAAGATAGCGATTATCGATCACGTTGAGTCTAATAACTCTTGAGTTACTGATTTCTTAACCAAGACCAAAAGGAGAAAAGTAAATCTACTGGAATAAAAATGTCTTCGGATTGGGAGCAACAGTAACATAAATAAAAGAGAGTAATAATAAACTGAAATACCTCAAAATCATGAATTGATAAAGATATCAAATGTAACATGGGCAGTTATAGCCAAATAAAGAAGTTGAGTTGAACATAGAAATCCATAAACTAAATTGAGAAAACAAATAAAAGGAACATTGAACCTGTAATTGAAGAAGATGAAAATATTGCTAATTTTTAAAAATCCTAATCCTAATACCTAAGAGAGAGGAGAGAACCTCCCTCACTAAAAACTACATCTAAACTATGAAAAGTGCTTCTTAAAATTCGCTCCCTGATTGTTCACTTCATTCCTTCACTTTACGGCCTTTGGTGTGTGTTCTCTGGGCTTGGATCTGGGCCAAAAAGAGCCCATAAACTGCTGGGAATGAGATCTGTAATTTATGGTGCGTGGCCTCTGTCACGCGGTCGCGTTATTTGGAGTTTTCCTTGTCACGCGGTCGCTTCAGTCATGCGTCTGCATCATATGCGTTTCGCTTATGGCGCGTGATTGCATCAATCACGCAGTCGCGTCACTGCCATTTCACGCTGGCATGCGGCCGCGTCGTCCATGCGTTCGCGTCGCTGCCAGTTTCTTTAAAAACTCCATTTTGTGCTTTCCTTCCATTTTTGTATGTCTCCTTTCCATCCTTTAAATCATTCCTGCCTTAAAAGATCTAAAAATACTTAACACACAAGTCACAGCATCGAATGGCAATAAAAGGTAATTAAAATTAATATTTTTAAAGCATAGGAAACATGTTTTTCACATACATCACATAATAAGGAAGGGAAAGTAAAACCATGCAATTTCACATGAATAAGTGGGTGAGGGATTGAATAATTCACTTAAATTCAGCACAAAATATATCATAAAATATGGGTTTATCAACCTCCCCACCCTTAAACAATAGCATGTCCTCATGCTAAATCCAAGATAAAGAGTAAGGTAAAGTGGTGGAATCTCATGCAATGCAATCTATTCTAAATGCATCTACCTAAATGAGTCATGCAAATCTAGTTATTATTCACCTATATATAAAGCTTTACATGTAGTTAAATTAATTCACATTCTCAAGGAATCATATATGCATAGCCAACCTTAGATAATGTTAGAACACTTTTACAATTGAGATAGGTAAATAAAATATTTTTCAAACTTGCAAGACAATTAGCAATAGAAGTAGATATATATAGTGATGAGCTATTGAACCCTCACTGAATTTTGTGTTTACTCTCTAGTCACTCAGTATTTATTGGGTTAATCCCTTTATTCTTCTTTCTATCCTTGTTTTCCATAACTTTGTTCTTCATCTAACCAATAAACAATTATAGAATATAGGCATACAAAAATCATGAGGTCTTTAATTAAGGTTGTAATGGGGCCAAGGTAAAGGTAAGGGTATCTGTATAAGGCTAAGTGAGCTAATTAAGTGAATCCTTGATTAGTCTAAGATCTCACCTAACATACATATTTTGTTAAGCAAAGCTTCTTTACCTATTTTTCCATATTTTTCCCACCTTTTATATTACATGCTCATATCTTAATTTTTTTTATTGATGTTTATCCCATGTGTGTCGCTTTTTGCGTTTGGGGAATTCTTTTTGTATCCCCTTTATTCAAATACTGAAAAATAAAATAATTTTTTTTGTTACACATGGTAATTAAATTATTTTGACTTCACATGAGCATGCTTCCCAAAACTTTTAAAAATAAATTTTTTTATTCTTTTTAACTTTCTACCCTTTTGTTTCTATCATCCATGTTCCCATAAGGTTCCCACACTTACACAATACACAATTTCTATCTTAAGCTAACCAAGGATTCAACTTGGGATTTTTATTTTATTTTTCTGCTTAAGGCTAGTAATGTGGTTATAAAACAAAAGGGGATTTAAAGGCTCAAGGGGGCTAACAAGGGTGATGTAAAAGGTAGGCTAATTTGGGAATGGTGAGCTAGAATCAAACAATGGCCTCAATCACTTTCTTGGTATGTATCTATATTCTATAATCGGACATATAGATTAAAACAAATTAAAGAACACCAGAATAAAGAAGAAGGGCGGAACACACAAGAATAAAATATTATGGTTTAAATGTAACCATGCAATTAAGCTTAAAACTCACAGGCTGTGTGTTTTCTAACTCAAAAATCATATATCACTTAAGTATGTCATGCAAGTAGAAATTAAGAGTTCCTATTATTCTCAATGTAAAATATATTGGATGGCTTTAAACTTTTAGTGTTCCTCCTTGATGAAATGTTGTTAACTAACTAACATGTAATGCTATATATATAAGGTGTAGATTGTTTTTATTCTGTTAAAGTCTCTAGCTTACTTCCTTTTTCTTTTCAATCTAAGCTAAACTATCATATGCTAAAAAGGGTAAACTATACTAATTAATCCACTTAAAATATAACTAGTAAACTAAGGTGCAAATCAAGCTAAAATATCCAAGATATTATACATATAGCTCAAAGTGCATAATGCAAAAAGTACAATAAAAAGCAAAAAGAGAAAAATGTGCAAAAATACAAAAAATAGACAAAATAAGAAGAGAGTTTGTAGTGGTTCACCAAAATAAATAGATGCCAGAGATGGCAGCCTCCTCACACTTAAATAATAGCATCGTCCTCGATGCTCACTCAAGCTGGGTGTGAAGGAGTGTCATCTCCGGAAGGATGGGCTGTGATGTGTGGAAAACGATCCAACACAAAACTCACCGGCAAGTGTACCGGGTCGCATCAAGTAATAATAACTCACATGAGTGAGGTCGATCCCACAGGGATTGAAGGATTGAGCAATTTTAGTTTAGTGGTTGATTTAGTCAAGCGAATCAAGTTTTAGTTGAGTGGGTTGTATTTAACAGAAGATAAATTGCTTGAAATGTAAATGGAGAAGGGAAATTGCAGTAAATTAAAGAACAGGAAAGTAAAATAGACTGAATCTTAAAGAACAAGAAATTAAATGACTGAAACTTAAAGTGCAAGAAATGTAAATTGC
>NC_029780.3:47731631-47732315 GCF_000817695.3 Arachis duranensis
TCATTTTCCTTGGTTTCTTGGCACGGTAATGGGACTTAGTTGTTTGCTTCTTCATGGTCCCGTGTTCAACTCTTGTGGCAAGCATTTGGAGACATTTTCCTTTGATTTTTTCCCTTTGTGAGCCCGATACTGCCCTTGTGGAGGGCAGGGCAACATTTTATTCCTCTTGATTCCAATGCACAAATTTGTGCTCTGCCCTTGTAGTGGGCAGGGCAGAGTTGCCTTCTTTGCTTAGTTCCCTTATGTTGCCCTCCTAGAGGGCAGTGTGCCCTTGTGGAGGGCAATGCTTGCCTCCCCCATTGTATGCGGCACACTTTTCCTTCCTTTGACCATGCTTCCTTCTCCTTGGGTCATGCTTTCTTAGGCTACGCTTTTCTCTTTTATTCTTTTCTTCACCTAAAATAAACCAAAACAACCACTCCAAGTATCACTAAATTCATAAGGCTTGTAAATCAATTAAAATTCAATTAAAACTAGCTTAAACCTCATGAGTTAACATTAATTTCATGGTGGTTGCTTGATTTAAAGAAGTTGTGCATTTCCGCTCCAAATCACTTACTTAAGAAGCAAGAAAGTGCATAAAGACTAACAAAACAAGTGAAATTAGCTTGAAAAATGGGTATATAATGACTTGTCATCACAACACCAAACTTAAATCTTGCTTGTCCCCAAGCAAGCATCAAA
>NC_029780.3:47733479-47739471 GCF_000817695.3 Arachis duranensis
TTACTCAACATTTTTATTGGAAAAGCTATGAAAAGAAACTACCTCAGGTTGGGTTGCCTCCCAACAAGCGCTCTTTTATTGTCACTAGCTTGACATCTTCTATTTTTGCTTCAAGGAGGATTTAGGTTCTGGACCTCTGTTTCTTTGTTCCATTGCCCCCCTAGGTACAGTTTTGCTCTATGACCATTCGCTTTAAACCGACTCTTTGTTGCTTCATCTAGCAATTCAATACTCCCATAAGGGAAAACCTTAGTCACCAAGTATGGACCAGTCCACTTAGACTTAAGCTTGCCAGGGAATATCTTGAGCCGTGAGTTATACAAGAGTACTTGTTGTCCAGGTTTGAATTCTTTCTTCAAAATCTTCCTGTCATGCCATCTCTTAGCTTTTTTCTTGTATATCTTGGTATTTTCATAGGCTTCTAGCCTAAACTCATCTAGCTCATTCATCTGCAACAACCTTTTCTCTCCTGCTGCTTCAGAATCCAAATTTAGAAGTTTGGTGGCCCAAAAGGCTTTATGCTCAAGCTCTACAGGGAGATGACAAGACTTGCCATATAACAGCTGAAATGGGGACTTCCCGATAGGAGTTTTGAAAGCCGTTCTGTATGCCCAAAGTGCATCTTCCAACTTCCTAGCTCAATCCTTTCTTGTGCTACCGACTGTTTTTTCTAGGATCTTCTTCAGTTCCCTGTTTGCTAATTCTACCTGCCCATTAGTCTGAGGATGGTATGGTGTGGCTACTTTATGCCATTAGTCTGAGGGTGATATGGTGTGGCTACTTTATGAATAACTCCATATTTATGAAGAAGTTTCTCCATTTGTTTGTTACAAAAATGACCACCACCATCACTGATGAGACCCTTGGGTACTCCATATCTAGTAAAGATGTGCTTCTTTAGGAATTGAAGGACAATTTGTGCATCGCAGGTAGTTGTGGCTATGGCTTCCACCCATTTTGAAACATACTCCACTGCTACCAAGATATATCTAAATGAATAAGAAGGGGGAAAGGGTCCCATGAAATCAATACCCCATAGATCAAACAATTCTACTTCCAAAATGAAGTTCTGTGGCATCTCGTTCCTTCTTGTTAGCACTCCTGCTCTTTGGCATTCATTATATTGGTGGACAAACTCCCTAGCATCTTTGAAGATGGTTGGCCAATAGAACCCACTTTGTAGTATTTTTGCTGCTGTTCTTTCTGGACCAACGTGTCCGCCATAAGCTGAGCCATGGCAATGCCATAATACATCTCTTGTTTCACTTTCAGGAATACATCTCCTGATTATTCCATCAGAACACCTTCTGAAACATCTCCTGATTATTCCATCAGAGCACCTTCTGAACAGATAGGGTTCATCCCACAAGAACTTCTTTGCTTCATTGATTAGTTTCTTCACTTGTTGCTTAGTAAATTCTTGATTCATTGATTAATTTCTTCACTTGTTGCTTAGTGAATTCTTGAGGTATTTTTCTCCCTACTTTGTAGTTTGCTATATCAGCGAACCATGGTGTTTGTTGGATTTGCATGAGATGTTCATCTGGGAAGCTTTCATTCACAGGTAATGAGGCCTTTTGAATTGTTTCTGGTGGTAGCCTTGACAAATGATCAGCAACTAGATTTTCAGTGCCTTTCCTGTCCTTTACCTCAATGTCAAATTCTTGTAGGAGTAGAATCCACCTGATAAGTCTTGATTTAGCATCCTGCTTTGACATCAAATACTTGAGAGCAGCATGATCAGTATAAACCACAATTTTAGATCCTATCAAGTACGGTCTAAACTTATCAAATGCATAGACTACAGCTAGCAATTCCTTCTCTGTTGTAGTGTAATTTTTTTGAGCTTCATTCAATACTTTACTTGCATAATATATGACATGATGCAAATTTCCCTTCTTCTGTCCAAGTACAGCACCAATTGCAATATCACTTGCATCACACATGAGTTCAAATGGTAAGTTCCAATCTGGGGGTGTGATGATTGGTGCTGTTGTGAGTTTCTGTTTTAAAGTTTCAAAAGCATGCTGGCAATTTTTATCAAAATCAAAAGGTTGATCATTCATCAAAAGGTTACTCAAAGGTTTGGCTATTTTAGAAAAATCTTTGATAAACCTTCTATAAAATCCTGCATGCCCCAAGAAACTTCTAACAGATTTCACATTAGTTGGTGGAGGGAGTCTTTCTATTATTTCCACTTTTGCCTTGTCAACCTCTATCCCTTTTCTTGAAACTTTATGGCCAAGAACAATCCCCTCAGGCACCATGAAATGGCACTTCTCCCAGTTCAAAACCAAATTAGTTTCTTGGCATCGTTTCAAGACAAGAGTTAGATGGTTTAAGCAAGTAGTGAAAGTATCACCAAAAACAGAGAAGTCATCCATGAAAACCTCTAAAAAATTTTCAACCATATCTGAGAAAATAGAAAGCATACACCTTTGAAAAGTGGCTGGAGCATTGCACAATCCAAATGGCATTCTTCTATATTAATAATGATTGTCATTCCCCCTTTCTTTGGTACCACTTGGACTGGGCTTATCCATGAGCTATCGGAAATAGGATATATGATTCCTGCATTCCATAATTTCATTACTTCCTTCTGGATGACTTCCTTCATTGTAGGATTTAGTCTTCTCTGAGGTTGAATTACTGCTTTGGAATTGTCCTCCAAAAGAATCTTATGCATGCATACTGTAGGGCTGATGCCTTTTAGGTCATCAATGGTCCATCCTAAGGCATCCTTATGAGCTCTGAGAACATCAAGAAGCTCTCCTTCTTCTTTCTTTGTCAAGGACGAATTGATGATCACTGGGAAGCTCTCTGAAGTGCCAAGAAATGCATATTTGAGATGAGAAGGTAATGGCTTCAGTTCTTGCTTTGGCACCTCTTCTTTCTTTCTTGGTTCCACCTCTTTGTCTATGGAAGCCTCAGCTACATGTTCCTCTATTGTTTCTTGATTGTCTCTTTCTTGCTCATGCTGATCAATGTCTAATATTTCTTCCACCAGGCTCTCTATCATATCTACCCTCAAATAATCTTCCTGCTCAGGAGGGTGTTGCATTGTCTTAAAGACATTTATGATCATTTGCTCATTGTGTACTCTGAAAATCATTTCTCCTTTTTCCACATCTATAATGGCTCTTGCGGTTGCTAGAAATGGTCTGCCCAAGATGATTGAATTGTTGCCTTCCTCATCGGTATCTAGGATTACAAAGTCCGCAGGGAAGATAAACTCTCCAACCTTTACTAGCAAATTTTCCACAATTCCATTTGGTGTCTTGATTGATCTGTCGGCCATGACTAGTGACATTCTGGTGGGTTTGAGCTCTTCTATGGCAAGCTTCTTCATCATGGACAAGGGCATTAAGTTGATACTAGCTCCAAGATCACAGAGAGCTTTGTCCAAGAATAGTTTGCCTATAGTGCATGACACTACAAAACTCCCTGGATCCTTAAGCTTTGGTGGGATTCCTTTTTGGAGCACGGTGTTACATTCCTCACTAAGCATCACCGTTTCCTTCTCATTCTAATCTCTTTTCTTATTGATGAGCTCCTTTAAGAACTTGGCATACAGAGGCATTTGCTCCAAAGCCTCAGCTAAAGGTATGTTAATTTCCAGCTTCTTGAAAGTCTCAAGAAATTTTTGGAAATGCTGATCCTTTGTCTCTTTGTGAAATCTTTGTGGATATGGTAGTGGTGGTGTTAAGTTCTTCTCCACTTGATGTTGTATTGGATTTGGTTCTTCCCTGATCTGCTTTCCTTTCTTCTGATTCTGTGGTTCGTTGTTTTCCTCTGTGAGTTTTTCTGGGACATTCTTGCTTATCATGTCCTTGTTGGTGGCTTCATCATTCTTTGTAGGCTCATTGTCGCTATGCTTGGTTGCTCCTTGGTTACCATCCAATAACACCTTTCCACTTCTTAGTTGCACTACCTTGCATTCTTCCTTTGGGTTGGGAATGGTGTCACTAGGTAGTGAACTTGATGGCTTCTCAACAGAAATCTGTTTGGAGATTTGCCCAATTTGCCTTTCTAAGTTCTTCATGGAAGCTTCTTTTGTTTTGAGATTTGCCCAATTTGCCTTTCTAAGTTCTTCATGGAAGCTTCTTGGTTCTTTGTTGTCAATTCTTGGTTCTTTATCATTTTCTCCATGAGCAGCTCTAGATTGGTGATCCTCTGGGATTCATGTGAAATTGGTTGATTTTGGGTTGTTGATGGATGATGATAAGTGGTTTGATTTGTTGGGTGGTTATTGGGTGGATAATGGTTAGAGTTGGGGTAGTTATTTTGTGGTTTTCTGTATGTATTTTGATTAGTGTTTGGCTGGGGGTTATGGTTTGTGCTTTTCCAATTGTTTTGTGTTGAGTTTCTTTGCCATGGCTGTTGGTTTTGATTATGGTTGTCTCCCCACCTGAGGTTGGGATGGTTCTTCCAAGATGGATTGTAAGTATCACCATAGACTTCATTTGTTCCAGGATTTTGGTTGTGCATGTATTGGACTTGCTCTTGCTGTTGCTCCTCTTGAGTTTCGTCACTTTGCACCCAAGTAGTTGGTGGTTGGCTGGTGGCACTCACTGATGCAACTTGCAAGCCATCAATTCTTTTGGCCATTTGTTCAAACTGTTGTTGAATCTGCTGCTGCATTATCTTGTTCTGAGCTAGAATTGAATCCACTCCTTCCAACACCATTACTCCTCTTCTTTGTGATGGTTGGCGTTGTCTTTGATGAGCAAAGAAATATTGGTTATTGGCCACCATGTCAATGAGGTTTTGAGCTTCCTCTGTAGTTTTCATAAGTTGCAAAGAGCCTCCAGCTGAATGATCAAGTGCTTCCTGAGCTTTAAGAGTGAGTCCCTCCCTCCTCCAAAAGAGCAGTTGTTTTGAACTAAAGTGATGAGTTGTGGCTTTAGTTCAAAATTGTTTGCATTGACATTGGGAGGAAGAATGCTACTTCCACAGTGTCTAGCATTTGCAAATGTATATGAAGCCAAGACTCTTCGTTGTTGTTGGTTATTGTTGGTTCCTTCTCCTGGTTGATTGAGATCTCCTTCCATTTCTTGGAATTCCTCCTCAGATTCTTCCTCCCCAATAACGTTCTTCCCTCTTTCGGCTCTTCTTATTCTCCGAAGAGTTCTTTGGTCAATTTCAGAAAGGACAGGGGAAGATCTTCCTGTACCTGACATACAAACACACAACAATAAACACACAGATCCAGAAAACCAATGAAACTTCAATCTATAGCTAGAATGAAGTTTTAGTTAGTTTAAGCAAAAATTCAAACAGTTAGTGTGTTAGTAAAAATTAAAAGAACAGAAAAGAAAAAGTGCTTAATCTAGACCTCCACTTCACTTAATCATTGTCAATCTATTTCAATCCCCGGCAACGGCGCCAAAAACTTGATGTGTGGAAAACGATCCAACACAAAACTCACCGGCAAGTGTACCGGGTCGCATCAAGTAATAATAACTCACATGAGTGAGGTCGATCCCACAGGGATTGAAGGATTGAGCAATTTTAGTTTAGTGGTTGATTTAGTCAAGCGAATCAAGTTTTGGTTGAGTGGGTTGTATTTAGCAGAAGATAAATTGCTTGAAATGTAAATGGAGAAGGGAAATTGCAGTAAATTAAAGAACAGGAAAGTAAAATAGACTGAATCTTAAAGAACAAGAAATTAAATGACTGAAACTTAAAGTGCAAGAAATGTAAATTGCAATAACTTAAATGGCAAGAAAATTAAATTGCTAGAAAGTAAAAGGGAGTTGAGGAATGGGATTGCAGGATCTAAACAAAGAAGAAGTAAACTGCAGCAATTGATTGAGCAGAATTTAAATCAGAAGCAAATAACATTCAAAAAGAAAGAAAGTAAAATGCAGCAAAGGTTCACAGAAGAACCAAGAGTGAATTATGATCTCAGGATCCCAAGGGCTTAGGTAGCAGAGCCTAAAACCCAATTTCCTTCCCAGATCCGAGTTATCAAAGCAATTGACAGAAAATT
>NC_029780.3:47739534-47755936 GCF_000817695.3 Arachis duranensis
GACTCAAGCAAGAACGAGGAAGAAGAGAGATCAATTCTCCTTCCTAATTCTCTGAAATCTCAGTGAAGACACCAAGAGAAGTTCCAAAGTGCAAAAGTAAAATTCAAAGCTCAAAGAAAGTGCAAAATTCAAAAGCTAAGCAAAAAGGTCCTAATTACATCAAACTAGCTCCTATTTATACACTTTCTATTCTTGGATTTTGGGATTTGGATGGGCTTTTGATTTGGTGAAGAAATGAATTGAATTGGATTTTTAATTCAATTTTTGGCCCAAAATTAATAACTCCCAGGAGGCTGCCCTGCCCTTGCGGAGGGCAGGGCAGGATTTGGTGCGTGTTGGTGCTTGCTTGGTGCGGCTTGGTGCGGCTTGGTGCGCAGAACGCTGCCCTGCCCGTGCGGAGGGCAGGGCAGGAAAAATTGGTGCGCCAGATGGGTGCTTGGTGCGCTGCTTGGTGCTGCCAGACTTATGCCATGATGCGCCAGAATGGTGCCTTGGTGCACAGAATGCTGCCCTGCCCTCGCGGAGGGCAGGGCAGAAAAATATGGTGCTGCCAGGTTCGTGCTGTGGTGTGCGCTGGTGCTGCCAGGGTAGTGATTTGGTGCGCCAGAAATGTCCCAAGTTGGTGCGCCAGATTCATGCACCAACAAAATGCTGCCCTGCCCTCGCGGAGGGCAGGGCAGTGTTTCCAAAATGAAGTCCCGCGTTCGAATCCGGGCAGAAACACACGCTCAATCATTTTCCTTGGTTTCTTGGCACGGTAATGGGACTTTGTTGCTTGCTTCTTCATGGTCCCGTGTTCAACTCTTGTGGCAAGCATTTGGAGACATTTTCCTTTGATTTTTTTCCCTTTGTGAGCCCGATACTGCCCTTGTGGAGGGCAGGACAAAATTTTATTCCTCTTGATTCCAAGGCACAAATTTGTGCTCTGTCCTTGTAGTGGGCAGGGCAGAGTTGCCTTCTTTGCTTAGTTCCCTTATGTTGCCCTCCTAGAGGGCAGTGTGCCCTTGTGGAGGGCAATGCTTGCCTCCCCCATTGTATGCGGCACACTTTTCCTTCCTTTGACCACGCTTCCTTCTCGTTGGGTCACGCTTTCTTAGGCCACGCTTTTCTCTTTTATTCTTTTCTTCACCTAAAATAAACCAAAACAACCACTCCAAGTATCACTAAATTCATAAGGCTTGTAAATCAATTAAAATTCAATTAAAATTAGCTTAAACCTCATGAGTTAACATTAATTTCATGGTGGTTGCTTGATTTAAAGAAGTTGTGCATTTCCACTCCAAATCACTTACTTAAGAAGCAAGAAAGTGCATAAAGACTAACAAAACAAGTGAAATTAGCTTGAAAAATGGGTATATGATGACTTGTCATCAAGCTGCTAGTGTCTCGATGGTAGGCTGAGGGTCTGCAGTCGCTGTGAGGGTCGGAGGAGTGGTCTGCCAAAGCGGGGGCTCTGTCCGTAGAGGAACCTCTGGATCTGCGGTTTGTAGCTGGTGGTGCTCCTCATGATGTGGTGCAGTGTGGCTGGGACCTCCTTGCTCAGCCTGGGTAGGTGCCTCCTCCTCATGATCGCTCAACTCCTCCTCAGATGTGTCGGAGGGCGTGTCCAGCTCGGAGGGAATGTCACCACCAGAGCGGATCATCAGCTTGAGGTGCTCATAGCGTCGCTTGTGGTGACGCTCAGGCCTCTCAAAAAGTTGCCTGGTGCGACGGTCAGATCTCTCAAACTGCTGCTGGTGATGGCGCTCCATCTGTTCTAGGGGATCAAAGAGTCGGTGCACCAGATGGTAAACGGGCTCAGGAGCAGGTGGGGGTGCAGTGGGTGGTGCTGGGCCAGTGGAAGCTGAAGGGGTAGCTGAAGAGGTGGCTGCCTCAGTAGTGTCAGTGAAAAATGGAGGGCGGTAGCCGAAAGCTAGGAACTTCTGACTGTGCGGGATGATCTTTCGGCACTCTGCTGTGGGGGGCTTTTCATCAACAGCCTCCCAAGGGACCTCAGCTCGGTGACCCAACTGAGTAATCAGGTAAGGAAAAGAGAGCGTGCCTCTAACATGGACCCTGGCCATGTAATGCCAGATGAAGTGAGGTAGATAAAGGTCTTTACCCGTCATCACACACCAGATGAGGGTAATCATGGCAGCTGGCACCTCCGTCTCATGAGTGCTCGGCATCACATAGTTGCTCAGAATCTGTTGCCATAGCCGAGCCTCGTCATTCAGATATATAAGTCTGATTCCTTTGGGTACCAATGTGCTAGTTCCCATAACCCAAGGAACAGTAGGATCAAGAGTGATGTCCTTCTTTACTGCATCCTAATCAAACCTCACAAATCTCATATTTTCCTCAGCTTTCTGGTAACCATCTGGCTGATCTGATTTAGGTGGAAGATGGAGGATTTCTTCAATTGCTTCCTCAGTAACCAGAATCTGTTTGCCTATGAGCTGTACGGCATCCAGGGAAGAGAAAAAGTAGTTACAGTAGAATTCTCTAACCCAGGATGAGTTAACCTCAGTTAGGTTCCTCTCTAAGAAGAATCAGCCTCTCTGTTTGATCTGATTTGAGGTGTACTGCTGGAGTTCTTCTGAAATTTTGAGGGTCCTTTCCATGTGTAGGTTCCTAGCAGTGGAAAAGGTTGGGTATTTCAGCTCACAGTATTTGTTTGCAAATTTTACTGGGTCAGCTGAAGGTACCAACTGATCAGCCTTTTCCTGAGGAGTAAAGTTCTTCTCCCGCCAGGAATCATCAAGTAAGATGCCAAGGATGGAACCAGAGGATTCACCTCTTTTCTGTTTGTTAGTGGTGACTTTGCCCTTTCCCTGCCTTGAGATTCAGACATCCTGAAAAATAGAATTTCCAAGATATAATTGAGGAATAAAAGCAGGAAAACAAGTAGACAAATAACAAGGTAAGCATGAAGTGGCAAAGGAGCAGTAAAAAAATGAAATGAGTTAGGGAGATGTATATGTTGGATTGTGTTGGAGTTGAAAAGCTGAGATGAGAAATTACATTCCAAAATATGTTAGAAGTGGAAAGCTTGTTAATTAGGAAAAACAATTATAATGTCGTGAGTGAAATTAATTTAAAGAAGTAGTGAAAAGGGGAAGCGGGAAGTTAGAAAGTTAAAAATGGGTAAAATTGAAAAAGAGGTTAGAAAATGAAAATCAGTGAATTAGTAAAAAGGAAGTCAGAGTAAGTGGCATGATGATTGGTTCCTAAGTAACAAGAATTTCAAAAATTTAAGTAACAGTTAACTCATATTCAAGCAGGGATAATAGGGAATTGATGATGATTCATACATATATGGAAGGAGTAAAAAGCAGAATCTAATCTTCAATAATGCGATTTATTAACCAGGAAATCAAAAGGGATAAAAATGCTGGCCCATGCATCCAAGAATGGGTTTGGTTGATTAATTGGAAAATTGAGAAATGCCGAAACCAAGTCTTGAATGTAAAAAGGAAACAATTTGCAGAAAATTGGGCAGCATTCCGACTAAAATCGGATGTTCCCGGAAAACAAATAGGAAGAATAAATTCATATGAATTGAAATAAGGCTGCACAAATAGCAAAAATAAGAAAGAGTAGTGGAATAGCAGCATGCAATATGTAAGAGCAACATATGAACAAGATCAACATCATAGCCAGAATAAATTGCAGAATCGATAAACAGATAACAGGAATGGTGCAATTATCAGGCCTAAATCCCCTATCCAGATCCTAGCTACCTAACCACCTAGAATCCACTACAAACATGCATCTCTATCTATCCTAAGATGAATGAATTCTGAAAAATGTGCAGTGAACTAGGAATGAAAGGAAATCGGTGTACAGCGGAACCGGGTATGCAAAGAACAAGGGATAGGACAGAGGGAGGGCAGTGACGGCACTGGGAGGGAGACACGGTGGCGCTGTGGTGGCACAATGGCCGTCGGAGGTTGGCCGCGGTGAGGTAGCAGTGGTGGAGGAAGGCGAGAGTGTTGGGAATTGATGAGAGGGGGCGGTTCGGGGTGGTGGCCGGCGGAGGGTGCAACGCCGGTCGGAGGCGTGCGGCAGTGGTGCAGTGGCAGAGGAGAGTGAGAAAGAGGGGAATAGAAGAAGGAGGAGAGGAGAGGGCTGGGTATCGCGGTCGGGTTGGGTGGTGGTGGATTGGCGGCGGCGCGGTGGTGGGGGAGAGTGAGAGAGGGTGGTTAAGAGAGAGTTGCAGAGGTTATGGGGAGAGGAGGTGAGGGTTTGGGGACGCGACGGGGAGAGGGTTTGCGTGACATAGGGTTAGTGATCGTGAATCCACGCGAACGCGTGGATGATGCGATCGCGTGAGTAGGGTGAAATAGGGTTGACACGGATGCGTGGTTGATGCAATCACGTGGGTTGGGTGTAAGATAGGTGACGCGGACGCGTGAAGCACGCGACCGCGTCGTTGGAATTTGTGCTAGACGTATGATTCCAGCGTCGTTTTAGTGCAACTTTCTGTTTGATATCGGGGGTCATAATATCCGCGCGACGCGATCGCGTCGCTCACGCTTTCGCGTGGGATGGGTGTCGTGTAAGTGACGCGTTCGCGTCAGGGACGCGCACGCATGGGTTGTTTTGTGCTAAACGCACACTAGCCGCACGATTCTAGCCAAACTTTCTGGGCATTGGATCTTTACGTCGATATCCAGATCACGTGTTTGCGTGAGTGACGCAGACGTGTGGGAGGTATTTTCCGCAAATGACACGATCACGTGGGGCTCGCGGTCGCGTGGAACAATTTTGAGCCAAAGGCATACCTCCAGCCTTGCTTCAGCATAACTCTCTGTTTGCTTTCCTTTTCTTTTACTGCACTTGTGATGCGGACGCGTCAGCGATGCTGTCGCGTCGCGCGCTCTCTCCTTTTTTTATGCAGTATGCAGAATGCAAAATGCAGTGAATGTCATGCAAAAACTTCAGGTTCAAACAAAATTCAAAAACAGAGCAAAACAGAGGGGAAACGATCATACCATGGTGGGTTGTCTCCCACCTAGCACTTTTAGTTAAAGTCCTTAAGTTGGACATTTGATGAGCTTCCTGCTATGGTGGCTTATGCTTGAATTCGTCCAATTCCAACAGCCTCCAGGGTCCCAAACAAGGTACGCAAATCCCTTAGGTGAGTTCCAATAGGCTTTAAGGCTCCCGGGGTGTAGAATGTCAAAACAGACTCCAGGATCCCAAACTTTTCTTTTACACCCGTCTTTGTCTTGATCTACATTTTTCCAGCCGGGTGGTGAGTAGTCTGAATTCTCATTGCAGTGACTAAACAGCTTCCAAGATCCTTTCAATTGAGCTTGACACCAATTCTTGCACCTCAAATTGAAGTGTGAAACCTCAGTGAATCTTGCATACCAACTCCGAGTGCGAGTCATTTCCCGTTTGCTTTTAAAGCCGCAAAGAGCTCTAAGCTGGCCATCTGTCTCAAGTAAACCATATTCAAGTGGAAAAGTAAAGATGAAAGTCAAGGATTTTACCCACTTGAAGTTCGTATTGGGTGGTAATGGCCGTGGGATAGGTGTTTTCGGTGGTTTTGCAAGACTTACTCCCTTGTGGTCTTTAGTGAATTCCTCCACTTCTTGGAAATTTTCTTCCAATTCAACCATGTCTTGATCAAGGTCACCGATATCTTCTTCATGACTCGAGTCATAATTGGGAGGTTGAGAAAAGTTGACCTCTGCATCATCTTCGTATTCACTTGGGGAAGATTCTTCTGTCACAAAGAAATCACTTGCGGATGTAAGAGCATTACTAGGAGAACTTGAGTAGTGACTATCATCATCAAGAAAACTTGAGTTTTGGGTCATTCCGTCCAGTTCCTCATAAGATACCTGCCTTGGGGGTTGTGCACTATCCTCCTTAGCATTAATCATAACATCTTCGACGGAATTCTCCACAACTCTGGATTCCTGCGGAGGTTCAGCATCTCCTAAATCTTCAACTAATTCTTCTTCTTCTACAATGACAGCGTCCTCTACTTGTTCCAGTATGAAGTTATGCTCCATGCTGTCCACTGGAGCTTCTTGTGTCTTCTTCACAATATATTTTTCATTAGATTCTCCACATGAAGCCATGGGAGTCTGTTGAGTGTCCGAACGTCTGGAAGATAATTGATTTATTGCTTGCTCCAATTGATGAAGGGTTGCATTAAATTGGTTTACTGATTCTTCAAAGCGAACCTGTGATTCTTGGCTTGATGAATATGGACATGGTGTGTAGGAGAGTGGTGGGTCTTGGGAGTAATTGGATTGGCGTTGGGGTGGATAAGGGTCATATGGTGGCGAATGGTGAAAAGAAGCTTGTGAGTATGGTGGGTTGAGGTTGTGTTGAAAGGATGGTCTCTGAGCATAGTGTGGGGCTTGTTGGTAGCTACAAGGCGGTTCACCATATCTATCAGCTTGGTATGTATTGTAGAATGGTCTTTGTCCATGATATCTAGGAGGGTGTTGTTGCCTAAAGGGGTGATCAGATCCTCTTGGCTCCATCCATCTTTGATTGCTTAGACCATGATGCATAGTCCTGTTATGGCTTCCATTCCTTTCAACAAAATTAGAACCAAACTCAAAGTGAGAGGGGTGAGAATTCATAGTAGTTATCAAAAATAAGAAGGGAAAACAAGAACAAATAAACAAGTAAAAGAAAAATATTTACAATAACCAATAATAAGGCACACGTTTGCAATTCCCCGGCAACGGCGCCATTTTGACGTTAGGATTTTTGCTAGTAAAGAATTTTATAAAAAAATAGTCGCGTTGGTTGTATAGATTCTAAACCAATAGAAAATCCCTTCGTACAAACGTTTTGGTTGTCACAAGTAACAAACCCCTAAATAAATTGATAACCGAAGTATTTAAACCTCGGGTCGTCTTCTCAAGGAATTGCAAGGAGGTATGTTCTTATTATTGGTTATGAAGATTGTAAATCGGGGTTTTAAAGATGAGGAACAAGTAATTTAAATGGTAGGTAAAATAAATAAATGACTGTAAAATAAACTTTTGGCAAAGTATGAGAAATTGGAAGTCCTATCCTAGTTATCCTTATCAATGATGATGAAAATTGAATCTTAATTCCACTTAGTTAACCTTTGCTAGTGCAAGGGAAGGTCAAGTGACTAATTAGTTTGATCTTCAAATCCTAGTTAATTCCTAGAAAAAAATTGGGATTATAGAAGTTCAAGCTAATTAGCAAAGATAGCGATTATCGATCACGTTGAGTCTAATAACTCCTGAGTTGCTGATTTCTTAACCAAGACCAAAAAGAGAAAAGTACATCTACTGGAATAAAAAATGTCTTCGGATTGGGAGCAACAGTAACATAAATAAAAGAGAGTAATAATAAACTGAAATACCTCAAAATCATGAACTGATAAAGATATCAAATGTAACATGGGCAGTTATAGCCAAATAAAGAAGTTGAGTTGAACATAGAAATCCATAAACTAAAATGAGAAAATAAATAAAAGGAACATTGAACCTGTAATTGAAGAAGACGAAAATATTCCTAATTTCTAAAAATCCTAATCCTAATATCTAAGAGAGAGGAGAGAACCTCCCTCACTAAAAACTACATCTAAACTATGAAAAGTGCTTCTTGAAATTCGCTCCCTGATTGTTCACTTCATTCCTTCACTTAACAGCCCTTGGTCTGTGTTCTCTAGGCTTGGATCTGGGCCAAAAAGAGCCCATAAACTGCTGGGAACGAGATCTGTAATTTCTGGTGCGTGGCCTCTATCACGCGTCCGCGTGGGTCACGCGGTCACGTCATTTGGAGCTTTCCTTGTCATGCGGTCGCTTCAGTCATGCGTCCGTATCATATGCGTTTCGCTTATGGCGCGCGATCACGCCAATCACATGGTCGCGTCACTGCCATTTCGCGCTGGCATGCAGCCGCGTCGTCCATGCGTTCGCGTCGCTGCCAGTTTCTTCAAAAACTCCATTTTGCGCTTTCCTTCCATTTTTGTATGACTCCTTTCCATCCTTTAAATCATTCATGCCTTAGAAGATCTGAAAATACTTAACACACAAGTCACGGCATCGAATGGCAACAAAAGGTAATTAAAATTAATATTTTTAAAGCCTAGGAAACATGTTTTTCACATACATCACATAATAATGAAGGGAAAGTAAAACCATGCAATTTCACATGAATAAGTGGGTGAAGGATTTAATAATTCACTTAAATTCAGCACAAAATATATCATAAAATATGGGTTTATCAGTCACTACGCCCAACACTTGCGAGTTTGAAGCTCGTCACAGTCATCCCATCCCAGATCCTACTCGGAATACCACAAACAAGGTTTAGACTTTCCGGATCTCAAGAATGCTGCCAATTGATTCTAGCTTATACCACGAAGACTTTGATCATGAACCAGAAGGCTAAGAGATATGCATTCAAGCTCGTTTTCATGTAGAACGGAAGTGTTTGTCAGGCACGCGTTCATAAGTGAGAATGGTGATGAGTGTCACATAATCATCACATTCATCATGTTCTTGTGTGCAAATGAATATCTTAGAACAAGAATAAGCATGAATTGAATAGAAAATAGTAGTAATTGCATTAATACTCGAGGAACAGCAGAGCTCTACACCTTAATCTATGGTGTGTATAAACTCAACCGTTGAAAATACATAAGTGATGATGGTCCAGGCATGGCCGTGAGGCCAGCCCCCAATGTCTAAGATAGCATAAAACTGATCAAAGATGATCTAAGGATAATCCAAAGATGTCTAATACAATAGTAAAAGGTCCTATTTACACCAGACTAGTTACTAGGGTTTACAGAAATAAGTAAATGATGCAGAAATTCACTTCCGGACCCACTTGGTGTGTGCATGGGCTGAGCATTGAAGCTTTCAGGTGTAGAGACTTTTCTTGGAGTTAAACGTAAGTTTTTATGTCAATTTGGGCGTTTAACTCCAGCTTGTATCCTGTTTCTGGCGTTTAATGCCAGAATAGGGCAGGAAGTTGGCGTTTGAATGCCAGTTTGCGTCGTCAAAACTCGAGCAAAGTATGGACTATTATATATTTCTGGAAATCCCAGGATGTCTACTTTCCAACGCAAATGAGATTATGCCAATTGGGTTTCTGTAGCTCTTGAAAATCCATTTCGAGTACAGGGAGGTCAGAATCCAACAGCATCAGCAGTCCTTTTTCAGCCTCTGCATCAGATTTTTGCTCAGGTCCTTCAATTTCAGCCAGAAAATACCTGAAATCACAAAAAAAAATACACAAACTAATAGTAAAGTCCAGAAATGTGAATTTTGCTTAAAAACAAATAAAAATATACTAAAAAGTAGCTAGATCCTACTAAAATCTACCTAAAAATAATGCCAAAAAGCATATAAATTATCCGCTCATCATTTATTATTTCATTCAAAGATCCTTCTTTTATCAAAAGTTTCTTTTTGTTTTATTTATGATATCATTTAAGATCTTTATTTTATTCAGATCTATTCTATTTGACTTATCTATGCCAATGTTCCTATCCTTCTTTTATGTATTATTTATTTTTCCTTGCTTTATGGCATACGAGAACATCAAATCAGGGTTTATGAGCTTGAATTTTATATGTTTTAATATTATAGGTATTTTTTTATGAGTCACATGTGTTATAACATAAGTAAATAAGAAGCATCTAAAAATTAAACCACTCCGACTAAGAAAGACTTTTGAAAATAATAAATGAACAACATTATATCATCACTGTTTTTATTTTAAAACTCAGAGTGGCTGGGATGGATACGATGACACCATATAAATAAACTACCTAGAAACTTTTGTTTCTTATCCCTTTTTTCGTACCATCTTCAGGAACGACGCAGTAGAAAGTAATACACTGCTCAGTTGATGAGGAAAGACAAGTGAACAATTAGGAGCGAGATATCAAAGACGTAGATACAAAATGTTAAGTGCTTACCGAAATTCATATTAAGGAGAAAGAATGGGTGATGGTTTTAGTCAGAGATTAAGATTTTTGTTTGTCTTCTTTTATCTTTATTAAGTGATTACAGTTGTGGCTATGATGTTTCTTTTTTATGATTATTTGATATGTGTAAAATTTTTCATTATTTGTGCCTTTATAGTTTAAAAAATTTTATATTATTTTTTAAATTTCGCAAGGTTTTGAATATCAACGACCAATATAATCCAAATAAGACTTAAACCTAGTTTAAAAATATTAAGGTGTTACACAAGATCCACTTCCATGCAAACACATTAGCAACATATTTATTTTACATTGTTTTATCTTTTATTTTGTTTGGTTTTAATTTATTATATTTTATTTGAATAAGCCTCCATATTACTTGATTTCTTTCACTTGATCATCATGTTTATCCTTATTTCCACCACCACTATTTTCTTCTATGTGGTTTTTGGTCAAGTAGCCAATCTGAGTTTGGTGTTGGAGGCTATGATCTACCTAGCCTTAGAGAAGATGAAGACAACAATGATAATTAAGGTGGTATCATTTTCTTTAAGCTTCCATCTCTCAATTCTTTTATGTGCTTTCTATTCTATTTTTCTATTTTCATATTTTCTTATATCTTGTCCTGCCCGATGAACTCATTACTTATAATTTCCTCTTAAACACTTTAATCATATGAAAAAGAGTTGTTTGGATGGAGAAATTTTGAACTTGATAAATAAATAAAGCCCTCTTATGATAAGTGGTGGTATATTACTTGTGATGATAATGAATTGAGTTAAAATATTGATGATCTTATATGAAAGGAAAGAATGATTCCTTATGACCATAAGGGCTAGAATGATTCCTCTGAACAAACACAAAAAGGTCCTGAAATTGAAAAAGAAAGGGAAAAAAGAGAGAAAAGAAATAGAATAAAGAAAAGAAATCAAGATAAAGATCAAAGATTGCAAAGCTCTGACATCAATGGGTAAAGAGCCCGATTATGTGTGTGTGGTGTTGATTGTTCAAGGATAGGCTCAGGTGATTAGATCCGAGGGATGCTTCATCACCCGGTAACTTGGGCCAACTGGTCTGGGATTATCGATCGAAAATCCACTATCAAGAATTTTCTTGAGACAAAAAATTTAAAAGTACAAAGAGGTTGTCGACATCGATGACTAGGAATTTAAAGTCTTTAAATATATGCTTTGGTGCAAACATATCAAGGAGTGGCTCAAGTAATTAGATCCGAGGGATGCCTTATCATCCTGTAGCTTGGGCTAGCTAGCCCGGGATTATCGATCAAAAGCCTACAATCAAGAGTCACCTTGAACATGGAGCATTTAGTTGTCAACCCAAAAAGCTCTCTGTTATAAGTAAAAGATTCAAGGATCAATCAAAAAACTTGCAAGAAGTGTCTCATAATATCATCCGAGACTTAACTCTCATGGATGCTTCATTCCTCAGAATTCAAGATTCATTAAGAAGGAAGAGAATTAGTGACATTCACATGGTTTGCTAAACCCCACTTCTAAGCGGGACATGAGCTTCATGAATGATTTAACTCCCTTTCATCTAAAACAATTCTTTTCTTTTCTTCTCTTTTGCTTGAGGACAAGCAAAGTATTAAGTTTGGTGTTGTGATGCGTTTGCATCTTTAGTGTTTTTTCCTTAGAATTTTATTCAAATAAACTAAAAATTATTGCAAGATAAGCAATACTTTGAGTTATTGTGCATTCATTGATTACAGTAGAATTTGAAAGAGAATTGAAAAAGATTAAAGAGAAAGAAGAGGTTAGGAATCACTATGAGAAAGAAATGCAAAGAGAGGAGGCAATCTAGAGAGTTCTTTGGATCAAACAGAGAGCTCTCTGGACACCAATTCATGAGGAAAGCTTTGCCATGCAACGTGGGAGAGCAAGCCTGCCACGCCAAACCAAATATGCCCTCCCAGGGGCACTAAATCCTCTCAAATGGGAAGTAAGAACAAGGGAAAGGCACTTGAAGGTCAAAACAGGAAGCAAAGTTGTAGGGATTAGGCACAGCCATCCAACGTGGGAGCATAGCCGTCCAACGCCATGAGGGACATCATGCGTACGAATCTCCCATGCGTACGCACAAGTCATAAAAATTGCTAGATTGTGCATATGCATCCCCATGCATACGCACAAGTTGCACGATTTGCCAAATCATGCGTACGCATCTCCCATGCGTACGCATGACACCTAGTTCGCATCCCACATGAGAATTCAGCCGTGGGATGCATGAACCAAAACAAAAAGTATTTGAAGAAAATTTTGCATAGTCATGGCTTATGAAAATTTGGCATGGCGCGTGAGGACTTAAACAGAAGTTATCCAACCCAAATTGAAGGCCACACATTGCACACATGAGGGGCACATCCCACGCACCAATTGGGTCACCTCTCAAGGACTTTAATTCATTCTCCAAGTTCCTTAATTCTTCAAGACATAAGTGATTTACTCAAAGGTTCAACATAAGCCCACTAATAACATTGATTGAGGATTACAAGGAGAAAAGATCCAAAGCTTGGCTAGAAAATACATGAATTAGTTTGATTTTATTTTATTTTAAGTTGATTCTGTTTTTACGTTTTGAATTTAAATTTCTTTTAGGTAAGTATTTAAGGAGAGAAGTCAGACATCTTGAGGGCTCTCTTCCTCTTCAGCACTTTTTACCTGTCAGAATTTTATATTTTCTCTGAAGACATGAGTAACTAATCTCTTTGGTTAAGTTTAGGAGATCTGTTGATTCCTATGAACTAATAATCTAGCTTTTCTACCTTTGATTAATGCATTAATATTTTCTTAAGAAAAATTTTTCGTTCTTCATCCAAAGGATTCAAATGTGTTGGGAAATGATTCTTCTCTGACTTGAATTCATTTAATTTTTTGAGAAAGTTAATTAATTGAATTAAGCTTGAAAACTAATTTTCACAATTCTTAGGTTTTAAAACTAGACTAGATAAGTGACATCAAATCATCTAGAGAAGATTCTTATTAATTGTGTGGCTTATAAATCAGTAAACGTGCTTCAACTCTTTTCTTAAGTAATTGACTAAGAAATTAATGATTAAATAGTTTAAAGGAAAATTGAATCACCAAAAAATTGGGGTTTGATTACTAATGATTTGTCATAGATGTATCTTTGCATAATCAAGTTGGAAAGTAAAAATATTGGTTCAAAAATCTCAACATCTCTAAAACCTTAACTCTTTAAATCATCTTATCTTTTCAATAATTACTGTTTGCCTTTGTTTACTTTATTGTTTATGTCAAAATCTTTTAAAATCTTAAATTTTAATTGTCTGACTAGAATAATTAATTGATTATTGTTTGTTTAATCCGTTAATCCTTATAGGAATAATAATTTATTCCTATAATATTATTTAATACGATCCGATGCACTTGGTAGTAATTTGTAGTTTGAAAAATCTGCATCACCTACATCACACGTCTTCGTACTTAGTACTAATTGCTCTATGGCAGGGCAGCTTGCCTAGGACGTAATTATTTAATGCAATTATGTATGGTTCCATATAATATAATGAAAACATGGACATATAGAATCATTTTTCAACTCGATCTTGAGATGTTATCAAGTTAATTAGGTGTAAGAGTAATTATTGATAAGTAATCAATTTAGTAATAATTTTGCAAGAAAAAAAAAATCTGTAGGACCTCATATATTTATATTATTTAATCTTTCTGTATTATAAATATTGTGAGAGTAGTGACTTTTCAACTCTTCTAGTCTTCTTAGATCAGAGTTCAAAAGCTACAACTCTACTGGCTGTTCTTATATACGTACGTTAATATGTTGTGTTATATATTACATATAAAGTGTTGATAATAACTTGATACACGTAGTATTATTTGTTTTGAAACTTTAATTATAAGTAGATTAAAAAATAGCTGAGTTCACCTAGAATAAAAGTAGAAAATGTAACAGAATTCGTAAATAAAAAGTAACCATATGAACAAGTATTAGGTGAATTTTGCATAATTTGCCATGGCTTCGTCCTGATATGAGAAGAAGCACTTTTAATAAAAAGATCGTTCACGGTGGGACTCGAACCCACAGTCTCCCGCTCCGGAGGCGAGCGCCTTATCCATTAGGCCACGCGAACACCTACATTCAAATAGTATTAAATAGACATATCCAAAAAATTAAGGGCTTTAAAACACAAAACTCAAAAAACCTCTTAAATATTCTCAAACATAATTATACAGTAGGAAAGATTTTTTAATATGATATTCTAATAACTTTAATCATTTAGATATAATAAAAAAGTATATATAAATTTTAAATTTGACCGATAAAATACACATAGTGTATATTTGGGTGTCATTATTTTGATAAATTTTTTTTTTATTTTTTGTGTATTTGATAAATTTCTAGTAGTAAAAATAAAAGTATTAGAAAAATTAAAAAAAAAATCTTTTTTGAAAAACTACAATTTACATCTTTTTTTAAAATATCTTTTTTCTAAGAAAAAAAGATATTTTATAATCATTAATAGACAAAAATATCCTTACCAAAATTTTGAAAAGGCATCTTTTATTCCCTTTCTTTCGTTGATGAATGTACTACACATTCAACAAGTCATCAGGTTCTTATCTTTATTCTTCACGCAAACTCAATGAACAGTGTGTATAGTTTAATCAACAATTGCAGTTCTACAATGAACCAAATCAACAATCGTTCCAGCAGTGTGCAAATTCAAACCCTCCATCAATGTCTCCTTGCAAATTTCATTTTCTTTTGCTATAATCATACATTGTATGAACAAAAACTTGGATTTTCTGCCAATTTACTAACTTCTTAAATATACGTGATATCTTTTAGTTTTGTTTTTATTTTCATAGATGAGTTTATTATATTTTATACATTGTGTAATACCCTACCACACAAAACTTTACACTTAGGAAGGATATAAAACACATACATATATTAATAGGAAGGATATAATAAACTAGGAATCTTGAAAAATGGATAAAACAAAATCGCAAAATGAAAAGCGCAACGCTCAAGAAACGGAATTACTTGCGTGCTAAGAAACCTGAAGGTTAAAGATATAAATAAGCGAAAGAGCGACAAGAGGGTTGGTGGACAAAATTGTGATCCTCAAAATTGGTCTCTTTGTATTTGCATGAAATCAAAAATACCCCAAAGAGATCATGGTATGATGAATTGGGATCTTAATAATCCCTGGTAATGGCACCAACAGCTTAGTGTTGTTGTTGGACCAAAAGAGTTACAGGCACTGTTAGAGAAGCTCACAACTCCGTTCAACTTAACCAGCAAGTGTATTGGGTCATCAAAGTAATACCTTACGTGAGTAAGGGTCGATTCCACAGAGATTGTTGGTATGAAGCAAGCTATGGTCACCTTGTAAATCTCAGTTAGGCAAATTAAATGGTTTATGATGAGTTCGAAAATTAATAATAAACAAAAAATAAAATAGGATAGAAACACTTATGTAAATTAATGGTGGGGATTTTAGATAGGCGTGTGGAGATGCTAGAATCCTCTCGAATCTCTGTTTTCCTATTGCTTTCATCCAATCCTTCTTACTCCTTTCCATGGCAAGCTGTATGTAGGGCGTCACCGTCGTCAATGGCTACTTTTCATCCTCTCGGGAAAATGGTCCTATGCGCTGTCTCTGCATGGCTAATCGTCTGGAGGCATCACCCTTGACAATGGCTACATCCCATCCTCTCAGTGAAAATGGTCCTATGCTCTGTCATAGCATGGCTAATCATCTGTCGGTTCTCAATCAGGTTGGAATAGAATCCCTTGATTCTTTTGCGTCTGTCACTGACGCCCAGCCTTCAGGAGTTTGAAGCCCATCACAGTCATTCAGTACCGGAATCTTACTCGGAATACCACAGACAAGGTTAGACTTTCCAGATTCCCAGAATCCTACTCGGAATACCACAGACAAGGTTAGACTTTCCGGATTCCCATGAATTCCGCCATCTATCTAGCTTATACCACGAAGATTCTGTTGGGAAATCTAATAAGTAAAAGAGGTTCAGGCATGGCCGAATGGCCAGCCCCCCTAACGTGATCAATAGCCTCTTAAGATGAAGAATAATACAAAACTGAGACTAAAGATGTCTAATACAATAGATAAATGTCCTATATATACTAGACTAGCTACTAGGGTTTACATGAGTAAGTAATTGATGCATAAATCCACTTCCGAGGCCCACTTGGTGTATGTTTGGGCTGATCTTGATCTATCCACGAGCTGAGGCTTCTCTTGGAGTTGAACGCCAAGTTATAACGTGTTTTGGGTGTTCAACTCCGGGTTGTGACGTGTTTCTGGCGTTTAACTCCAGACAGCAGCATGTACTTGACGTTGAGCGCCACTTTATGTCGTCAATTTCCGAATAAAGTATGGACTATTATATATTGCTGAAAAGCTCTGGATGTCTACTTTCCAACGCTGTTGAGAGCGCG
>NC_029780.3:47756460-47757031 GCF_000817695.3 Arachis duranensis
TACTTATGAGTCTTGGCTGTGGCCCTAAGCACTTTGTTTTCCAGTATTACCACCGGATACATAAATGCCACAGACACATGACTGGGTGAACCTTTTCAGATTGTGACTCAGCTTTGCTAGCGTCCCCAGTTAGAGGTGTCCAGAGCTCTTAAGCACACTCTTTTTGCTTTGGATCACGACTTTAACTGCTCAGTCTCAAGCTTTTCACTTGGGCCTTCATGACACAAGCACATGGTTAGGGACAGCTTGATTTAGCCGCTTAGGCCTGGATTTGATTTCCTTGGGCCCTCCTATCCAATGATGCTCAAAGCCTTGGATCCTTTTTACCCTTGCCTTCTGGTTTTAAGGGCTATTGGCTTTTTCTGCTTGCTTTTTCTTTTTCTTTCTATTTTTTTCGCCATTTATTTTGCAAGCTTTTCTTTTTTTTTTCACTGCTTTTTCTTGCTTCAAGAATCAATCTCATGATTTTTCAGATCATCAATAAGATTTCTCTTTTTCATCATTCTTTCAAGAGCCAATAGTTTTAACATTCATAAACAACAAGATCAAAAATATGCACTGTTCAAGCATT
>NC_029780.3:47757541-47757915 GCF_000817695.3 Arachis duranensis
AGTCAAATGCTCTTCTACTGAGCTATGGACCCTTGAGATGAATCTCTCTATCTCCCATGACTCAGAGGTGGAAGCTTTTGTTTTCTCTTAGTTTCCTCTTCAGAATCCTTTCAGGTTCAGGATCAATTTCAACAAGAGTGCCTTTTTCCTTGTTCCTGCTCATATGAAAGAGAAGAAAACAAGAAAAGAAGAGGAATCATCTATGTCACAGACTCACAGTATAGAGATTCCTTTATGTTAGTAGAAGAAAAAAAGGGGAGGAGAGTGAAGAAGAATGGGTTCGGATATTTGGATGAAGAGAGGTGAAGAGAAGTGTTAGTAAATAATTAATTAAATAGAATAAGAAAAGAGAGGGAGAATTCAAAAATAATTTT
>NC_029780.3:47758012-47762227 GCF_000817695.3 Arachis duranensis
TTGAATCAATCACATTAATTGTTAGCTAATTTTTGAAAATTTGATATAAAGATAAGAAAAAGATTTTGAAAAATTTTGAAACAGATTTTTGAAAAAGAGGAAAAATTGGAAAAGATATGATTTTTTGAAAAAGATTTTGAAAAGATAAGATTTTTTAATTTTTGAAAATTCGACTTGACTTGTAAGAATAACTAATTTTAAAAATTTTTGACTAAGTCAACTCAAATTTTTGAAAATTATGAGAAAAATAAGGAAAAGATATTTTTTTTGATTTTGAAATTTTTAATGATGAGAGAGAAAAACAACAAAAATACTCAATGCATGAAATTTTTAGATCAAAACAATATTATGACCCAAAACATAAAAATTTTGGATCAAAACACATGATGCATGCAAGAACACTATGAATGTTAAGATGAACACCAAGAACACTTTGAAGATCATGATGAACATCAAGAACATATTTTTGAAAAAATTTTTATGCAAAGAAAACATGCAAGACACCAAACTTAGAAATCTTTAATGCATGGACTCTAACAAACAAAAAATGCATATGAAAAACAACAAACATCACAAAACAAGAAAACATCAAGATCAAACAAGAAGACTTGTCAAGAATAACATGAAGATCATGAAGAACACCATGAATGCATGGCTAATCGTCTGGAGGCATCACCCTTGACAATGGCTACATCCCATCCTCTCAGTGAAAATGGCCCTATGCTCTGTCACAGCACGGCTAATCATCTGTCGGTTCTCAATCAGGTTGGAATAGAATCCCTTGATTCTTTTGCGTCTGTCACTGACGCCCAGCCTTCAGGAGTTTGAATCTCGTCACAGTCATTCATTACCGGAATCTTACTCGGAATACCACAGACAAGGTTAGACTTTCCAGATTCCTGGAATCCTACTCGAAATACCACAGACAAGGTTAGACTTCCCAGATTCCCATGAATGCCGCCATCTATCTAGCTTATACCACGAAGATTCTGTTGGGGAATCTAAGAGATATGCGCCCGGCCTAAGATAGAACGGAAGTGGTTGTCAATCACGCGTGTTCATAGGTGAGAATGATGATGAGTGTCACGGATCATCACATTCATCAAGTTGAAGTGCAACGTATATCTTGGAATAAGAATAAAAGAGAATTGAATAGAAAATAATAGTAATTGTATTGAAACTTGAGGTACAGCAGAGCTCTACACCCTTAATCTATGGTGTGTAGAAACTCCACCGTTGAAAATACATAAGTGAAAGATTCAGGCATGGCCGAATGGCCAGCCCCCTGAATGATAAAAAGACCGAATGGTCAAAAGATGACTAATACACTAGTAAAAAGTCTTATTTATACTAAACAAGCTACTAGGGTTTACATGAGTAAGTAATTGATGCATAAATCCACTTCTGGGGCCCACTTAGTGTATGTTTGGGCTGATCTTGATCTATCCACGAGCTGAGGCTTCTCTTGGAGTTGAACGCCAAGTTATAATGTGTTTTGGGCGTTCAACTCCGGGTTGTGACGTGTTTCTGGCGTTTAACTCCAGACAACAACATATACTTGGCGTTGAGCGCCACTTTACGTCGTCAATTTCCGAATAAAGTATGGACTATTATATATTGCTGGAAAGCTCTGGATGTCTACTTTCCAACGCCGTTGAAAGCGCACCAGTTGGAGTTTTGTAGCTCCAGAAAATCCATTTTGAGTGCAGGGAGGTCAGATTCAAATAGCATCAGCAGTCCTTTGTCAGCTTCCTATCAGAGTTTTGCTCAAGTCCCTCAATTTCAGTCAGAAATTACCTGAAATCACAGAAAAACACACAAACTCATAGTAAAGTACAGAAATGTGAATTTAACATAAAAACTAATGAAAACATCCCTGAAAGTAGCTTAAACTTACTAAAAACTACCTAAAAACAATGCCAAAAAGCGTATAAATTATCCGCTCATCAAGGGTCAAGGAATACAGTGAAACTAGCTCCTGACTCAGCCTGTGAAGCCAAGGCTAGCCGGAGAATATTTACATATATACATAAATATCCCCAAGAAAAAACCAAAATACAGAAATAAGTTTCCTAACTCTCCTGTAATCCTCTATGAGGAACAAAATAATCAAGTTTCGTGGAGAGCAAGCTAAATGCATATATACATATATACAGACAAAACCTAAAATGAACGCAGGTACTACTCCGCTTCATGATCCAGACGCCTAGAAAGGAGCCTCTCGACCTGCATCTAAAAACAACAACACAGTATGGGATGAGAACCGGCCGGAGGTTCTCAGCATGGTAAAGGTGCAACGCGTATAATAAATAAAGTCCTGGAAATGTCAGAGGCAATCCTATAACTCCATTATCAAAATTACAGAACTTTATTTCTAAGTAAAAGCCATAAATAGGGGTAGGTGTTCTAAGCTATTCCTATACTTACTCAAATTCAGACCTAACATAACCACCAACCCTTTTTCACCCTTCCTCCGTTCCCCCGGCATCCATAAATCATGCAGAGACAAGCAAACAAACAAATTCACTCACAAGTAAGAAGCAGATACTGCAAATAGCAAGAATGGCAGGTAGCAAGATATATACTCAGTTAGGCAAGCTCAGATAATGCATAGCAATCAAAACAAACAAACGCATACGATGCATGCCTGTCCTATGGCTGATAAGGCTCATCTGTCTATTATCCAGCCAACTTGACAAGTCCAAAAACCTTAGACTGTCCCCCGTCGCGCATCTCCATGAGTCTATGCATAGATTTTACATTCATATATAATTCAAATCACTCACTGGAGGCTATCCATACCCGGAAATTTATACATGCCCAGTCACCCTTACGACGTAGGGTCAATAGAGTATCGAGATTCAACCTGAAACACGTGGTGGCGAGCCACGGTTCTGTTACCCAGGGAAACTCCTATCTCATTTATCATTCATAAGCCATTTCATTTACACAATCAATATATAATCATTTGTCAAGCCATGGCACTAAACTTCATTTAACTTTTTATCTCCTTCACATAACTCATAATTTTATCTCTTACTTTATCCCTAAGTTATCCTATTTTCCTAGCTCCAATTAGCTACTGGACTTAGTACTATACTTGATGAGCGGATAATTTGTACGCTTTTTGGCATTGTTTTTAGTATGTTTTTAGTATGTTTTAGTTCGTTTTTACTATATTTTTATTAGTTTTTAGTTAAAATTCACTTTTCTGGACTTTACTATGAGTTTGTGTGTTTTTTTGTGATTTCAGGTATTTTCTGGCTGAAATTAAGGGACCTGAGCAAAAATCTGATTCAGAGGCTGAAAAGGACTGCAGATGCTATTGGATTCTGACTTCCCTGCACTCGAAGTGGATTTTCTGGAGCTACAGACGCCCAATTGGCGCGCTCTCAACTGCGTTGGAAAGTAGACATCTTGGGCTTTCCAGCAATGTATAATAGTTCATACTTTGTCCACGATTTGATGGCCCAAACTGGCGTTCCAAATCAGCTCAAAACTGCCCGGCGTTAAACGCCGGAACTGGCACAAGAATGGGAGTTAAACGCCCAAACTGGCACAAAAGCTGGCGTTTAACTCCAAGAAGAGTCTATACACGAAAATGCTTCAATGCTCAGCCCAAGTACACACCAAGTGGGCCCGGAAGTGGATTTTTATGTCATTTACTCATATTTGTAAACCCTAAGCTACTAGTTCTCTATAAGTAGGACCTTTTGCTATTGTATTTTCATCCTTTGATCACTTTAGATCCTTAGATCATCTTTGGATGTCTAGTTCTTAGATTATTGGGGGCTGGCCTCTCGGCCATGCCTAGACCTTGTTCTTATGTATTTTCAACGGTGGAGTTTCTACACACCATAGATTAAGGTGTGGAGCTCTGCGGTACCTCGAGTATTAATGCAATTACTATTGTTCTTCAATTCAATTCAGCTTATTATTGTTCTAAGATATTCATTCGCACCCAAGAACATGATGAATGTGATGATTATGTGACGCTCATCATCATTCTCACTTATGAACGCGTGCCTGACAACCACTCCCGTTCTACAAGCAAACAAGGCTTGAATGTTTATCTCTTGGATTTCTTAATCGGAATCTTCGTGGTATAAGCTAGAATTGATGGCAGCACTAGAGAGAATCCAGAAGGTCTAAACCTTTTCTATGGTATTCTGAGTAGGATTTAAGGATTGAATGACTGTGACGAGCTTCAAACTT
>NC_029780.3:47762575-47763992 GCF_000817695.3 Arachis duranensis
TTTACAAGATGACCATAGCTTGCTTCATACCAACAATCTCCGTGGGATCAACCCTTACTCGTGTAAGGTTTATTACTTGGATGACCCAGTGCACTTGCTGGTTAGTTGTGCGAAGTTGTGATAAAGAGTTGAGATTACAATTGTGCGTACCATGTTGATGGCGCCATTGATGATCACAATTTCATGCACCAAATTTTTGGCGCCGTTGCCGGGGAATTAAATGTCCTAACTACAGTTTCGCATTTGTTCCCTGCAATAACAGTGCCAAGTTTTGATCCGGCAACAACACCAAGTTTTTGGCGCCGTTGCCGGGGATTGTTTGAGTTTGGACAACTGACGATTCATCTTGTTGCTTAGATTATGTATTTTTATAACTGACGGTTCATCTTGTTGCTTAGATTAGGTATTTTTCAGAATTTTTAAGAATGAATTCTAGTGTTTCAAGGTGATGTTCTTATCATCACCAAAGCTGATTGATTTTCATCAATTTAGCTCTTGAATGCGATGTCCTGCTGAGGCTTGGCTAGCCATGTCTAATTCCTTTAGACTGAAGCTTTAGACTAACATTGCATGATTCATGGAATTCTTATTAAAAATTTTGAATTTCTTTGTTTTCTTCTCCATATAATTTTCGAAAAAACCAAAAAATTACAAAATCATAAAAAAAAATATTTCTTGTTTTTGAGTCTAGTGTCTCATTTTAAGTTTGGTATCAATTGCATGTTTCTGTTCTTTTTGCATTTATTATGTGTCTTCATTGATCTTCAAGTTGTTCTTGATGATTTACTTGCTCTGATCTTTAAATTCTCTTGTTTTGTGTGTTTTGTTGTTTCTCATATGCATTCTTAATTTGTTAGTGTCAGTAGTATACAAACTTCTAAGTTTGGTGTCTTGCATGCATTGTTCATTTGATTTTAGTTGCATTTTGATTTTTCCTCATCATTAAAAATCCAAAAAAAAAATTTTAATTTGTGTCTTTTCAAGTCAATAATGCAGAGAATTGAAGATTCAGAACATATAGCAGAGGAATTACACAGAAAAAGCTGGGCGTTCAAAACGCCCAGTGAGGAAGGAAAACTGGCGTTTAAACGTCAGCCAGAATACCTGGCTGGGCATTTAACGCCCAAAAGGGTAGCATTTTGGGCGTTAAACGCCAGAATGTATACCATTCTGGGCGTTTAACGCCAGGATGGCACAAGAGGGAATATTTTGTTTTCAATTCAAATTTTTTTCAAGTTTTCATAATTTTTCAAAATCAAATCTTTTTCAAATCATATCTTTTCAATCATATATTTTCAAAATCAATTTCTTTCCAATTTTAAAAATACTTGCTAAAAATTAAAGATTTGATTCAACATTTCAAGTATGTTGCCTTTTCTGTTGAGAAAGGTTTAATGTTTGAATCATATCTTTTCTT
>NC_029780.3:47764169-47765251 GCF_000817695.3 Arachis duranensis
GTTTTCAATCATATCTTTTTGATTTCTAATTTCAAAATCTTTTTCAAAAATCACTTTATCTCTTTCCCAATCATATTTTTTCGAAAATCATTCTTCAATTTTTCAAAATGTTTTTAAAATGTTTTTAAAAATTTCTTCCCCTCTTCTCACATCCTTCTATTTATGGACTAACACTACTCCTCAATGCACAATTTGAACTCCATCTTTCTTGATAAGTTCAAATTTTCTACTTCTGCCTTCCATTTTCTTTTCCTCTGACACCTCAAGGAATCTCTATACTGTGACATAGAGGATTCCATATTTTCTTGTTCTCTTCTCTTTCATATGAGCAGGAGCAAAGACAAAAGCATTCTTGTTAAGGCTGACCATGAACCTGAAAGGACCTTGAAGTGAAAACTAAGAGAAGTTAAAGCACAACTATCTGTAGAGGACCTAACAGAAATCTTAAAACAAGAAGAAGACATGGCAGTCGAAAACAACAACAATGCCAACAATGCAAGGAAGGTGCTGGGTGACTTTACCGCACCTACTCCCGACTTCTATGGGAGAAGCATCTCTATCCCTGCCATTGGAGCAAACAACTTTGAGCTTAAGCCTCAATTAGTTTCTCTAATGCAACAGAATTGCAAGTTCCATGAACTTTCATTGGAAGATCCTCATCAATTTTTAGCTGAGTTATTGCAAATCTGTGACACTGTTAAGACCAATAGGGTTGACCCTGAGGTCTACAGACTTATGCTATTCCCTTTTGCTGTAAGAGACAGAGCTCGGATATGGTTGGACTCACAACCTAAAGAAAGCTTGAACTCTTGGGAAAAGCTAGTTAATGCCTTCTTGGCAAAGTTCTTTCCACCTCAAAAATTGAGTAAGCTTAGAGTGGAAGTCCAAACCTTCAGACAGAAGGAAGGTGAATTCCTCTATGAAGCTTCGGAAAGATACAAACAATTGATTAGAAAGTGTCCCTCTGACATGCTTTCTGAATGAAGCATAATAGGTATCTTCATGATGGTCTGTCTGAACTGTCCAAGATGTCATTGGATAGCTCTGCTGGAGGATCTCTTCATCTGAAGAAGACGCCTACA
>NC_029780.3:47765352-47766319 GCF_000817695.3 Arachis duranensis
GAAAGGAATCCTGTGAACAATGGGACGAATCAGAAGAAAGGAGTTCTTGAGATTGATACTCTGAATGCTATATTGGCTCAGGACAAAACATTGACTCAACAAGTCAATATGATTTCTCAAAGTCTGTCTGGAATGCAAGCTGCACCAGGCAGTACTAAGGATGCTTCATCTGAAGAAGAAGCTTATGATCCTGAGAACCCTTCAATGGAAGAGGTGAATTACATGGGAGAACCCCACTCAAAGTTTCATGACTGAAACAAGGTCCTCCATTAGAAACTTGGAGACACAAGAGGGTCAGCTGAGTAAGAAAGTTACTGAACTCCCCCTAGTACTCTTCCAAGCAATACAGAAGAGAATCCAAAAGGAGAGTGCAAGGCCATCAACATGGCCGAATTTGGAGAGGAGGAAGAGGCAGTGATCGCCACTGAGGAAGACCTCAATGGACGTCCACTGGCCTCCAATGAGTTCCCTAATGAGGAACCATGGGAATCTGAGGCTCACACTGAGACTATAGAGATTCCAATGGATTTACTTCTGCCATTCATGAGCTCTGATGAGTATTCTTCCTCTGAAGAGGATGAAGATGTCACTGAAGAGCAAGTTGCTAAGTATCTTGGAGCAATCATGAAGCTAAATGACAAGTTATTTGGTAATGAGACTTGGAGGGATGAACCCCCTTTACTCACCAAAGAACTGGTTGACTTGTCTAGGCAGAAACTACCTCAAAAGAGACAGGACCATGGGAAATTCTCAATACCTTGTACAATAGGCACCATGACCTTCAAGAAGGCTCTGTGTGACCTAGGGTCAAGCATAAACCTCATGCCTCTCTCTATAATGGAGAAGCTAGGTATCTTTGAGGTGCAAGCTGCAAGAATCTTACTAGAGATGGCCGACAATTCAAGAAAACAAGCTTATGGACTTGTAAAGGATGTTCTGGTAAAAGTTGAAGACCATTACATCCCTG
>NC_029780.3:47766424-47767293 GCF_000817695.3 Arachis duranensis
CAACAAAGGCTGTGATTGATGTTGACAGAGGAGAATTGATCATTCAAGTGAATGAAGAATCCCTTGTGTTTAAGGCTCAAGAATATCCCTCTGTAACCATGGAGAGGAAGCATGAAGAGCTTCTCTCAAAACAGAGTCAAACAGAGCCCCCACAGTCAAACTCTAAGTTTGGTGTTGAGAGGCCTCAACCAACTTCTATGTTTGGTGTTGAACCCCCACATTCAAACTCTAAGTTTGGTATTGGGAGGTTCCAACATTGCTCTGAGTATCTGTGAGGCTCCATGAGAGCCCACTGTCAAGCTACTGACATTAAAGAAGCGCTTGTTGGGAGGCAACCCAATGTTATATTTATCTAATTTCCTTTGTTATTTTATGTTTTTTATAGGTTGATGATCATGGAAAGTTACAAAATCAATTGAAAAAGCAGAAACAGAATGAAAAATAGAAAGAAAAACAGCACATCCTAGAGGAGAATCTTGCTGGCGTTTAAACGCCAGTAAGGGCAGCAAATGGGCGTTTAAAGCCCAGTCTGGCACCATTCTGGGTGTTTAACGCCAGAAAGGGGCACCAGACTGGCGTTAAACGCCAGGAAAGGGCAAGAAGTTGGTGTTAAACGCCAGAAATGGGCACCAGCCCGGCGTTTAACGCCAGAATTGGCATAAAGAGCATTTTTGCTCGCCACTTGGTGCAGGGATGACTTTTCCTTGACACCTCAGGATCTGTGGACCACACAGGATCCCCCCTACCCCACCACGCTCTCTCTTCTTCACCCATTCCCCAAAACCCCCTCACCTATCAAATCCCACTATTCTCTTCACCACTCACATCCATCCTTCATAAAACCCCACCTACCTCACCATTCAAATTCA
>NC_029780.3:47768204-47770829 GCF_000817695.3 Arachis duranensis
TTCTCCCACTTTGTTAACCTCTAACTATGAAGGTAAGTTAAGTGGATGAATTCCAATTTTCAATCAACAATGAGTTTGATAACTCTAGAGTCACCAATTAATCAACCACAGTCAAGAATGTAAAAAGCTAAATTAAAATTATAAATATCTGAAATACCTTCAATTCATTCAAAGCAGTAAAATCTAACATGAAAAATATTCATAAGCCAATTGGGCAACAGGAAAATCCAAATTATTTATATCAATAAAAGACAGCAATCATCAATCTGAAATATCTCAAATAACATTAATTAAGAAAATCAATCTAAACATGGAACATTGAAAATAAATAAAAATAAAGAACCTGGGATTGAGAGTCACTCCTAAAACTAAGAGAAGTTCTAATCCTAAGAGAGAGAGGAGAGAACCTCTCTCTCTAAAACTACATCTAAAACATAAAAAGTGAATTAAGAAAAGCATGATTATGAATGGATGCATTCCCCCACTTTATAGCCTCTAATCTGTGTCCTCTGGGCCAAAAACTGGGTCAGAAACAGTCTAGAAATCACTTCCAGCGCTTTCTGGCCCGTACAGGGCGCGAAAAAGTGACGCGGCCGCATGGCTCACGCGACCACGCGGGTTGCGTTCCTGCCAGGTTACGCGTTCGCGTCGTCTAGCGTCGGAGCAGCTATGGCAAATTATATATCAAATTGAAGCCCCGGACGTTAGCTTTCGAACGCAACTGGAACCGCGTCGTTTGGACCTCTGTAGCTAAAGTTATAGCCGTTTGAGTGCGAAGAGGTCAGGCTGGACAGCTTAGCAATTTCTCCAACTTATTGTATTCCTTCCATTTTTGCATGCTTCCTTTCCATCCTCTGAGCCATTCCTGCCTTATAATCTCTGAAAACACTTAACACACATATCAAGGCATCTAATGGTAATAAGAGAGGATTAATAATAAGCAAATATAAGATCAAAGAAGCATGTTTTCAATCAAAGCACATAATTAGGAAGGCAAATGTAAAACATGCGAATAGTATGAATAAGTGGGTAAAGAGTTGATAAAATCCACTCAATTGAGCACAAAATAAACCATGAAATAGTGGTTTATCAACCTCCCCACACTTAAACAATAGCATGTCCTCATGCTAAGCTCAAGAGAAACTATAACGAGATGAAGAGGAATGATAGAATGTATGAGATGCAACCTATGAATGCAACTAAATGCAAAATGCTTCTACCTACTTGGTTAAAAGTAAACAATTCTTTTAAGAACATACATGAACTAGATTTCACTAATTCAAATCATAAAAATAAAGCACAAATAGACTTGTAAGAAGAAAATAGCTTATGAAAGCGGGGAACAAGGAATTGAGCATCGAACCCTTACTGGTAGTGTATACACTCTAATCACTCAGGTGTTTATGGTTCGATCTCTCAATTCTCTACTAACCTTGCTTTCTAAGGCTTGCTCTTCATCTAACAATCAACATAAATTTAATGCACCAATACACAAATCAAGAGGTCTTTTAAGGGTTGTAATGGGGTTAGGGTCAAGGTTGGATTGTATTTGGCCAAGTGGACTAAAATTTGAATCCTTAATTAACATAAACTTTCCACCTAACTTAAGACAATCCATTTAATTAAAATACAAAATCTATCTTCCCATTAACTGTGCTTTTCACATGTTTATGCATTCCAAGTTTTGAGTACAGCTCATATGCATTGATTTCACTATTTATTTTGGGGCATTTTGTCCTCTTTTATTAATTGCTCTTTTCTTTTTTTTATTTTTTTTATTTTTATTTTTTTCAATGCATATGATTAAAGTATTGAATGCAATAACATGTGCTCAACCATTATTTTGCACATTTTCACTAAAATATACAACACCCAATTATTCAAACCAAATGTTTCAAAACCCACTTTCCCACACTTAAATCATAAGCATTCTCATTAGTCTAAGCTAACCAAGGATTCAAATTAAGGACATTATTGTTTTTCGCTTAGAGTTAATGATGTGCTAAAAATAAAGAACAAAGGGGTAAAATAGGCTCAAATTGGTTTGCAAGGGATAATGGAGGGTTAAGGCTATATGGGTATGTAAGCTCAGTGAAACAAGGCCTCAATCATATAAGTGCATGCATACATTAAACAATGGAAATATAGAATTAAGCAAGACAAAGATCACAATTTTATAGAGAAAAATACACACTAAAACAAAATTTTGGTTGATAAAATGCAACCAACTCAAATAGGTTCAAAATCTCACAGGTTTTGTGTGTTCAAACTCTAATCCATGTTCCAAAATAATATTTCTTCAAACAAGTGTAACATTAAATTTTATTCAAATTAGTGAAATGCTCTAAAAGGTTTCTTGAAAAAGAAAATATTACTTTAACCAAGTGGTAAAATATGCACAAATAAAACAGACATGCAATCAAACATGCAAATGCAACAATGAAAAACAAAGATTGGTGTTAAGAAGGACTAACTGACCCGTGGAGATCGGTATCAACCTTCCCACACTTAAAGATTGCACCGTCCTCGGTGCATGCTGAGATGTGCAGGTGGACGGGTCTTCTCCAACTGATGCTTTTCTCCAAGGATTTTGCTGATGGACTTGTTTGTCTTCCCATTAAGAAG
>NC_029780.3:47770908-47772493 GCF_000817695.3 Arachis duranensis
AAGTGAATGCAAGGTGTTTATTGGCATGCCGGCAAAGGGCATGAGTAGCATAAACCAAGCATTACTGGTAATAAATCACCATGTTTGTATTGACAATTATGGTCAATTAAAAAATAGTAAAGGGAGTTTATGAAAAGCAAGCATTGAATAGTATAAAGTAAAATAGAGAAGTGCATAATGCTATATGGGCCTTTTCACAAATACATAGCATGCATGGTGAATTCGGTATGGAAAGTATTAAAGTGAACATGCAAGCAACCCTTTAAAAATATAATTGCCAAACAATTTTGCAACAATCCACAATGACCCAAATAAAATTCCAACACCAATGAAAATAATGCAATGAATGAAAGTATGCAAACAAATTAAAATAAAATAAAAAGAAAAATAAGAAGAATGAAAAGGGAAAGAAGGGAAGAGGAAGTAAATAAGAAAGAAAAAGAAAAAATTAGGATTTGGAGGAGAGAAAGATAAGATATGTGGCAATTTTAGGGTGAGCTGTGCAGCGCATGCGACGCGGCCGCGTAGGGCAGGCGTTCGCGTGGATGCGCGTTAAGTATGGGCACGCGATCGCGTCAGTCACGCAATTGCGTGACCCATGTTATGCTTCTGGCGCGAGTGTAGCCTCGCGCCAGCACAACTCTCTGTTCAAATAAATTTATTTGCCAAAATTGGGGTGACGCGATCGCGTGGGTGACGCGATCGCGTGGATGGCCATTTTTGGAAAACGATGCGGCCGCGTGGGGCACGCGGTCGCGTGGGAGGGCTTGGGCTTCTAGCACGAGTCCAGCCCAATTCCAGCACAACTTTCGGCCATTCACCTTTTTGACGTCGAAAATCAGGGCACGCGGCCGCGTGGGGCACGCGGTCGCGTGGGAGGCCATTATGCCCATGTGACGCGGACGCGTCAGCGACGCGGTCACGTGGGTCGATTTGTGCCACTGGCACGCCTCCAGCCATGCTCCAGCGTGACTCTCTATTCATTTTTATTTTCTCCCCTCTCCTTGCGACGCGGACGCGTCGCTGATGCGGTCGCGTCACGTGGCATCTTTTTTTTTTTATGCAGTATGCAGAATGCAATGCTTAATGTGAATGCCATGCATGATTCCAGGTTCAATAAAATAAAATAAAACTCAAAAACAAATAAAACTGAATAAAATTAAAATTGCAAAAGGAACGATCATACCATGGTGGGTTGTCTCCCACCTAGCACTTTTAGTTAAAGTCCTTAAGTTGGACAATTGGTGAGCTTCCTGTTATGGTGGTTTATGCTTGTACTGATCCAGGAATCCCCACCAATGTTTGTACTTTCAGTAGCCTCTGGGGTCCCAAACTAGGCATGTAAAGCTCTTAAGAAGCTTCAAACAGATTCTTAGGCTCCCGAGGTGACAAATGTCAGAGCAGATGCCAGGATCCCAAACCTTGCTTTGACACCCATTTTTGTCAGGATCTGTATTTTTCCAGCCGGGTGATAAGTAATTTGAATTCTCACTGCAGCTACCAAATAGCTTCCTAGACCCATTCAATTGAGCTTTACACCAACCTTTGCATCTAAACTTAAAGCTTCCAACCATAATGAACCTTG
>NC_029780.3:47772703-47775887 GCF_000817695.3 Arachis duranensis
TGATTTCAAGCTCCACTCCCTTGTGCTCTTTGACAACTTCTACCTCTTGATCAACCTCTACAAAATCTTTAACCATGATCTGCTTTGGAGGTTGTACGCTCTTCTCAACATCAACATCAAACACCGTGGAAGGAAGCTTTGTGACTGGACTTTCCAATGGAGGTACAGCATCTTTAAGTCTGCAACCACTTCTTCCTTTTTTAAAAATTGCTGCTTTGTCCAGTTGTTTAAGTATAAAATCGTACTCATCCTCGATGTTTTTCTTTCTATGATAACTCCTTTCAACTATTCTTTCATCTTCAAGGGTCTCCCCTACCCTTACCCGTAGGGCCTCCTCTAGCTCTTTATAAAGTATGGATTCGCGAAGATGATTCCTTCTTTCCTGTTCCATATCAATAGCATAATTGGGATCATCTTGCTCTTAGATTGATGGATGTGGGTGCTCTTCCATGGATGGTGGTGATGGAATGGGGAGATTATTCTGTGGTTGAAAAGGAAGTGTACTAGAGCTTGAGGGTTGATTGTTGAAGGGATTTGGTAATCCGATTTGGGCGGCGAAAGCTTGTATAGTAGAGTTTAGATCACCAATTGCTTTCTCCAAGGAGATTTGGGGTGGATAGGAGGGCTCATTTATTGGGAGAATGGGTTCATGGTAGGAAGGTGGTTCATCTTGATAATGATAAGGAGATGGTGTATATTGAGGTGGTGGTTCTGTGTATGGTTCATATGGTGGTTGGTGTGGTGAATAAGGATTGGGGTCATATGGAGGTGAATGGTGGAAAGGGGCTTGTGAGTGTGGCAGTTCAAAGTTATGTTGAGAGGATGGTCTATAGGCACGGGGTGGGACTTGTTCGTAGTTACAAGGTTGTCCACCATATCTTTCAGCTGGGTATGCATTGTAGAATGGTCGTTGTCCATGATATCTTGGAGGGTGTTGTTGCCTAAAGGGTTGATTAGATCCTCTTGGCTCCATCCATCCTTGATTGGTCTGACCTTGATGCATATTCCTACTGTGGTTTCTATTTCCTTCAACAAAGTTAGAACCAAACTCAAAGCGAGAGGGGTGAGAATTCATAGTAATTAATAAAAATTAAAAACACAAATAAATAAACAAGCAGAAGAAATTTTTTTTAAATATTTACAATAACTAATAATAAGGCACACGTTTGCAATTCCCCGGCAACGGCGCCATTTTGACGTTAGGATTTTTGCCAGTAAAGAATTTCATAAAAACAGTCGTGTTGTAGATATAGTCTCTAAACCGACAGAAATCCCTTCGTACAAACGTTTTGGTTGTCACAAGTAACAAACCCCTTTAAAATTGATAACCGAGTATTTAAACCTCGGGTCGTCTTCTCAAGGAATTGCAGGGAGGTATGTTCTTATTATTGGCTATGAAAAAAGTAAAATTGGGGGTTTTGGAAATAAGAGGGCAGTATGTTGCACAAAAAATAATAAGAAAAATAAATAAATAACTATAAAATAAACTCTTGGCAAGGTATGGGAACTGGAGGTCCTATCTTGGTTATCCTTATCAATTGTAATGAGAATTTGATTTTTCTCCCACTTTGTTAACCTCTAACTATGAAGGTAAGTTAAGTGGATGAATTCCAATTTTCAATCAACAATGAGTTTGATAACTCTAGAGTCACCAATTAATCAACCACAGTCAAGAATGTAAAAAGCTAAATTAAAATTATAAATATCTGAAATACCTTCAATTCATTCAAAGCAGTAAAATCTAACATGGAAAATATTCATAAGCCAATTGGGCAACAGGAAAATCCAAATTATTTATATCAATAAAAGACAGCAATCATCAATCAGAAATATCTCAAATAACATTAATTAAGAAAATCAATCTAAACATGGAACATTGAAAATAAATAAAAGTAAAAAACTTGGGATTGAGAGTCACTCCTAAAACTAAGAGAAGTTCTAATCCTAAGAGAGAGAGAGGAGAGAAACTCTCTCTCTAAAACTACATCTAAAACATAAAAAGTGAATTAAGAAAAGCATGATTATGAATGGATGCATTCCCCCACTTTATAGCCTCTAATCTGTGTCCTCTGGGCCAAAAACTGGGTCAGAAACAGTCCAGAAATCACTTCCAGCACTTTCTGGTCCGTACAGGTCGCGGAAAAGTGACGCGGCCGCATGTCTCACGCGGCCGCGCGGGTTGCGTTCCTGCCAGGTCACGCGTCCGCGCGACTCACGCGTTCGCGTCGCCTGGTGTCGGGGCAGCTATGGCAAATTATATATCAAATCGAAACCCCGGACGTTAGCTTTCCAACGCAACTGGAACCGCGTCGTTTGAACCTCTGTAGCTAAAGTTATAGCCGTTTGAGTGCGAAGAGATCAAGCTGGACAGCTTAGCAATTTCTCCAACTTATTGTATTCCTTCCATTTTTGCATGCTTCCTTTCCATCCTCTGAGCCATTCCTGCCTTATAATCTCTGAAAACACTTAACACACATATCAAGGTATCTAATGGTAATAAGAGAGGATTAATAATAAGCAAATATAAGATCAAAGAAGCATGTTTTCAATCAAAGCACATAATTAGGAAGGCAAATGTAAAACATGCGAATAGTATGAATAAGTGGGTAAAGAGTTGATAAAATCCACTCAATTGAGCACAAAATAAACCATGAAATAGTGGTTTATCAGCGCTCAATGGAAGAGAGATTCAAGAGGGAAGCCGATTCAATTGAGAAGGCATGACCTCAAGCCCATGGCCAGAGGATGGTTGGAGTTTATACAACGCTCAGTCATTCCCACTAGCAACCGGTCCGAAGTTACTATAGACCGGGCTATCATGATTCATAGCATCATGATTGGAGAAGAAATAGAAGTTTATGAGGTCATATCCCAAGAACTTTATAAGGTGGCGGACAAGTCCTCTACCTTGGCAAGGTTAGCCTTCCCTCATTTCATTTGTCACCTCTGTTATTCAGTTGGAGTTGACATAGAGGGAGACACCCTCATTGATGAAGACAAGCCCATCACTAAGAAAAGGATGGAGCAAACAAGAGATCCCACTCATGGACATGAGGAGATTCCTCATCATGAAATCCCTGAGATGCCTCAAGGGATGCACTTTCCTCCACAAAATTATTGGGAGCAAATCAATACCTCCCTAGGTGAATTGAGTTCCAACATGGGACAACTAAGGGTGGAGCAT
>NC_029780.3:47776011-47782662 GCF_000817695.3 Arachis duranensis
AGACATTGAGGAGCTCAAGCACTCCATAAGATCTTCAAGAGGAAGAACAAGCCGCCATCACTAAGGTGGACCCGTTCTTTAACTTCCTTGTTCTTTATTTTCTTGTTTTTCGAATTTTCATGCTTATGTTTATCCATGTTTGTGTCTTATGATCTTAGTGTCTTAGTGTCTATGCCTTAAAGTTATGAATGTCCTATGAATCCATCACCTTTCTTAAATGAAAAATGTTCTCAACTGAAAAAGAGAAGAATTGCATGAATTTTGAATTTTATAGCAGATTAATTATTTTGATGTGGTGGCAATACTTTGGTTTCTGAATGTATGCTTGAACAGTGCATAGGTCTTTTGAATTTGTTGTTCATGAATGTTGGCTCTTGAAAGAATGATGAAAAAAGAGACATGTTACTGAGGATCTGAAAAATCACAAAAATGATTCTTGAAGCAAGAAAAAGCAGTGAATTAAAAAAAACGAAAAAAAAGGGGAAAAGAAAAAGAAATAATAAAGTTGTGATCCAAGGCAAAAAGAGTGTGCTAAAGAACCTTGGACACCTCTAATTGGGGACTCTAGCAAAGCTGAGTCACAATTTGAAAAGGTTCACCCAGTTATGTGTCTGTGGCATATATGTATCCGGTGGTAATACTGGAAGACAGAGTGCTTTGGGCCACAGCCAAGACTCATAAAGTAGCTATGTTCAAGAATCATCATACCTAACTAGGAGAATCAAAAACACTATCTGGATTCTGGGTTCCTATAGAAGCCCATCATTCTGAATTTCAAACGATACAGTGAGATGCAAAAACTGTTCAGAGGCAAAAAGCTAAAAGCCCCGCTCATCTAATTAATACTGATCTTCATAGATGTTTTTGGAATTCATTGCATATTCTCTTCCTTTTGTCTTATTTGATTTTTAGTTTGCTTGGGGACAAGCAATAATTTAAGTTTGGTGTTGTGATTAGCGGATAATTTGTACGCTTTTTGGCATTGTTTTTAGTATGTTTCTAGTATGTTTTAGTTAGTTTTTACTATATTTTTATTAGTTTTTAGTTAAAATTCACTTTTTTGGACTTTACTATGAGTTTGTGTATTTTTCTATGATTTCAGGTATTTTCTGGCTGAAATTGAGGGACCTGTGCAAAAATCTGATTCAGAGGCTGAAAAGGACTGTAGATGCTGTTAGATTCTGACCTCCCTGCACTTGAAGTAGATTTCCTGGAGCTACAGAAGCCCAATTAGCACAATCTCAACTGCGTTGGAAAGTAGACATCCTGGGCTTTTTAGAAATGTATAATAGTCTATACTTTGCCCGAGATTTGATGGCCCAAACTGGCGTTCCAAATCAGCTCAAAACTGACCGGCGTTAAACGCCAGAACTAGCACAAGAATGGGAGTTAAACGCCCAAACTGGCACAAAAGCTGGCATTTAACTCCAAGAAGAGTCTCTACACGAAAATTCTTCAATGCTCAGCCCAAGCACACACCAAGTGGGCCCGGAAGTGGATTTTTATGTCATTTACTCATATTTGTAAACCCTATGCTACTAGTTCTCTATAAGTAGGACCTTTTGCTATTGTATTTTCATCTTTTAATCACTTTAGATCCTTAGATCATCTTTGGACGTCTAGTTCTTAGATTATTGGGGGCTGGCCTCTCAGCCATGCCTATACCTTGTTCTTATGTATTTTCAACGGTGGAGTTTCTACACACCATAGATTAAGGTGTGGAGCTCTACTGTACCTCGAGTATTAATGCAATTAGTATTGTTCTTCTATTCAATTCAGCTTATTCTTGTTCTAAGATATTCATTCGCACCCAAGAACATGATGAATGTGATGATTATGTGACACTCATCATCATTCTCACTTATGAACGCGTGCCTGACAACCACTCCCGTTCTACAAGCAAACAAGGCTTGAATGTTTATCTCTTGGATTTCTTAACCGGAATCTTCGTGGTATAGGCTAGAATTGATGGCAGCATTCAAGAGAATCCGGAAGTTCTAAACCTTGTCTGTGGTATTCTGAGTAGGATTCAAGGATTGAATGATTGTGACGAGCTTCAAACTCGCGATTGTGGGGCTTTAGTGACAGACACAAAAGATTCACTGGATTCTATTCCGACATGATCGAGAACCGACAGCTGAATAGCCGTGCTGTGACAGAGCACGTTGAACATTTTCACTGAGAGGATGGGAGGTAGCCACTGACAACGGTGAAACCCTACATACAGCTTGCCATGGAAAGGAGTAAGAAGGATTGGATGAAGACAGTAGGAAAGCAGAGAGACGGAAGGGACAAAGCATCTCCATACGCTTATCTGAAATTCTCACCAATGAATTGCATAAGTATCTCTATCTTTATTTTATGCTTTATTCATAAATCATCTATAACCATTTGAATCTTCCTGACTGAGATTTACAAGATGACCATAGCTTGCTTCATACCAACAATCTCCGTGGGATCGACCCTTACTCGCGTAAGGTTTATTACTTGGACTACCCAGTGCACTTGCTGGTTAGTTATGCGAAGTTGTGATAAAGAGTTGAGATTACAATTGTGTGTACCATGATGATGGCGCCATTGATGATCACAATTTCGTGCACCAATACTCTAAGTATAAAAGGAAAGAAAATGGGGGTTTAAAAGTGGAAATTTGGTTTAAAACAGCCAAAATCCGATTTTGCAGCAGGCATTGGTCACGCGTACGCGTATGCCATGCGCACGCGTGGAACGAACAGCAAGTCACACGTACGTGATGACAAGTCATCTTATACTAGCTTTTCAAGCATTTTTCACTTGTTTCATTAGGTTTTATGCACTTTCTTGCACAATAAGTAAGTGATTTGGAGTGGATTTTCATGATTATGTTAAATCAATCAACCATCATTTATTTGACACAAAATCATAGGGTTTAAGCTAGAATTAGTTGATTTTATGAATGATTTAGAAACCTTGTGAATTTGGTGATACTTTGACATGTTTGTGTGGTTGCTTGTAGGAGAACAAAGAAGGGTAAGACACCATGAAGGAGCACAAGGCCAGCGCTCAACCAAGGGAGCGCTCAACAAAGGCCAAAGCAAGGAGCGCTCAAAGAAGTGAGCGCTACGCTCACAAGAGTGAGCATTTTCGTGCTCCTCAACAAAGGAAGCAAGGCACGCTCAAGGAAAGCAAGGAATATCAAAGGCTGGTGCTCAAAGAAGTGAGAGCTATGCTCACAAGTGTGAGCATCTTCGAGCCTTCACCAAGGAAATTGAGGAAGCGCAACATTTTAAAAAGGGGACACCAAGGTTCGAAGAGGGGGGCACGCATTCAACACAAGGAGTAGCGCTCATTATTTGAGCGCAACCCTCACTTATTGAGCGCTAGGTGCATGCCATGACGCAAGGGAGACACACCAAGGCCAGCGCTCACTCAATTGAATGTAGCGCTCACTTTTGTGAGCATTCTCGAGCAAGGCACACACCAAAGAGGCCAAAATATGGCACGTAAGGAAGCACACCTTGGCACAATGAGCGCTGCGCTCACAAAACCAAATCGAGCGCTCCACTGGAGCATGCCTCCAACCCATGCCACTTGAACCAAAGCTACCCGGATCCACTTTCCATCAAAATTCAAATTGGAAAAGCCCACTCCAAGCTTTGAAGACTAAAATAGAAAGTGTATAAATAGGAGTTCATTTTTTATTTGTAGAGGACCTTTAGCTCATTTTTAGTTTTTTCACTTTTAATTTTCATTTGTTTTGAATTTGGGAATTGGGATTAGATCTAGTTTGCTTTTTGTTTTCATTTTCTTTCTTCTGCAACTTCTACTTTCTGTATTGGGTTTTTGGATTGAGATTGAATAACTCCATTTCATTTCTTGATCTAAAATTCATCTTTTCTTTTCTTCTACAAAGTTCTGAGAATTGAGGAATTGGATCTGAATTTTCTTTACTGCTTTCATTTTCATTTCTTCTGCAATTTCTTTTCTGTTTGATCAAGGGAGTGATTGAAATCTAGATCTACTTTCTAATCTCATTACTCTTCTTAGATCTTTAGTTTCTCTTTTAGAATTTCATAATTGAATTAAGCTTTCTTGCTGTTTGTTTCTTCAAGCAATTTTCCATTTCTGTTTTGCTACTGAGCTGAAACTATTCATGTCATAGCTCTCTGATTTACTTCAATCTGCATTCTCCTTGTTAAATTCTGAATCCCAGCACCCATATCCATTTAATTCTTCAAGCAATTTAAATTTCCAGTAATTTAGATTCAACAATTTACATTTCTTGCACTTTAAGTTTTAGTTATTTACATTTCTTGCAAATTAAGTTTTAGCTCTTTTATTTTCTTGCACTTTAAGTTTCTACAATTTTACTTCTTCTGCACTTTAGTTTTCAGCCAATTTACATTCTGCACTTTAGTTTACTTGTAATTTCACTTTTGTTAATCAAAATCACTCAAATGATCAACTATTCGCTTAACTAAATTCATCACCCAACTAAAATTGCTAAATCCATCAATCTTTGTGGGATCGACCTCACTCTTGTGAGTTATTACTACTTGATGCGACCCGGTACACTTGCTGGTGAGTTTGTGTGGAATCATTTTTCCCTCATCAATACGCGTGAGTCGTGCGTACGCGTGATCATGCGTATTAGCTTTTCACGCACGCACATGGCTTCTTGTGCATGCGTCGCTAAAATACCACGCCACGCGTATGCATGGGCCACGTGTATGGGGGGATGGACGTTTTCCCAAAATGCAGAATGCCCAGAAAGCTGCATAACCAGTTTTTAACTTGCATTAATCCAGCTTCATACACCAATTTTCCATCATCCATAACTTGCTCTACAAAATTCCGTTTTTCACAAAATTGATATCTTTTAAAAGCTTGTAAAACCATCTTTCATTTAAAATAAACCACATTTCCATCCAATATTTGAAGAGCAAGTTATGGACTTTCAAAGTTCACTAAAATTTACTTTTTTACCAAATAGCACTCCAAACCTTATTTTCCTTTCAAAACTCATCTCCACTCAACTTAACATACCACAACCATCAATATAACCAGCCTTAACCATAGCACCACTAATCTTGCAACCTTAGCTCAATAACATCATATTTCACCTAATATTACAAGTTTAGCTACAAACCATATATTATTATACATACTCATTTTACCATCATCATGGAATCCTTCAACCCTTATTACAACATTATTCATCAAGTTAGTACCAACAAGTTCAATTAAATTCCACCCAACCATAACCATGTCCTTACATTGCCATGTTCATAAATCTTACATCCATCATCATCATACTAATATATTTATATATACATATTCCTTAACAACCAATTCTCAAGAAACACCATAAATTAACAATATTTCTCAACACAAACTCATCATCCACTTATCTATGAACATCACCAAACTAATCATTTAATACATGCAACCATTTCCAACTTATCATATAATGCTCTAGCCTAAGTTTTCACAAAACCTTATATGTTAAACGCACGAAACCTAAACCATACCTTGGCCGATCACTTTATTCCACCCAAGGCAGCCTGACAAGCAAAACACAGCCCCTCCAAGCTCCAATGAACCAGCCACACACCAAGCCTTGATCACCAATAAGCCTCCAAATACTCCTAATTTAATTCCAATGCATATATATCCACTTAATCTACACCTAATTCATATACATATTCTAAATTCAGTTTTCCCACAGTAAATGGAAGATTGAGCTAGGGTTAGGGTGTCCTTACCATACCCATATGCATAATAGCTCTAATAAGCTCCGGAAGCTAATTCGAACCTAAAACACAAAATTGGGCAAGATTTCACTATAGGGTTTCAATTTCACCAAAGAAAAGGGGGTAGAGATTTTGAAATGGAAACGAAGCTTACCGGTGAAATTGGTCCGACAGAAATGTAAAGCTCGACGCGCTGAATGCGTGGCCGCGAACAGTACAGCGATCGGAGTCCAGACGGAAGAGTTATGGTAGATTCAATGTTGGTGAGGGTTTGAGAGCTCCTCTTCCCTCCCCCAATCTGTTTGTGTCAGTGCATGAAATGGGGGAAGAAGGAGCTACTGTTTCTTTTAAGTGTTTGGGTCTGGTTGGACCCACGGGCCCAGTTTGGACCCCACTTCAACCGGTTTGGCCTATCCGATCCAACTTTGGGCCAAATTTTTTAAATTGGTATCAAAATTCTTGTTTTGATATTAGTTTCACATTTTTAATTTTTCTAATTAAAATTCAAATTATTGACAAATTATTTACCGATTTTAGCGGGGTTTACACAGTGTTGACTTTAGTCTCATGTTTGAGATTCAATCACATTGAATCATTAATTTCTAGTGTTATGATTTTTCCGGAATCTGTATCTGATGTTTTGGGAGCATTATTATGTATTTTTGAAGGCAAAAGTGGTCCCTTATTAAGCATGGCATCAAATGTTGCAGTGAAATTAGTTAGTATTTTGCCGAATTCACTATTACAAGAATTATGTAATATTTTGAGATAAAATCTTTAATGATTTGATATAAAATATAAGCATATATAAAGATAAAAAATATACTAGTATTAAATATAAAAAAGTAAAAAATCTAAAATAATTCACAAATAAAAATATAACATATTCGTTTAGCTTTTGTATATATATATTTATTTA
>NC_029780.3:47783038-47802839 GCF_000817695.3 Arachis duranensis
GTTCTTCTACACACTCAACAACAAATCATCAGGTTTTTTTCTTTTACTCTTTCTTCTTCATATTGTTATAATTATTTGCTTTCTTTTCATATTGTCTCTGTCTTCATATTTCTTTATGTTATTATTATTTGTTTTTTTTTATCATTTTGTCATTATTGTTATTAATTTATTCATAATTTTTATTTGATTTTTTATCATAGTACTTTATTTTTATTTAGTGTGTTATTATATTCAAGATTATTATTTATACTACAATTTGTTTTATTAACATTATACATTATAAAATTTGATATAATTTATAATTTATATGAAGAATAAGATACTGAATATGAAGAACATGAAAAAGATTACGAATCAGCTGCTATATTAGCTACTATAGAGTTGCCAATTATTACTTGTGATATGTCCTCAAACAAGAGAAAAGGACTTCAAAACTATAAGGATATCAATGGCTATTAGAATTAAAGGAAGAGAATGAAATGCAATTTTTTGAACAATTTAGAATGAGAAAATCATTATTTAACCATTTATGCAATGACTTGGTTCTCAATTATGGCTTGAAATCCACATGAGGTGTTAGTGGAGAAGAGATGGTAGCAACATTCTTATACATGCTTGGGCAAGGAGCTTCTTATAGAATGTTAGAGGAGCGATTTCAGCATTCAGGTAAAATTATATTTTGTCAATTTCATCATGTTCTATCATGTGTGAAGAAATTGGTAAAAAAACATTATTAGACCTATTGATCCTAGTTTTAGAGACACACCTAAATATATTATAGATAATGATAGATATTGGCCATATTTCAAAGATTGTATTGGAGCTATAGATGGCACGGATATAGCAATTCATGTTCACCAAGATGAGCAAGTGCGAATTATTAGTAGAAAAGGAAATACTACAACGAATGTAATGGCTGTGTGTGATTTTAATATGTGTTTTACATTTATATAGGCTGGTTAGGAAGGCTCTACACATGATACAAGAATTTTTATGGAGGCTCTACACAAAGCTAAATTTTTCACATCCACCAGAAGGTTATTTATATCATTTAAGTTTATTTTGAGGTTACATTCATTTTCATGATAATATGTGGCTTGAGTTTTGTATATTATTTAATGTATTTCAGGTAAATATTACTTAGTTGATCTTGGTTGTCCAACTTTTAAGGGATTCATAGGACTTTATCGTCATACAAGGTATCATATTCCACAATTTAGACTAGCACCAAATTTTAGATCAAACAATGAAAAGTTCAATTATTGTCATTCAAGTTTAAGGACAGTAATTGAAAGGACTTTTGGAGTATACAAAGCAAGATGGAAGATACTACAAAACATTCCATTAAAGCCAAATTTGAAACCCATCGTGATATCATTGTTGCATGTTTCACCATTCATAATTTTATAAGAATGATGGATTCTGAGGACATAAGTATTTTGCAAAAGTTTGAAGATATTGTTTCGTTACAAACCAATGAAGATGATGGTACTACTATAAGAGATGGATCAATAAATTCTGAAATTAATGAATGGGAGAAACCAACACAAGAAGATGTTCGGGTAATGGAAGAAATAAGAGACAATATAAGAGATCAATTATCGGATCAAATAAATTAGTATAAGTAATTACTTTTTTTTTATTATTATTAATAAATTCTTTTATGATTGAATGTCCTTTTAAGTAATTTTATTATTATAAAAGTACTTTTCTATATTTGTATCCAAACAATAACATCTTTTAAATAAGTATTTTTAAATAAAGTATCCAAACATAAAAACACTTTTACTTTTGTAAAAGATTTAAAAAAACATTTAAAAAAAAGTTCTTTTTCAAGAACGACGCCCAAACAAGCTTATAGACATGAAGTTTGGGCGGAGCATGTAGACATGCAACTTTTCTTTTCTTTTAACAAGTTTTTTTATGATTAAAGTTTTCAGCTTGTCCTCATATGCAATTTTAAAAAGCCATTTTCACCAACCTAACAACAATTATTCAATGTATATAAAAAAATTAGTTATTGTATATAAAAATATAATTTGATTTTCAAGATAAAAAATATTATATTATTATAAAAAATTAAATTATTAATTTATTATATATTTAATTATTCTACTATATTAAATTTAATTATTCTGATAACTAAAATTAAAATATATTTAAAAGATTAGAACTACTATTATAAAACTAAACCAAATGTAAGTATCACAACATGTTGTGACTATAATAAAAAAAAGAAAAATAGGAAATAGAGTGCTGGTGCACGAAATTACACTTCGCAAAACTGAACCAGCAAATGCAATGGGTCGTCCAAGTAATACCTGATTGAGTTAGGGTCAATCCCACGAGGATTGTTATTTAAAGCAAGCTATGGTTATCTTGTAGACATTAGTTAGGTGGATAGAAAAATTATTTGTTTATTTAATTCGCATAAAAGGAAAATAAATAAAACGTTACTCAGTTAATGGTGAATGCAATGATATAAAAATGGTTAAGGCTTGAAGATGCTTTGTTCTTCTAGATCAATCCGGTCTTACTATCTTCTTCAAATGTGAATGATTTTTCTATGACAGGCTGTATGTGATCAATGCCCTTCTTAAGAGATCGCCAATACTCCTCCAAATCTGAACCCTAGGATTAGTGCAGATCTAGTCTGATTGAGGGTGAAGCTCTTGTAATTCATTTTCTTCAGTAATCCTACTCAAAATGCCACAGACAAGATCAAATATTCCGGATTAGAGAATGTTGTGCCTTTGGTTCTAGCCTCTACCACAAAGACTATAATCTCCCCGTACCTCAGCTGAACTGGTGTCTCGAGAAGTCCCTAACGAAGTCGTGGATTAGCCGTGTAAATGATGTATGATCAAGCTAGTGGTTCATTGTTGTCCAATGAAAGACTCACTCCAAAACCATGTGGAATGAAATAACCTTGTGCCGGTTCAACGCATTCATAATAGTGAAGAACAGATATACATATTAGAATAGAGAATCAAACACATATTAAGATAGAACAATAGTACTTTAATAATCCATGAAACTCAGCATAGCTCCTCCCCTCAACCTTGGAGGTTTAGAAACTCATACTGATAGAAAATACAATGATAAATGTGTAAAGTCATAGATCCTTAAAAAATGTAAAAATTCTCAAATAAATACTAGACTAATGACTAAGGATTACATAAGAAGGGTAAAACAGACTTTTAGTGCTAAAATCCACTTTTAGGGCCCACTTGGTGAGTGTTTGGGTTGAGCTTGAATGAGAACCACTTGCTAGGAGACCTCTAAGGTATTGAACGCTGGCTAGGGGTTCCTTTTTGGGCGCTGGACGCTAGTCTCTTCTCCTTTGGGCATTGGACGCCAGAATAGGGCAGGAGGCTGGCGTTGAATGCCAGTTTTGAGCCTTCAATTTTGAAGCAAAGTATAAACTATTATATTTTTCTGAAAAGCCCTAGATATTAGCTTTACATAGCTGTTGAGAACGCTCCATTTGGATGTTTGTAGCTCCAGAAAAACTCTTTCGGGTGCAAGGAGGTCAGATCCGGACAGCATCTGCAATGCTTTCTCTGCCTCAGAATAAGACTTTTACTCCAGGTCCTCAATTTCAGCCAGAAAATATCTGAAATTGCATAAAAATACACAAACTCAAAGTAGAATCCAAAAATGTGAATTTTGCACTAAAACCTATAAAAACTTAGTAAAGCTTAAATAAAATATACTAAAAACTATATGAAAACAATGCCAAAAAGCGTATAAAATATCCGCTCATCAAGTACCTTTTGAAATTGAAATAATTAATCATAAAAGACACGCACACAATGAAAATATTTAAAAGAAAAAGAGAGTCATTATCAATTTTCTAATGAAAAATAAGAAAAAAATTTAATTAATAAAAAAATTTAATTTTTTATAAAGTATAGATTTAAGAGTCTAATTGTATATAAGAAAGAATTGAAATTTAATTAATTCAACTGTATTCTTAATACATCTATTGATAAATGATTACCTAGAGAAAATTATGTAAATGAATATAACTTAAATAATATTTACTTTTCCAATTTAAATAAAAAATTCATTTGCAAAATAATTAAAAAATGTTCACAATTAAGAATAATTATTATTATTAATTAATTAACTAAATAAAACTTGTTCATAATTAACCAATAATAATAATAACAGTAATGACAACCACAACAACAATTATAGTAACTGTTCTGAAGGTTACCTGAAACATTGATTTGGGCATGAACGTGAAGTCTAGATCCTTTTGAAGGGCAGCATTCGACTTGTTTAGCGCCGAAGTGCCGCCTGCCGGAGTTACTCGTGCGGAGATGGCGGGTTATACCTGCAAGAGACTCCGATGCTTAAGTTAGCAAGGGCTTTAAGCATGTTTTTAGTAGATTGGAGCGTGAATTATACCTGAGGGGTGCCAGTGTATTTATAGTATAGTTGATAACCACTTTTGTTGGAGTAGTTCCATCTTTTCTGATGGATAACTGTTCCCTTTATCTTGGGAGTTTATTGGGCTTGTCGTGAAGGCCACCCTTCTTGGTGGGTCTTTTTGTCTTATTGGGCGTGGCTTTTATTTGTTGGGTTAGGGTATGAATAGTACCCCTACTTGAGTCCAGATCCTTTTATGGGTCAGGCTCAAGCACTTCGTGGCTTCTGCTATAGACGTCGGGCTCAAGCACTTTGGGTTACCCGACGTGTTGATTCTTTAATGATGGGTGAACATTGTGCAGCAATTTTTCGTCAAAATCCACACATGTTTAAAAAGGAATAAAGGATTCATTTGCTTTTTGTCTATTATAAAAATATTTTTCAGCTCTTTTTCTCCCTTTTACATTGTTTCTAAGAAAACTGCCTCATTACTTCTTCACAAAGAACTTGACTGTGCAATTTTGGTCACTTTTGTTGCTTCCAAGATTTCTTTATCTTGGTCTTTGAAGAATTTTTCTTTCGCCAGCATGAAGAGGATCATCCCCATTTTTAGTGTTTAGACGTGCCCTCCCTTTTTCTACAGTCTTCATCGAGGTTAGTTTCATTTCCTCTTTTTCTTGTATTCTCATTTCTGTTTGCCTAGGATTGATTTGTTGTTGTTATTGAGTTTGCTTCTACTGTCATTGCAATTTTTGTTTGAAAAAAGGTCTATTTTTTATTTTCTTACGAGTTTGATATGGAAATCTTGGAATATTAAAAACGTTTGCCATGAAAATATTCTAAAAGACTCTCTTTTCTCTGAAAGAATCTTCATTTTGTATTACCGTCGCTGTTACCCTTTGTATATTATGTTGCCCCTAATGGTGCTTTAATGTGACAACGTTGCATAAGAGAGGCACCATTTGGTTGCTCTATAGGAGAATTTTTGAAAAGAGTATCTTTCTTTTGGATTTGTTGATTTACCCGACCTGTTTTGGATGAGGTCCGACTTCTTTTAGTAACAGTCTTCTTTACTTTTGTATTTGTAGGTGTAGCCTTTATGTCTCGCACTGTTCTTACAAATATGTCAACCAAAGTCCCTCCTTGTCTTCGAGTTTGGGTAGACACTACTGTCCTTTGTTGTGTCCCTATGAATGATAAGGAGTATTGTGAGAAATTTTACTGGCATCATTGATATGTGAGAATAGAGAGGATGAGAGGAAATTTGTTTTAGAGGTGCTTGATCCGGAAGATGGATTGTGTTTCCTTCCCCTAGAGGATTTTAAGTGGCCATTCTTCTATGCATATGATTGCTTCTTCACTAGGTTAAGTATCCGACTTCCTTTTACTAACTTTGAAATGGATGTGCTACGGTCTTGTAACCTTGCCCCTACTTAGTTGCACCCGAACTCTTGGGCTTTCATGATAATATACCAGCTCCTATGTCGGGATATGGATGTCCAACCTTTATTAAATGTCTTCCTTTATCTTTTTGTTGCAACAAAACCATATAGTTCCACAAAGAAGTCGGGATGGATATCCTTCCGGGCTGTACAAGTTTGTAAGGTTTTCTCTATCTTCGATGATTCTTTTCACGATTTTAAAAATAATTTTTTCAAGGTCTAGGGTGTTGAGGGTGCCCCACCTTCTTTTCTACACGAAAATCAAGAACCCCCTTTTTCCTTGTACTAGCAATATACCCTTACTTAGACGAAAAAAGATTTTTAGGAAATCCCAGCCTTCTGAAGTTTGAGCTCGGTAGCTCGATCTTACCTTACTTGTTGACTTCTGTGTTTATTATTTCCATTTTTCGAAATGTATTTTGTTTTGTTTTGCAAAAGGTATGGCTCCAAAATTAGCTATGAGAGTTCTCCTGAAAACTAAGAATACTGTTGTGGCTCGGAATCTTCAGCAGCAAAAAGAAGTTAGGTAAAGATCATCTGTCCAATCTTCCCTAAGGAAGTCGGCGTCAGGTCCGTTCAAACAGGAAGGTCATCATTCCTACGCTCCCATCCAAACTTATTCCTTGAATGTCCTCCCTTACCACCACTTGAACACGGACAATGTGGCACTCCAAAACTACCTCCAGACCCTGGCACATGAAAGGCTTCGTATAGTTGGAGTGTATACTACTCTAGCTAGAGAGTTGAGGAATTCTCCCATTCATGCCATGGCCAGTGCTTTGGTGGCCACCCGTGTTGACGTGGAGAGATTAAATGAGATAAAAAGGGAGTTAGAGTAGGAGAGGGAGACCTTGAGGACCAACCAAGAGAGAGCTTCGGAGAGGGTGAACAAGTCAGAGGCTACTGCTACCTTGGTCAAGAAGAAGGCAAAGAAATTCGAGGAGTGCTATACTCATGTTTTTGGGAAAAGGTTGGCACTTGAAAGGGAGTTGGAAAAGATGAAAGAGAAATATGCCGATATGGAGGAGTCGACGGCCGTGGGAATGGATGAAATGTTCGAGAACTTGGAGGCTCAGGTTAAGGTTTTGGCACCCGACCTTGATCTTTCTCTTTTTAGTACGGACAACGTAGTGGTGGACAACAAGATAGTCCCTGCACCCGAGGAATATGAAGAGAAGCCTCCCTTTAACCCGAAGACCTTTGGTCCTCAGGTTAGTCAGACCTCAACTTCGGGAGCCCAACCTGAAATTGCTATTTTGGGGACCTATTCTTCGGCTCCTGTTGTCATTTTGGTTGTGCCAGTCTCCATGCATCCTCCAACCCCTTCAACCAAGGAGAAGGATGATGTCACTGGTAAGGGTCTCAATCCTCTTTTTGGTGAGAAGTCCTGAGCCCTTTTTAGATTTCTGTTGTTATTCTGAGTTTTGCAGTAGCACGACTTGTGGGCTTTGTGATATTTTAATTTTTTAATAGTTCGTAGTTGAACACTTTTACCTTTTACTTAGTAAAAATTATTCTTTTTATATCGTGAAGTACCCTTCTATCTTTTGAAAATGATGTTTCCATAGCTGGATGTAATTTTTCTTTGACCTTTGAGCCTTAGCAAAGTTTATTAATTCTAAGAATTTCCTTCCATAATTCCAACTTTGAACAATCGGCCTTTGCTAAGTTATTTTTACAGCTCGTTTTTTATCCGTCCTTCTTAAGGTCACTTTGTACGAATTATTTATATAACTTCTTATATTAACTTGTACCTAGTCGCTTCATCTTGCCGACCACCTTAGGTCGAGTAATAATTTTTGCAGTTTATCGAGCTTAAGTTAATGCGTTCAAGATAGGAAACCTTTAAAGAAAATGAAATAGGAAATTTTTATTAATATTTTAGAAATTTCTCTACAAAAGAATAATAGGGGTTTGAATCTCCCTAGCCTCGCATTGGTAGCTCGTTACAAAAGCATTGAAGTGGAAAAAAAGAATGTCAAGACCTCGGGAGTTTCCACCCTTGGAGGTTGGACACTTTGCAGTAACCTTTGCCTAAGACCTCAACTATCTTGTAAGGTCCTTTCTAATTGGCAGCTAGTTTTCCTTCTCCTGATTTTTGCACTCCGATGTCATTTCGGATTAGGATGAGGTCATTGGTAGTGAAGTTCCTTTTGATCACCTTTTGGTTGTAACTTAAAGCCATCCTTTACTTTAGAGATTCCTCTTTAATCCGAGCTCTTTCTCGGACTTCATGAAGGAAGTCAAGCTCTTCTTTTTGTGCCTGAGTGTTAACTCTTTCATTATAAAATATGACCTTAGGTGATTCTTCAGCTACTTCTTTGGGGATCATTGCTTCCATTCCATAAGTAAGTCCAAAGGGTGATTTTGTTGTTATGAAATATGGAGTGGCCCGCTATGCCCACAAGACTTGAGGAAGCTCGTCATCCCAAGCCCCCTTTTATGTCTTGTATTTGGTGTTTTAACCTAGCTAATATGACTTTGTTGGCAGTTTCAGCCTGTCCATTGCCCTGGGGGTACTCTACTGATGTGAACTAGTGTTTTATTTTTAGGTCAGCCACTAAGTTTCTAAAGATTGAGTCGGTAAATTGAGTCTCATTGTCTGTAGTGATAGAGTGGGGGACTCCAAACCTTGTGACAATGTTCTTATACAAGAATTTCCGACTTCTTTGAACAGTAATTATTGCTAAGGGCTCTGCCTCAATCCATTTTGTTAAGTAGTCAATCCCTACTATGAGGTATTTGACTTGGCCTGGTGCTTGTGGAAATGGTCCAAGTAGATTAAGGCCCCACTTCATAAATGGCCATCGTGAGGTAACACTAATGAGATCTTTAGGAGGTGCAACATGGAAATTAGCATATTTCTGGCAAGGTGGACATACCTTAATAAATTCGGCTGCCTCCTTCTGCAAGGTCAGCCAGAAAAAGCCAGTTCGGATCACTTTTTTGGCCAGTGACCAAGCTCCCAAGTTATTTCCACATATGAAACTATGTACGTCCTCTAAGACTTCCTTTGTATTGGAGGTTGGGACACATTTTAAGAGGGGTGTTCAGATCCTTCTTTTGTATAAGATATTCTGGGCTAGTGTGTAATTTTTTGCCTCTTTTATGAGCCTTATAGCTTCCTTTTCATCTTTGGGAAGTACGTCGAATTTGAGGTAGTTGACTATAGAAGTCATCCATCCTAAATGTTGATTGAATATAGTCAATACTTCCTCTTCCATTGATATGGATGGTGATTGCAGAGTCTCTTGAATAAGACCTTTATTATTGCCCCCTGGCTTGGTGTTGGCTAATTTTGAGAGGGCATAAGCTCGGGCGTTGGATTCCCGTGCTATATGTCGGACTTCACCTTCCAAAAAGTGTGTCAGTTGTTCTTGGGTCTTACCCAAGTACTCCTTCATAGTGGGGTGATGAGTCTATATTTTTCGATATATTTTGGCTTGATTTGAATGGATTCTAGCATACGGACTCACACTTAAGCACCAAAATAGCATACTTTTGTGTTTGATCCCTAATTTGATCCTAAATGTGAAAACATGCATTTTGATGCTAGAATGGCGACTTTTAATTCCACTTTTATGTCATTCGATGCCGTGATACGGTCTGTGAGTGATTTCAGGCCTTGAAGGCAAGAATGGATTGCCAAAAGTGGAGGAAAGCATGTACAAGGGAGAAAACATGAAGAAAACAAGGAAAAGCACACACGGCGAAGTGTGCGTGCGCACAGCCTTGTGTGCGTACGTACAAGCGAGAATTTTCATGTGTGCATACGCACAGGTCAATTTTCAGCCGGGTGTGCGGATGCACACATCTGTGCGTCCGCACAGGTCCCTGCACGTGATTTCATTAATGAAACATGTGCTGCGCGAATTTGAAGGCCTCTTGGACCATTTTGGAAGGCTTGAAGGATGAATTTGGATGCTATATGAAGGGGAATTCAACACATTTGAAGACAATGAGGACATAGAGATAATTTTCCATAGTTTTTGATAGTATTAGGAGTAGGAGTAGGAGTAGTGTAGCATTGCTCTCTTAGGGTTTCATTTCCATTTCCATTGTATCATTTTATAGCAAGCTTTGATCTTTGATTTTGCCTCTTTAATTGTAAGTACTGTTAATTTCCTCTTTAATTAAAGCACTTTTACTTCCATTTCCTTTGGTTTAAGTTACTTTGTTCATATTTCCAATTTTGTGTTTTTTGAAGTTTTGATTGATGAATTTTATGTTTCATGCTTCCTTTATGTTTGATTGCTTGTTTATATTTGGTTTTGTTGATAGTTGGTTATAGTTTTATCATTTACCTTGAAATTTCTCATGTTTTACTTTTATGCACATAAGGTGTTTGTGAAAATGCCAACTTTAGATATTGAGTAGATTTTCACACGTTGGCTTGTGGTTTAAGTTCCTAGGATACTAGAGTCATGATGTCCGACAGTTAGTGGTAATTCTTGGGGAGTTAGTTGGCACTTGTTTCCATTGACGCTAGCCTTTTATCAACTAGTTTGGTAAGTTGGTTAAGACTTATAGATTAAGGTCAATTATGCTTGCTTGACTTACTCCTCGATTGTTGGGGTTGACTAGGCGAGATTGACTCGTGATAATTACCAAAGTCGTGGTTATGGAAACGATAGGATTCCTTGGATCCTCTTTCCTAAGTTAAGGCTCTTTTTATAGCATTTTCACTAGTTTTGATCTTGCTTCGCTTTTACTTGCTTTAATATCAATGTTGATCATCTCTTTGTTCTTTTATTTCTTAAGTTCTTTTAATCTTTCATTTCTTGCTTGAAAACCCCCTTTGCCTTAACAACTGATGACATGTCATCATGTCATATTTTTTATGCTTTTTCATACAAGAAATTGATAATTAGTGCTTAAATATTGCATTCTTTTGTGTTTAAATGGTATATTTCCTTGATCTTTTGATTTGATAAACTTTGTATGAAATAAGAAGAAAAAGAAGCAAAAAAGCACAAAATAAGCTAAAAAGGAGAAAAGAAAAGTTTTGGGGCACACTTTGAAGTTAAAACACACTTTGATGCCTTAGGCCACACTTTTAAAAGCGTGGCCCATGACCAAGTAGCACTCAAACAAGGCACCAGCGCCCAACTTGAAGAGAGCGGTAAGTTAAAATAGTTAACTTAAGTTTTTCGGGTTTTTTTCTAGCGTTGTGACAACATGACCATGCCTCCTTCAAAGGGCCATAACATGAGCTACATATGTCCAATTGATATGCTTCTAGTTGCATTGGAAAGCTGACATTCAGAGCTTTCCAACGATATATAGCAATCCATATTTGACATGAAATTGAGGCACAAGTGAAATGCATCTTTAAAGACCAAAAATAAAGCAAAAACCAACCAAAGTGGCTTCACCAAGATTCGAAAGGGGAGACATAAGGAAAGCAATGCCAGCAGCGCTCAGTTAAAACATTTAAATTTCTCGGGCCCATGAAGAAAAGTAGAGCGCTATGTTGAATTACTTAACTAAGTGCTACCTTGCATTGCTTTATTGAGAAAAATTGCTCCAAAACATGCTCACCAACGTTCGAACTTGAAGCTTCTCACCAAAACAAAGGGCGCTCAGTTTCCATTGTTAACTGAACGTTGCACTCTTCAAGGAATGGGCATGAAATGGGAAGGCCAAGGCTCGAAGCTGGGAACTTCATTTACTAGCAAAGGAGTGCTCGGTTAAGTGCATTCACTGAGCGCTACACTACTGCTTGGCACAGGGAGCAAGGAGTAACGCGCAACAAAGGAATTAACGCTCTCAAATTAAGCACTAAGATAACTTTGTTAACTTTTTCAGGCCACAACAAAAAGAAAAGCAAAGTGCTCCGTTTGGTTGCTCAACTAAGCGCTTTGAGTGAGGAGCCTGGGACAAGGGAGTGAGGGCTGAGTTCACTAACTCAACTGAGCGCTCCACTGGAGCATGGCTCCAACCCAATTCAAACCTAAAAGCAACCTTGACCCATGCCTCCAAACCAATTGAACCAAGGCCAACCAGATCCATCTCTCTTCAAATCCAAAGCAAGCAAAGCCCACATCATCACTCAAATGCAGAAGAGCAAGTTAGAATAGGAATTTTATTTAATCTTAATTTGTTTTTAATTTCAATTTCATTTCTATTTTTGTAAAGCCTATATAAGGCATCATTTTCATTTTAGAAGGAGGTTGGCTCCAATAGGGAGCAGCAGGAGTAGAATAGAGAGCTCTCTTTTAATTTTCCTTTTTGAATTTGAAGGATTGGAGATCAAATCTGAGATTGTTTTCTGTTTTCATTTTACTTTCTTCTGTAACTTCCACTTCCTGGTTGTGATTTTGGAACTTTGATTGGAGAATTCTTCTGGATCTCTCCATCGTTGAGTTTCCTTTTGATTATTTTGTTTATGTTTTCATGAATTTGAAGACCTAATCTCAATTTTTTCTATTTTACTTCTTTTGCAATTTTTAAATTCTATTTTAGTTCTTTTGCAGTTCCCTTCATCTTACATTTCTCTGATTCACTGCAATTTATATTTTCTTTCTCAGTTTTGAATCCCATCACCCAATTTCCTTTATTCTTGTTGAAATTTAAATTTCCAGTTGCTTTATCTATTGCTTTCCTTAATTTCAAGCACCCACTCCCCTTTACTTTCATTGCAATTTACATTTCTTGTCATTTAAGTTTCTGCAATTTACATTTTTTGCTCTTTAAGTTTCTATCCAATTTACTTTCTGCACTTTAAATCTTCTTGTCATTTACTTTCTGCTGCATCAATTATCACTCACCAATGTTAGCTTGACTAAACTAATCACCCACTAAAGTTTCTTGATCCATCAATCCCTGTGGGATTAACCTCACTCTAGTGAGTAATTACTTCTTGATGCGACCCGGTACACTTGCCGGTGAGTTTGGTGTTGGAATCCGATTTCAACCCATCAAGTTTTTGGCGCCGTTGCTGGGAATTGACTAGATTGACAATGATTAAGTGGGTGAGAAGTCTAGGTCAAACATTTTTTTTGTTTTGTTCTCTGTTTTAAGTTAAAACCAAGGTGTTTGTGTTTTTGATTCATTAAGAAATTCTCATATCTGATATGAGTAATTTCAGTTTTCACTGGTTGTGTGTTTTACAAAACTCAAATGGAGTTTAACTCATCTTATGATCAAACAAATTTTATGGGATATTACCCACCATCACCAATCTCTAATGGTGGCTGGGAATACCACCAAGAAAATACAAATTCTGAGCACTCCAATCCATGGAGATTTGCTTCAGAGACACAAGATGAGCAAGAGAATCATATGGGATGCCAACCACCACCACAAAATGATTCACATCATTATCCTCATGGTGGATGGGAGTATCAACAAGGAATGAGGAAGTATGAACAATCAAGTGAAATGAAATATTTCCCAGAGCCACAAAGTGACTCATACTGTGATGGCACGTACACAAATGATGGCTGGGAAGGGAAATGCAATGATTCACATTCTAATTATTCAAGGACATTATCACTTGATTATGCTGCCAGAGCATACTTGAAAGATTGTTCATCACTTGATTATGCCTCAACACAAAGTTTCCTCCAAGATCCATACAAGTCATACCACCAACCACAAAATTCATCCCATAACTCGCAAAACTCAATCCACACCCCTCAACACAACTTCACCACAAAACATCCATGTCACCAAAATTACTCTCAACCTTTATCTCTTGAACTAGTAGTTGAGGATTACCTTCAATGGTCCAAAGAATCCTTGGAAAGTTGATGCCAAGTCATTAAAATACAAGGACAACTCTTGGAAAGACACAAATAATCCTCCTGGAAAGAAATCCTCTTTAAAAAGATGAATGGGCCCTTAGAGCAAAGGAGGACACATTCAGGATTGCCAAATGGTAAGGATGAAGAACAAACTTTGAGTAAAGAAGAGGAAGAAGAGGCTACTGTATTAAGTGAAATTTCAATGAAGGAGAAGGTGGTGGAGGCAATTGACCCTGAGGCTGTATATTCACAAAAGCTAATTGAAGTGACAATAGAACATGAAGATTCCCTCCCGAAGGACTTAATGCAAAGTCGTGAAGAAGGAATGGAGGAAGATAATCAAGAGAAGTCACACTCAATTGAAGCAGAGAAGTGCATAGAGGAAGAGCTCATTGAGCTACCAATTCAAAAGGCTCTGGATGAAGATAAAATTCCAATAAACACACAGCAACCAAGTCTTAAATCTAAAGAAGTGAAGGCAACTAACAAGAGCACCAATCCTGTCCCTGATCCAGCAAGCAAGCTCAATCAAGCCATTTACAAAAGGAAGCTTGCTGCAGAGAGGCCAAGACAAGGGACAATAGCTAAATCTTCTCCCTCCTTGAGGTCATTCCTCTTAACAAACTGGAAGAAGAGGAAGAAAGTAAAGAACAACATGTCAATCTAATGACACTAAAAGAGCGCTTATTGGGAGGCAACCCAACCTTAGGTAGCTTTTCATTACTCTGCTTGGTTTATTTTCTTTCTTTGCTTTGTTTAAATTTCAATAAATTGGCATATGATTACATTCTAAGTTTGGTGTTGCCCTGCAACAAGCTGTTTTCAATCTCTATGGACGATTGCATCAAATCTGAATTTAAAGTGTCACACTAAGATTCTAAGTTTGGTGTGCCACTTATTTCCTATGCAATTTATTCAGCAGCATCACTTGTCTGCATAATCATTATGCCTCTGCAGTTTTTTGTCTTTCTTTTGGTTTGATTTTGTTCCTCTTCACTTTAGTCAGTTCTTATTTTTTTTTATGCTTTATGTTAGTTTGCTCCCTAACTGTTTTTGTTAAATATCTCACCAAGTAATCCTTATTCATGACAGATTCTTGGCTTGGTGATTGTACTTAACATATAATAGTTTTATTTGCTTAGTTATTCAAATAAATCGACATAGGATTGCATTCTAAGTTTGGTGTTGCTATGCAACAAAATTTGGTTCCAATTCTTACTAGATACTTGCATCAATTCCAAGTGAAAGTGTCACACTAAGTTTGGTGTGCCACTTATCTTTTATGCAATGTATCATGCACACCCCTCATATTTTTGCAATCTCAATGTCTCTATTTTTTGTGCCTTGATTGTTATCCTCAATTTTGCTTGCTTAAAACACATGTACTGCTGACATTTCATTGTGTAAGACACTTATGATCCATCTTAGCCCCATAGCCACTGTTCTAATTGTTGCTTGAGGATGAACAAGCATTCTGAGTATTGGTATGGGAAGAAGGAAGAATAGAAGGAAAAGGACAACAATAGAGAAGATAAACTACAAGGTTGTAAAGTTCTTTTTCCTCTCATTTTTTTTCAGCACTTTAAATTGCATGATTGTCTTTATCTTCCATGTTTACATGTGTGGTATGAATAAGCATAGCCTGAATTCTGATTTGCAACATATTACTGTGACATTATGATTACCAACTTGAGTTTTGTGAATTCAAAAATAGTAAAGTATCATGATCATAAACAAACAAGGCTTTAAACAATAACTTAGCATGTGCATGCAAGTATTGGAAGGCTAGTATGGTTAATTGTTGCTCAATTGCATTAGATTTTATTTAATTGAAGTTTTCATCTAGGACATTTTATGAAATCCTTTGAAATCATGAAAACCTTGAAGAAGCAATTGCAATGTAAGCAAGAAAAGCAAAAAGGGAAAGAATGAGAAAGCTGAAAGCTCTGTGTACCAATGACAATTCATTTGTTAAGTACTTGTGGTGTTTATGTATCAAGCAAAAAGCTTGAAAACAAAACACTTAGAAGTCAAGGTTAGACTCAATGTGCAAAAAGCACTCCCTCAAAGCTCAAGGCTCTAAGCATCAATGATTAGAGAGTCAAGAAAAGAAACAAGAACAAGTTAGAATAGGAATTTCTTTTAATTGTAATTTGTTTTAAATTTCAATTTATTTCTATTTTTGTAAAGCCTATATAAGGCATCATTTTCAATTTAGAAGGAGGCTGGCTCCAATAGGGAGCAGTACGAGTAGAATAGAGAGCTCTCTTTTAATTTTCCTTTTTGAATTTGATGGATTGGAGATCAAATCTGAGATTGTTTTCTGTTTTCGTTTTACTTTCTTCTGCAACTTCCACTTCCTAGTTGTGATTTTGGAACTCTGATTGGAGAATTCTTCTGGATCTCTCCATCGTTGAGTTTCCTTTTGATTCTTTTGTTTCTATTTTCATGAATTTGAAGATCTGATCTTAATTGTTTCTGTTTTACTTCTTTTGCAATTTTCAAATTCTGTTTTAGTTCGTTTGAAATTTCCTTCATCTTACATTTCTCTGATTCACTGTAATTTATATTTTCTTGCTCAGTTTTGAATCCCAGCACCCAATTTTCTTTATTCTTCCTGCAATTTAAATTTCCAGTTGCTTGATCTATTGCTTTTTTTAATTTCCAGCTCCCACTCCCCTTTACTTTCACTGCAATTTACATTTCATGTCATTTAAGTTTCTGCAATTTACATTTCTTGCTCTTTAAGTTTCTGTCCAATTTACTTACTGCACTTTAAATCTTCTTGTCATTTACTTTCTGCTGCATCAGTTATCACTCACCAATGTTAGCTTGACTAAATTAATCACCCACTAAAGTTGCTTGATCCATCAATCCCTGTGGGATCGACCTCACTCTTGTGAGTAATTACTACTTGATGCGACCCAGTACACTTTTTCTGCCTCCATTTCTTTAGCCAACTTCAAGCCAGCAAGTAGGACTTCATACTTTGCTTGATTGTTAGAAGCAGAAAACTCGAAGCTTAAGGATAGCTCTATCTGAGTTCCTTGAGCACTTTTTAGAATAACACCAGCTCTACTTCCAGCTTTTTTTATGACTGAAGAACGGATTTCCTACCGGTAAAGAAATATAAAAATATGATTGCGTTGTAAGTATTGCTTCTAAACCAACAGAAAATCCTTTCTTACAAATGTTTGGTTGTCACAAGTAACAAACCCAATAAAATTTATAAGCTGAAGTATTTAAACCTCGGGTCGTCTTCTAAAGGAATTGCAGGGAAGTAGTTTTACTATTGGTTATGGAAAACAGTATTTTTGGGTTTTGAAAAGGTTTTGAACAAGGGAAATGGATTGCAGGAATTAATAAATTAATAACTAAGAAATCTCTTGGCAAGGTATGAAAACTAGAAGTCCTATCCTAGTTATCCTTATCAATAGTGATGAGAATTATATTTTCGCTCCCACTAAGTCAACCTCTAACTATGAAGGTCATTTAAGTGGACAAATTAATTTAACACCTAAAGTCCTAGTCAACTCCTCAACGAAAGACTAGAGTTATAGGAATCTAAATTAATCAGCAAGGATAACAATTATTAATCACGATGAGTTCCACAACTCAAGAGTTACCAATTAATCAACCCAAACCAAAAGGGGAAAATCTAAATTATTTATATAATAAATAGAAAGAAGCAATCATGAGTCTGAAATACCTCAAATTATATTAAATGAAGATATCAATTCTGACATGGACAAGTTCATAAATTAGATTGAAAAGATAAATAAAAGGGATATTGAACTTGTAATTTGAAGAAGATGAAAATATTCCTAAGTCTTTTAAGAGGAGTCCTAATCCTAATCCTAAGAGAGAGGAGAGAACCCCTCTCTCTAAAAGCTACATCTAAATCCTAAAACTATGTATGAATGTATGTTGTATGATGTATTTCGTGTCCCCCATGAAATGGATGGATTCCTCCATTTATAACACTTTAATCTGTGTTCTCTGGGCTTAGATCTGAACCAAAAAGGGCCCAGAAGTCGCTGGAGCCGACTTCTGCAAATTTTGCAGATCGCGCATGTCACGCGTCTGAGTGGGTCACGCGGTCACGTCATCTGGAGTGTTGATTTAATCTTGTGCCAAACTTTAAGTTTGGTGTTTTCTTGTCAATCTTTTTATAATTTTCGAAAATTTTATTGAAGTTTTCTAAAAATTTTAAGTTTGGTGTTCTTTCTTTTGTTCTTGTGTTCTTGTGAATCTTCAAGGTGTTCTTGAGTCTTTCCTGTGTTTTGATTCTAAAATTTTTAAGTTTGGTGTTCTTTGGTGTTTTCCCTCCAAAATTTTCGAAAATAAGGAGCATTAGATTTAAAAATTTTAAGTCTTGTGTCTTTTGTGTATTTTTCTCTTCGATCATAAAATTCAAAATTCAAAAAAAAATAAATATATCTTTTCTAACTATTTTTAACCTACTTTTTCAAAATTTTTTTTTATAAAAATTCAGATTTCAATTTCAAAATTTTTCAAATCTTACCCTCCTAAGATTTAAAAAAAAATTATATTTTATTATCTTTTTCAAAAATATCCTAACTACTTTCTCTCTCTCCTAAATTTTTTCGAAAATCTTCACAAAACATTTTCAAATTTTTTATTTTTATTTTTATTTCGTTTTTATCTTATTTTATTTTATTTTATTTTACTATTTTGAAAATAAACTTTTATTTTTAATAAAAGAAATAATATTTTGAGTTGAATCCTCAGCTCATTATCATGGTGCAGCAAAGTTGCCAGTATTCTGGTCTTCCACAAGAAGAACCTACAGAGTTTCTGGCACAATTTTTACAAATTGCTGACACAGTGCATGATAAGGAAGTAGATCAGGATGTCTACAGATTATTACTATTTCCATTTGCTGTAAAAGACTAAGCTAAGAGGTGGTTAAATAACCAACCTAAAGACAGCATAAAGACATGGAAACAACTGTCAGAAAAATTCCTGAATCACTATTTTCCTCCAAAACGGATGATACAGCTAAGGCTAAGCATCCAAGGCATCAAACAAGGAGATAATGAATTCCTTTATGATGCTTGGGAGAGATACAGAGAGATGCTAAGAAAATGCCCCTCTAAAATGTTTTCAGAGTGGGTGCAATTAGACATCTTCTATTATGGGCTTACAGAGAAAGCTCAGATTTCTCTAGACCACTCAACTGGTGGATCTATCCACATGAGAAAGACAATTGAAGAAGGTCAAGAGCTCATTGATACAGTTGCCATGAATCAGCATCTGTACCTAAGTAGTGAATCTTCCATCAACGAAGAGGCTAAAACAGTAACTGCTGAACTAAGTCCTGCAGATCAAGCTGCTGAATTCAATCAGCAATTAGATTTTCTGACAAAACAGTTAGCCGAATTCAATGAGATACTACAAGAAACAAGAATGGCTAATATAAATATGGAAGTACAGTTGAAGCAAACAGAACAGCAGCTATCAAAACAAATAACAGAAGAGTGCCAAGCAGCTCAATTAAGAAGTGGGAAAACATTAAAAACATCACTTCAAGATAGCGAAGCCAAGAAATGAGCAAACTACTCAAAATCCCTCTGAGGACATTAAGAGCCCAGAAAGGAATAATTATGGCGTTCAAACACCAGAAAATGGGTGGGAAGTTGGTGCTGAACGCCCAAACCATGTTCAATCCTAGCGTTCAACGCCAGAAACAAGCAAGGAATTGGCGTTGAATGCCCAAAGGAAGCATAGTTTTGGCGTTCAGATGCCAGAAACAGGTGAGGAGTTGGCGTCTAACGCCACTCCAGCATCCACCCCTGGCATTCAAATGCCAGTGGGGGATCAGACACATACAAGTGCTGATAATAACCCTTCTAAAAAGGCTTCTCAACCTACATCTGTAGGCAATAAACCTGCAGCAACTAAGGTTGAGGAATACAAAGCCAAAATGCCTTATCCTCAGAAACTCCGCCAAGCGGAACAGGATAAGCAATTTGCCCGCTTTGCAGACTATCTCAGGACTCTTGAAATAAAGATTCCGTTTGCAAAGGCACTTGAGCAAATACCCTCTTATGCTAAGTTCATGAAAGAGAACTTAAGTAATAAGAAGGATTGGAGGGAAACTGAAAAAGTTTACCTCACTGAAGAATGCAGTGCAGTTATCCTGAAAAGCTTACTTGAGAAGCTTAAGGATCCCAGAAGCTTTATGATACCATGCACATTAGAGGGTACTTG
>NC_029780.3:47802883-47805356 GCF_000817695.3 Arachis duranensis
AGGAGCACAAGAGTGCAACTCTCATTTTAGGAAGACCTTTCCTAGCAACTGGCCGAACCCTTATTGATGTCCAAAAAGGGGAAGTAACCCTGAGAGTCAATGAGGAGGAGTTCAAGTTGAACGTTGTCAAAGCTATGCAGCATCCAGACACCCCAAATGACTGCATGAGTGTTGATATTATTGACTCTCTGGTAAAAGAGGTCAATATGACTGAGAGTCTCGAATCAAAGCTAGAGGATATCTTTAAAGATGTTCAGCCTGATCTGGAGGAATCAGAAAGAATGATAGAACCTTTGAAAATCCCTCAGGAAGAGGAGAAACCTCCTAAACCCGAGCTCAAACCATTACCACCATCCCTGAAATATGCATTTCTGGGAGAAGGTGATACCTTTCCTGTAATCATAAGCTCTACCTTAGAGCCACAGGAAGAGGAAGCACTAATTCAACTGCTAAGGACACACAAGATAGCTCTTGGGTGGTCCATCAGTGATCTTAAGGGCATTAGCCCAGCCAGATGCATGCACAAGATTCTATTGGAAGGCGACGCCAAGCCAGTGGTTCAACCACAAAGGCGGCTGAACCCAGCCATGAAGAAAGTGGTGCAGAAGGAGGTCACTAAATTACTAGAGGCTGAGATCATTTATCCTATTTCTGATAGCCCCTGGGTGAGCACTGTCCAAGTCGTCCCTAAGAAGGGTGGCATGACAGTGGTTCATAATGAAAAAAATGAACTGGTTCCTACAAGAACAGTTACTGGGTGGTGTATGTGTATTGATTATAGAAGACTCAATACAGCTACCAGAAAGGATCATTTTCCTTTACCATTCATAGACCAGATGCTAGAAAGACTAGCAGGTCATGAATACTACTACTTCCTGGATGGATATTCAGGTTATAATCAAATTGCAGTAGATCTCCAAGATCAAGAGAAAATGACATTCAGATGTCCATCAGGAGTATTTGCATACAGAAGGATGCCTTTTGGTCTGTGCAATGCACCTGCAACCTTTCAAAGATGCATGCTCTCAATTTTCTCTGATATGGTGGAAAAATTTCTGGAAGTCTTCATGGATGACTTTTCAGTGTTTGGAGACTCATTCAGCTCCTGCCTTAACCATCTAGCACTTGTTCTAAAGAGGTGCCAAGAGACTAACCTAGTTTTAAACTGGGAGAAATGTCACTTTATGGTGACTGAAGGAATTGTCCTTGGGCACAAAATCTCGAACAGGGGAATATAGGTGGATCAAGCTAAGTTAGAGGTAATTGAAAAATTACCACCACCAGCCAATGTTAAGGCAATCAGAAGCATTCTGGGGCATGCAGGATTCTATAGGAGGTTTATAAAGGATTTTTCAAAAATCGCCAAACCTCTAAGTAATCTGCTATCTGCTGACACGCCATTTATCTTTGATAAGGAGTGTCTGCAGGCATTTGAGACTCTGAAAGCTAAGCTAGTCACAGCACCAGTCATCTCTGCACCAAACTGGACATTACCATTTGAACTTATGTGTGATGCCAGCGACCATGCCATTGGTGCAGTGTTGGGACAGAGACATGACAAGCTTCTGCACGTCATTTACTATGCCAGTCGTGTTTTAAATGACGCACAAAAGAACTACACAACCACAGAAAAAGAGCTACTTGCAGTGGTTTACGCCATTGACAAATTCAGATCCTATTTAGTTAGGATCAAAAGTAATTGTGTACACTGATCATGCTGCTCTTAAATATCTACTCACAAAGCAGGATTCAAAACCCAGACTCATCAGATGGGTGTTGCTTCTGCAAGAGTTTGATATAGAAATAAGAGACAGAAAAGGGACAGAGAACCAAGTATCAGATCACCTGTCCCGAATAGAACCAGTAGAAGGGGCGTCCCTCCCTCTTATTGAGATCTCTTAGACCTTTCCTGATGAGCAACTCTTTGCCATCCAGGAAGTGCCATGGTTTGCAGACATTGCAAACTACAAGGCAGTGAGATTCATACAGAAAGAGTACAGTAGGCAGCAATCAAAGAAGTTAATCACGGATGCAAAGTACTATCTTTGGGATGAACCATATCTCTTCAAGAGATGTGCAGACGGAGTAATCCGTAGATGTTTGCCTAAAGAAGAAGCACAGAAGATCCTCTGGCACTGCCATGGATCACAGTATGGAGAACATTTTAGAAGTGAGTGAACAGCCACAAGAGTTCTCCAATGTGGCTTCTACTGGCCTACTCTCTATAAGGATTCCCGAGTGTTTGTACTTAATTGTGACAGTTGCGAAAGATCTGGCAATTTGCTTCACAGTTATGCCATGCCTCAACAAGGGATCTTGGAGATTGAGTTGTTTGATGTATGGGGTATTGACTTCATGGGGCCTTTCCCACCATCATACTCAAACACTTATATTCTGGTGGCAGTGGATTATGTATCCAAATGGGTGGAAGCTATTGCAACACCCACTAACAACACTAAGACAGTGTTAAAAA
>NC_029780.3:47805470-47822730 GCF_000817695.3 Arachis duranensis
GGGATTGGGCAAGAAGCTTGGATGATGCTCTGTGGGCATACAGAACAGCATTCAAGACCCCTATAGGGACCTCTCCATACCAGCTTGTGTATGGAAAGGCATGTCACTTGCCAGTGGAACTGGAACATAAGGCCTACTGGGCGACCAGATTCCTAAACCTTGATGCCAAGTTAGCTGGAGAAAAGCGTTTGCTCCAGTTAAATGAGCTAGAGGAATTTAGACTCAACGCTTTCGAAAATGCAAAAATTTACAAAGAGAAAGCAAAAAGATGGCATGATAAGAAACTATCATCCAGAGTCTTTGAGCCTGGACAGAAAGTTCTGCTATTTAATTCTAGGCTCAGGTTATTCCCCGAGAAATTAAAATCCCGGTGGAGAGGACCATATGTGATTACAAGTGTGTCACCATATGGATACGTAGAGCTTCATGATAATGATTCTAACAAAAAGTTCATTGTTAATGGATAGAGAGTTAAACATTATCTTGAAAGCAATTTTGAGCTAGAATACTCAAAACTGAGGCTTGATTAAAGCTCAGTAATAGTCCAGCTAAAGACAATAAAGAAGCACTTACTGGGAGGAAACCCAGTCAGTTACAAAGTTTATTTATTAATTAATTAATTTTTACAGGTATATCTCAGTTATCTTCAAGGTAGAATAGCAATTGCTTGAGTTCACAGAGTTACAGGGGAATTTGGAAGGTCACTGGCGTGAAAAAGCCAGTAAGAAATATTTTGGGCGTTGAACGCCCAAAAGAAGCATCCACTGGGCGTTCAACGCCAGTAAGGATAGCCATTTGGGCGTTAAACACCAGAAAGAAGCATCTTCTGGGCGTTGAACGCCAGAAAGAAGCTCCTTCTGGGCGTTTAACGCCAGAATTACAGCGTCCTGGGTGTTCAGAAAAACGCCCAGTGACAAGGGACTTCCTAGCGTTCAAACGCCAGAAAGAAGCAACCGTTCGGCGTTGAACGCGCAGGAGAAGCAGCATCGGGCGTTAAACGCCCAAAACATGCAGCGTTTGGGCGTTTAATGCCAGGATGGTGGGGAGGAGGTAAAATTCGTATTTCTTCACAAATTTTCTAATTTTTTTATGTTTCAATTCATGATTTTTTTTGCATAAACATGTTCAAAATGTCATCCTTTAATTTCAAAAAAAAAAATTTATCCTAATTTCTAAAATCCCTTTTTCAAAATTATCAAATGTATCTTAATCCATAAACACAAATCTTTTTCCAATCCAACTCTTTTTCAAATCTTTTTCAACTCATCATATCTTTTGAATTTCGAAATTGCCTCTCCCTCTATTCCTCACCTATCCTTTCTTTTGCTTGAGGACAAGCAAACCTCTAAGTTTGGTGTGATTTGCCATGATCACTGAGCTAAAACTCATCAAGATCATGGCACCTAAGGGAATAGGAAGAGCAAGGATGTGACTTGAAGGAACTGAAGCGTCAGAAATTATCTCTTGAAGGATCAAGCATCCCACAGACTAGAGGAACACCCACTTCCCAAATTAAAGGTTGTTGAGTCCTAATCTTTGCCTTAACTCTGTGATAAATGTTCTTATTATAAATTTACCTTAGAAGTTATATACTAGTAGTAGTAATTAGTATCTCTATTTTGATTTTATCTCCAATTAAGCTATAAATTATTTTTCTCATCATCATCAAACATGAATAAAATAGTAGATTTTTAGAATAAAAAGGCAATATTTTTTCAAGTTCTTAATAAGGAAAATTCTAATTATTTATATGTGGTGGCAACACTTTTTTGTATTCTGAATGAATGCCTGAACATTGCATATTTTTGATATTGAATTTTATGAATGTTAAAATTGTTGGCTCCTGAAAGAATGATGAACAAGAGAAATATTATTGCTGATCTGAAAAATCATGAAATTGATTTTTGAAGCAAGAAAAAGCAGTGAAAAAAAATTGGCGAAAAAAAAACATATATAAAAAAAAGCAAGCAGAAAAAGTCAATAGACCTTAAAACCAAAAGGCAAGGGTAAAAAGGATCCAAGGCTTTGAGCATCAATGGATAGGAGGGCCCAAGGAAATAAATCCAGGCTTAAGCGGCTAAATTAAGCTGTCCCTAACCATGTGATTGTGGTATGCAGGTCCAAGTGAAAAGCTTGAGACTGAGTGGTTAAAGTTGTGATCCAAAGCAAAAGAGTGTGCTTAAGAACTCTGGACACCACTAATTGAAGACTTGAGCAAAGCTAAGTCACAATCTGAAAAGATTCACCCAGTTATGTGTCTGTGCCATTTATGTATCCAGTGGTAATACTGGAAAACAAAGTGCTTAGGGCCACGGCCAAGACTCATAAAGTAGCTGTGTTCAAGAATCAACATACTAAACTAGGAGAATCAATAATACTATATGAATTCTGAGTTCCTATGGATGCCAATCATTCTGAATTTCAAAGGATAAAGTGAGATGCCAAAACTGTTTAGAAGCAAAAAGCTACTAGCCCCGCTCATCTAATTAGAATCTGAGCTTCACTTAAAACTCTGAGATATTATTGCTTCTTGATTTCTTTTTATCCTCTTTTATTTATCTAGTTGCTTGAGGACAAGCAACAGTTTAAGTTTTGTGTTGTGATGAGCGGATATTTTATACGCTTTTTGGGAGTAATTTCATATAGATTTTAGCATGTTTTTATTAGTTTTTAATAGAATTTTATTAGTTTTTAAGTAAAAATAATATTTCTGGACTTTACTATGAGTTTGTGTGTTTTTCTGTGATTTCAGGTATTTTCTTATTGAAATTGAGGAAGCTGAGCAAAAATCTGATTTAGGCTGAAAAAGGACTGCTGAAGTTGTTGGATTCTGACCTTCCTGCACTCGAAATGGATTTTTTGGAGCTACAAGAGTCCAATTGGCGGGCTCTCAATTGGGTTGGAAAGTAGACATCCAGGGCTTTCCAGCAATATATAATAGTCCATACTTTGCGGAAAGATAGATGACGTAAACTGGCGTTCAACGCCAGTTCCATGTTGCAGTCTGGCGTCCAGCGCCAGAAACAGGTTACAAGTTGGAGTTCAACGCCAAAAACACGTTACAACCTGGCGTTCAACTCTAGAAACAGCCCAGGCACGTGAGAAGCTTAAGTCTCAGCCCCAGCACACACCAAGTGGGCCCAAGAAGTGGATTTCTGCACCAATTATCTTAGTTTACTCATTCTCTGTAAACCTAGGTTACTAGTTTAGTATTTAAACAACTTTTAGAGACTTATTTTGTATCTCATGACATTTTTAGATCTGAATTTTATACTCTTTGACGGCATGAGTCTCTAAACTCCATTGGTGGGAGTGAGGAGCTCTGCAGCGTCTCGATGAATTAATGCAATTACTTCTGTTTTCCATTCAAATACGCTTGTTCTTATCTAAGATGTTCATTCGCGCTTAACTATGAAGAAGGTGATGATCCGTGACACTCATCACCTTCCTCAATCCATGAATGTGTGCCTGACAACCACCTCCGTTCTACATCAGATTGAATGAGTATCTCTTAGATTCCTTAATCAGAATCTTCGTGGTATAAGCTGGAATTGATAGCGGCATTCATGAAAATCCGAAAAGTCTAAACCTTGTCTGTGGTATTCCGAGTAGGATTCTGGGATTGGATGACTGTGACGAGCTTCAAACTCGCGAGTGTTGGGCGTGATGACAAATGCAAAATGGTGACACCCTACATATAGCTTGCCATGGAAGGAGCCTTGCGTGTGGGAAGAGGAATACAAGAGGAAAGCTTAAATGAGAAGGACAAAGCATCTCCAAAACTCCAACATATTCTCCATTATTGCATAACAAGTAATTATTTCACGCTCTTTTATTTTTCTAATAATTCAAACTGATAATTATGATTGATATCCTGACTAAGAATAATAAAATAAACATAGCTTGCTTCAAACCAATAATCTCCGTGGGATCGACCCTTACACACGTAAGGTATTACTTGGACGACCCAGTGTACTTGCTGGTTAGTGGTACAAAATCATAAGAAATCTTGATTTTGATATTGGGATTATAATTTCGTGCATCAGTTAATTAGTGCGGACTTTAATGGTATGAGCTTAGAAGTAAGGTCAGAGCCTTTGAGATGTAAGGATAAGGGCATAAGCAAACTTCTCTATCTTTTGATAGTTCAACTCTACCCCTTATAGGGATTTGCTGATGAAATAGATAGGTTGCTGCCCCTTTTCATCTTCTTGGACCAAGGCTGAAGCTATAGCTCAACTTCCTACTGACAGGTACAGCACGAGCTCTTCTCCTTTGATAGGTCAGGTGAATATGGGTGGTTGTCCCAAGAAAGCTTTGAAGTCCTGAAATGCTTGTTCATATTTTGGGGTCCATTTGAATTGCTTCCCCTTTCTTAAGATTGGGTAAAGGGGAAGTGACTTAAGGGCTGATCCGGCCAAGAATCTAGATAGAGCTACCAAACTTCCATTTAGTTGTTGGACCTCTTTTACACAAGTCAGGCTCTTCATGTTAAGTATAGCCTCGTATTTGTCTGGATTTGCTTCTATCCAGCTTTGGGTTAATACGAACCCTAGGAACTTCCCAACTTCTATTGAAAAGGTGCATTTTGAGGGATTTAACCTCATTTTATGCTTCCTTATAGTAGAAAATATCTCAGAGAGGTCGAACAAAAGTGACGTGTCCTCTTTGGTTTTAACAAGCATGTCGTCCACATATACCTCAATGAGTTTTTCTATGTGAGTGGAAAATACTTTGTTCTTTAATCCAAAAGGCATTACTACATAGCAATAGTTAGCCTTTGGAGTTATGAACGAGGTCTTCTCTTGATCCAGCTTATACATTAGAATTTGATTATATCTCGAGTAGTCATCCAGAAAGGACCAGTATTTATAGCCTGATGCTGAGTCAGCCATGGGTGGCCCTTCTGGCCATAGCGCACGCACAGGCTGTGCATGTGCACCCAGCCCCTTTCCTCTTTTTGTGTGAGCACACACCCTTTGTGCACCAGCACAGACCGCATCGCTTCTTCTGCTCACAGCGTCCGCACGATGCTGTGTGAGCGCATAACCCTTTCCTTTTCCCTGTGTGCATCCGTACACGACCCTGTGCGTATGCACGGGTCCCTTTTCGAACGTTAGTTCGAAAAGGGGGAGTGTCGTGTTTCATTTACCCAAAACCCCACCACTCCCCTGTTTCTGTTATCTTTCTCTGAACTCCCATCACTCCACCCCGCGACCACCACCGCCGTGACAACGACCCCACCACCGTCACACACACACTCTCTCTCTCTCTCTCTCTCTCTCCCTTCCTTCTTTCATTCTTTCTCTTCTCAATTTCCTTCTCTTCCCTCTTCCTTGTCTCTGCTACCGTACCACAGCGAGCCCTAGGCCGCGCTCCTCAGCTCGGTGAGCAGCATCATCGGTGGCGAGTTTTTTATACCGCCGCAACGTCCACCACCTTCCCATCTTCCCTTGCTTTTACTCCTCTGCATTCCAGGTTTCCTTTTTACCTGCCCTGCTTCATTTTCTCCCTGCTTCTGCTTCATTTTCTTTATTTACTGCTTTATAATTTCTGTTCTAGTGACTAGGTGGCATTAGGTTAATTGATTTCTGTATTTCTGAACTGAATGTTGCTGAGACTGGATGATGCTATTGTCTGACACTGAATGCTGTTACTTTTACCTGATTTTGAATACTGCCATGGATATTGGACTGTGATTGCTGCTCAAAAATTTTTGCTACACATGTTATGCTTGTTAAAATGCTGCATGAGAATTTTTTTTTTTTACTTTTCTTCTGTGTCTGATCAACACGAATTTTGTAGTGTATTTTGATTCTGCATTGTTGCTTGCTAATTTTGCAAATCCTGTTAACTTGGAATGCTGCCTGAGATGATTAATGCACTCTGTGTTTTTACTGAAAACTCAAACTGAACTTCAAATTGTTGTACGATTATTTGAATTGAGATCGACTTTTGCTGTGCATGTCATCCTTCGTTGATTAGTTGCTAACTATGCACTTCATTGCTTATTTTGTTCTTGAAACCAAATTGGATTGAATTTTTGCTACTTTACTCATTCTATTTGGTGTCTTTAAGTGCATAGTAGGCAGAATCACTGCATTATGTGCTGACTGCTCATTCTTTTGGCTTGCACACCAAACTAGAATTAAACTTGAACTTTTGGAATCTGTTTGGTACCTTTTTCCAGTAGTGCATATATGTTTATTTTGTGAATTGACCAATTGCTTATTCATGTATCTTTCAAATTAGTGACAATATACATAGCAACTTGTTCCTTACTGGTTTTTAGTAATGCACCTTGTTTTTCAATCAAGCACTGCTTTGGAGAAGAAGCTATGTATATGCGCTCATTCTTTACCTTCTTAAAATGAATACATGTCATGATTTCACTATGACATTGATTTTTGCATATTGTGCTAACTTTTGAAACTCTTTTTAATTTACAAAGCACAATTGCAATAATCAATTTCTCCAATTCAATTCCTCTACACAATGCACCTAAGACATACCTATGCGTCCATTGTTTGTTCACTTATTTATTTGATGCTTAGGTTGCTTAATATTGGGGAACTACAATTCTTTTGAACCTTAACTATTTTATGCATGTTACCCCTTGATTTGTATTTATTTACCTGATTGGCTCTTACTTGAACTGTTTGAGTATATCCTTCTTCTTCTTGAGTTGTACTCTGTTTTTGTCTTTTTCAGGATGGCTCGTAAAGGGAAGGAGAAAGCCAATCCTTTGGCTCGTCCTTCTCTTGTACCTCCGAAAAACCAGCCAGAAACATTCATTAATGTTGAGGCCTAAGAATAATATAAGAAAATCAAAAATAAAGCCTTTCACTATGAGCAAAAGCTAAACTTGCTTGAGAAATATGCGGACCAGATTTTGGATAGAATTAATTTTTATCATTGGGAGTTCGTAAAATTCGATCCGGTGGAAGTTAATGAACACCAGGTCAAAGAATTTTACGCAAATCTCCTAAAGAGGGATGCACCAACTATTTTTCTCAGAGGTGTCACTCTAGACACCTCTAATACTGCTTTAGAGGCCCTCTAGGGTATTCCACATATTTCTCCAGGCCGTGATGCTTACACTCAAATAGTGAAAGGTTTGTTATCAGGGAAGCTTTTACTGGATGTTGTCCTGAGGAAAATTAGCACTCTTGAGGCCAAATGGGAGTACAGCAAGGGAGAAAATGTGGTCCCGCAGAGCATTGTGTGCACGGACCTCAACCCAGAAGCGAGGATCTGGCAGCAGATCATCGTTGACTATATCCTTCCGAGCACGCATGCCATGCACATCAGGATCCGTGTGGCAGTTCTCCTTCAAGCTATTCTGGAGGGGAAGAGGATCTATGTTCTTGCCCTTATCAGAGATTCGATGTGGAAGGTGACACAGCAACAGAAGTACAACATTCCCTTCCCATCGTTGATCACCAGATTAGCCACTCTATCTGGAGTAGAGAGACGATCAACAGACCAGACGTCTGTCTACATCAGTAAGCAGCCATTTCTTCCATATGGCGAATATGATGGACCACCACAGAAGAAGAGGAAGACCACTGAGTCATCATCATTATCAGCCAAGCCATCAGCACCTCCTGTGCCTACACCCCGACTCTAGACACCATATGAGCTAGGTCGGGAGATTTTAGAGACTCTGCACCACATTGAGTGCCACAACGCTCGTCGCTTCCACTGGATAGTTGAGAAATTTGTCGGTCGCGTTCCTGGACCACCTCCTCCGGACACACGAGAGCTTGAGCCCCAGAGAGAGGAGCCAGCAGCGGAGGAACCAGCAACTGAAGTTAGCCAAGCAGATGAGCCCCAGGAGCAGACAGAAGCGGAGACCACAGTGCCTGCAGATCGCATGGTTAAGGAACCGGCAGCTGTAGCTGAGCCGAGTGTTGATACCATATTAGAGCCAGCTGGGCAGACATCTGAGGAGCACAGACCCGAGCCCGCCAGGCGTCCGTCCACCGACATCATTGTCTACCACCATCATCACCACCCACCGCCGCCTGGCGGTGGAGCTTCCTAGAGTTGATCATCCCTGGTCCGTATTTGGCACAGAGGACCGTGCTACATCTAAGTGTGGGGGATGATCTTCTATTTTTTGGGTGTAAATATTCTCTTCCGAACACCTGTCATTTAGCTTATTTTTGGTTTTTATTATGCTTTTGTGGATACTTTTAGTACTTTGACTTATGCACTTTTTACTTTGGTATATATAGTAGTTGCTTTTCGTTATATATATATGATGACTTGCATCATCTACCCTTATTTCTTGCATAAAGAGGACCATAAAAGAGCATAAATCTCATTTGATCATTGCAATTCATACATTATTTGATGAATATTATTGTACATTGCTTTGAGATGAGTTGTGCTGAATTTCAGGTGAAAAAGACATAAAAAAGGTGAAGAAAACAACAAAAATAAGCTAGGCGTGTGAAACGGGCGTGCCCCTTAGAGCAAGCGCCATAAAAATGAACTAGCGTGCCATGCCAGGAGATGGGCGTGGAATTCCAGTACTAAATTCAAGAGGAGGATTCTCAAGCATTCACATGGGCATGGCTGGTGCGGTATTTTACAACCCACAAACTAACCGACAAGTGCACCGGTCGTACCAAGTAATACCTTACGTGAGTAAGGGTTGATCCCACGAGGATTGATGGATCAAGCAACAATAGCGTTTGATAGGATTAGTTAGGCAAGCAGAAATTGGTTTTGAGATGTTCAAAAGGTTTAAGTTCGAATTCAGAATATCAAAAGTATAAACAATTAAATAAATAAGTTGGGAATAATATAATGAGAAGATAGTTAAGGTTTCAGAGTTATCTATTTTTCCGGATTTACTTTTTATTACTAACTAATTTAATCATGCAAGATTTAATTTCAAGACAAACTATATATGACTAGACCCTAATTCCTTAGACCTTCTTAGTCTCCTCTAAAATTCATTAATTGCCAATGCCTTGGTCAATTACTTCCAATTAGAGGCTGATGATCAATCTCTAGTTTATATGCCAAAAGAATCCTAATTACCCACAAATAAGGGGATTATATGTCACGTATCCCATTAAATACAAAAAATTAGAGATTTAGTATAATATGTTTTCAAGCTGTTGTTCAAGTAAAGAGCTTTTCCATGTTTTACGAGAATTCAATTAGAACATGGGTCATACTTCCGTTCCACCCAATGTTCATACAATAAAGAGCGAAAATAATTATTGAAATATAAATCTAAACATGGATTAAATTAGAAAGATCAAATGAATAAATCCATACCAATAGACAAAGCTCCTAACCTTAACAATGGAGGATTAGTTGCTCATGGTTCAGAGAATAAAATAAGTGTTCTGGTAAAAAATGTGTGTGTCTAAATGTACAGAGTTCCTATTTATAACTAATCCTAATAGATTTAAAATCTAATTATCTAAAAATAAAAATAATAACTTTTCTTAAATGATAAGATTTGAATTTAAATTCGAATTAATTAACTACTCCGCGTATTGTAACGTGGGGACTACTTGGCTTCACTGGATCTGCGCCTAACTTGCGTGCTAAAATAAGGCCCAGAATTCACCCCTCAGTGTTTTCTGTGTTTTCTGCACGTGGCGCATGTCACGCGTACGCGTCAATCACGCGTACGCATCGTTGGTCTTCTTCGCGAGTCACGCAAACGCATCGGTCACGCGCATGCGTCGTGGAGCAAATCTTCAAATCAGTCGTATGCGTCAGTCACGCGTACACATCACCATGGATACTTCCAGATCATGCGCACGCGTCAGGCACGCATGCACATCGTTCCTCGCAGCCATCTCCTTTGATTCTTGTTCTGCAGAACTCGGTCAAATTCCGCTGAATGCTACCTAAAATAAATAAAATTGCCCAAAACTCAAAATAGCATCCATAGTGGCTAAAATATAATTAATTCTTAATTAAACTCAACAATTTAAGTGCAAATTCACTAGGCAAAGATAGACAAGATGCTCACGCATCACAACGCCAAACTTAAACTGTTGCTTGTCCTCAAGCAACCAAAACTAATGTAAGCTTAAGATGTGAATTTGCATGAGAGTGAGAGTTTGATTAAGCTCGTGGCTCTTCTTATAGTGGGGTTTACAATTGCAATCCTGAATAGGTTTGGCATCTCACTCTCCTTTGAATCAGAAGAATGTTAATGTCATTCGGAATTAGAATCCGGGTAATATTATGAATTCTCTGATCTTTTATATTTCAGTTTAATCCTTGAACACAGCAAAATTTGCGTTAATTTATTTTCTTTGGTGCTTTGCACCTTGAGCCTAGCCGTGACTTTAAATGTTTTGTCTCAAGCTTTACTTGACACATAAACACCACAAGCACTTAACTGGGGAACTTTCTTTGAGTTCTGATTTTTCTTTTAATTACTCCCAGACAGTGGTGCTAAAAGCCTTTGGCATACTCTGTTAAATGCAATTGATCTCGACTCTAAGTGTTCTGTCTCAAGGATTACTTGACACAATCACACCACAAGCATATGACTAGGGAAACAACTCTTTGAGCTTTTAATCTTGTCTGATCTGCCTAGTCATTGATGCTCAGAGCCTTGGACCTTGCTTTTATTATTATTTATTTTTTTATAATTTGTTTTCTTTTGATGTTTCTTTTTCCTCAAGGATTAAATTTTTCTAAATTTCAGAGAAGTCATAATAATTCTCTAAATTCCTGTTCCTTATACATCAACATCACTTGATTCAAATTTTAATATGCACTGTTCATATCATGCATTCAAAAATCACAGAAAATACCACCATATTTAGGTAAATAAGACAATTCTTAAAATTAACTCAATTTCTCATGCAATACATCACTTCTTTTTCTTTTCTTTTTAGATTCAATTTCAGTGAGTGGTACATGAAACATCTTTTCAGCATTAAATCAATTAAAAGAAAACTAAACTAGTCCTAAGATTCTAGCTAATAAAGGATCATGCAACAATCAAAGCAAAATAGCAGAATGCCGGAACATAACATAGAAAAAGAGTGGAGGAATAAAAATTGAAAGGAACTCAACCACCTTAGTTATCCTAGCGGTCACTTTATTCTTCAGGTTGTGATCCTTAATGAAGATGATTCGCCTCCCTTTTGTGCCAGAAAACCGATAAACGCAGAGTCCAACAACACCAAACTTAAAGGTTTGCTTGTCCTCAAGAAAACAAGAACTAAAAATAGAAGAGACAAAGATTATGAGGAGAGAAAAATAAAAGGATAAAAGAATAAGAGAGAATTAAGATTGGGAGAGAGAGAAAAAGAAAACTGGGCAGCGCAATCGACGTGTACGCGTATGGCATGCGTACGCGTATGGCACGCGTACGCGTGGGTCGCGCATTTTACGTAATGACGCATAAGTGTCAGGCATGCATCCGGGTGCCCCGGATTTTGTGCGATTCGTGTGAAGCCAGCCACACACTCGCGTGACTTTCTGTGCGCATGGCTTGGCGGCCAAATTTTCAGATGATGCGTGCGCGTTATGCACGCGCTCGCGCGGATGGCCATATGTGCAATTGACGCAAACGCGTCGGTGACGCGTCCGCGTGCTCTAACTTGTGCTTTTAGCACACTTCCTACCCCAAGCCAGCTCAACTCTCTGCCGAAACACTCTTTTACGTCCAATTTGCAGGTCACGCATTCGCGTTGGTGACGCGCCCGCGTGAATGGCAAAAATAACAAACGACGCGAACGCGTGGGGTACGCGAACGCGTGGGGTACGCGAACGCGTGGGTTGTTTGTGCTAAAGGCTTGGTTCTGGTGCCATTCTTGCTCAACTCTCTGTCAATTTTTATTTTTCACTTACACATGATCGACGCATTCGTGTGAGTGACGCTTGCGCGTCATATGCGTTTTTTTTTTTGAAAATATATATAGAGCTTGAGGTGTTTGGTTCCTGTGATAGAATAGCTGCATGATCAGAAAACTAGTAAGAACTCAGTAAAAATCAAACAAGTAAGAAAATTACTACTACAAAAAAGTAACTAAGGATACAAAATTATCGGGTTGCCTCCCGACAAGTGCTTCTTTATCGTCACTAGCTTTACGGTCAGCTCCTCTTAGGAGGAGAATCATAAGGGCTCAGCTCTTCACCCCTTACTTTGAACTTCTTTCCAGTGTCTCCATAACATAGCTCAATATACTACAGAGAGAGGATTCTGATTACTGTATAAACCCATGCTTGATTGCTGGTCAACACCACCTTCATTCCTGGGGAGAAACCTTCAGTGGGGATCTTTTTGTTTCTCCATCCTCTTGGTACTTTCTTCTTTTTGGGAACCTCCTCCTTGGTAGATGATGCATTCCCAATACCAAAATTAGGTTTGATGTCAGGAGGAATTTCATTGATTGTTGCCAAGGGAGGCTTGAGCTACAGATTCTGCTGTATATCATCAGGGGGTTTTTGAAGGGTTGGATCAATAAGCTCAGCCTGCATACACCTCTCTTCTTCACCTGTTGGCTGTATATCTTTAAAGACATGAAAGACCAGTTGCTCATTATGCACTATAAGCACTAATTCACCCACTTCTACATTAATCAGAGCTCTTCCAGTGGCTAGGAATGGTCTTCCTAGAATTATAGAGGCATTCTCATCCTCCCCTGTATCAAGAATCACAAAGTCTGTTGGGAGGAAGAATTTACCCACTTTGACCAGGATATTCTCCACTAATCCATATGCAGGTTTCATAGATTTATCTACCATCTGCAATGCTATCTTTGTGGGTTGTTCCTTTTGGATTTGCAGCTTCTTCATCACAGATAAGAGCATTAGATTTATGCTTGCCCCCAGATCACATAGGGCTTTCTCAAATGTTGTGCTCCCAATGGTGCATGGAATTTGAAAGCTACCTGGATCTGCCATCTTCCTTGGCAAATTATTCTAACTGATAGCACTACATTCCTTAGTCAGGACTACTGTCTCATCTCCCTTTAAAAGCTTTTTCTTTGACAACAGCTCCTTCATGAACTTGACATAGATAGGCATTTACTCTAAAACCTCAGTAAAAGGAATATTGATTTGTAACTTTCTGAAAATTTCCAAGAACTTTGAGAACTGCTTGTCCTTGGTCTCCTTTTGAAGTCTCTAAGGATATGGCATCTTAGGCTTGTACTCAAGAGCCTTTGGCAATGTAGGATAAGTGTCAAGAGAGTCTGGGAATGATTGTCCGCACGCTTTGGAGGGGCGTGCTCCGATTCTCCCTTCTTCTCCTCTGGAGCTTCCTTTTCAACTAGCTCTTCATAGACCTTGGTCTCAAAGCCAGCTACTTTACCACTTCTCAATTGAATAACCTTGCAATCTTCTCCTGGGTTCACCACTGTATCACCTTGAAATGCACTTGCAGACCTCTCAAGTATTTGCTTGCTCAGTTGGCCCACTAGCACCTCTAAATTTCTAATGGAGGCATTGGTTTCATGTATAACTTGTGCTTCCGTACTTGCCACTTGTCCACTTATCACAGAGATAGCCTTGCATTCCTCTCTTGGATTTGGAATTGTGTTACTAGGAAGGCTATTAGTGGTCCTCTGATTAATTTCATTAACTCTGGTGGCTATTTGACCCATTTGTATCTCCAGGTTCTTGATGGATGCTCTGGTTTCCTGTCAAAAACCTGTTAATATTGCTTCCAAATCATTGTTCTGTTGGAAACCGCCCGAAGAATTATTGTTGAAGTTCTGAGGTCTCTGGGGTTGATCCCTCCATCCTAAATTTGGGTGATTTCTCCATTCCTGGTTGTATGTCTTAGAATATGGGTCATTGTTGGGATTCCTAGGACCATTTCCCATGTAATTCACCTGTTCAAAAGAAGGTTGAGCATAATCATAATTACCCTTTTGCACAAAATTACCTGCCATGTCATAGGAGACTTCCTGTGGTGGATTTTGGGTGTTGATAGCTGAGACTTGCATGCCACCCATGTGTTGAGTAAGTAGATTTATTTGCTGAGACATAAGCTTGTTCTGAGCAAGAATAGCATTAAGAGCGTCTACTTCTATGACACCCTTCTTTTAAGGAGCCTCAGTGTTCACAAGATTCCTGTTAGATGAGTATAAATATTGGTTGCTTGCAACCAATTCAATCAGTTCAATAGTCTCCTCTGGTGTCTTCTTCTTGTGCAATGAACCTCCTGCAGAATTGTCTAAGCACATCTTGGACATTTCCTCTAAACCTTCATAAAAGATGTATAGTTGTATCCATTTGGAGAACATGTCTGGAGGGCATTGCCTAATAAGTAGCTTGTATCTCTCCCAAGCTTCATACAGAGTCTTACCATCCTTCTGTCTGAAGGTCTGAACCTCCATCCTAAGCTTAGTCAGCTTTTTTGGTGGGAAAAATTTTGTGAGAAACTCAGTAATCACCTTGTTCCAAGTGTCCAAACTCTCCTTGGGTTGGGAATCTAGCCATAGCTTTGCTCCATCCCTCAGAGCAAACGGGAAGAGCACGAGTTTGTACACATCTGGGTTTACTCCATTTGTCTTCACAGTTTCACAAATTTGCAGGAAGCTAGAAATAAACTGATTTGGGTCTTCGTGAGGAAGACCATGATACTGGCAGTTTTGTTGCACCAGAGTGACCAGTTGAGGCTCCAACTCAAAGTTGTTCGTAGCAATGCGAGGCACCACAATGCTCTTTCCATACAGATCTGCAGTAGGAGCAGAGAAAGATCCAAGTACTCTCCTTTGTTCATTCCCATTCGGGTTTGCCGCATTGGTATTCTCAGTGTTAGTCGGATCCATAATAGATTCTGCAGCCTTATAAAGTCTTGCTTGTTGTAAACGCTGCTTGAAAGTCCTTTCAGGTTCAAGATCAAAGCCTAAGAGATGTTCTTTGTCTCTGTTCCTGCGCATAAACAAACAGAAAACAAGAAAGAATGGGAATCTCTACGTCAGAGTGCAGAGAATTCCCAGTGAGGTAACCTGTGTAAAGAGATAAAAATATTGAATAAGAAAATAATAAATAGGTAACACCAAACTTAATTTCAGAAATTAAGAAAAAAATTAGTGCTATTTATTTATTTAAAAATTTATTTTTTATTTTTTTATTTTTTTATTTTATTTTATTTTTTTATTTATTTTATTTATTTATCTTTTTAAAAAGAAAAAAAGAAGAAAAACGTAACAGGGGAGGGGGGAACGAAAGAAAAGAAAAAGGAAGTGTAACGGAAACGAAAAAAATATAAACAGAAAGAAAAAGATTTTTTTTCCGAAAAACTTTTAAAAATAGATCTTCATAAAATTAAAAATAAAACGCCTAATCTAAGCAATCAAACAACTAAAAGTTGTTAATCACAATCAATCCCCGCAACGGCGCCAAAAACTTGGTGCGGTATTTTACAACCCACAAACTAACCGGCAAATGCACCAGGTCGTACCAAGTAAAACCTTACTTGAGTAAGGGTCGATCCCACGAGGATTGATGGATCAAGCAACAATAGCGTTTGATAGGATTAGTTAGGCAAGCAGAAATTGGTTTTGAGATGTTCAAAAGGTTTAAGTTCGAATTCAGAATATCAAAAGTATAAACAATTAAATAAATAAGTTGGGAATAATATAATGAGAAGATAGTTAAGGTTTCAGAGTTATCTATTTTTCCGGATTTACTTTTTATTACTAACTAATTTAATCATGTAAGATTTAATTTCATGGCAAACTATATGTGAATAGACCCTAATTCCTTAGACCTTCCTAGTCTCCTTTAAAATTCATTAATTGCCAATTCCTTGGTCAATTAATTCCGATTAGAGGGTGATGATCAATCTCTAGTTTATATGCCAAAAGAATCATAATTATCCACAAATAAGGGGATTATATGTCATGTATCGCATTAAATACAAACAATTAGAGATTCAGTATAATATGTTTTCAAGCTGTTGTTCAAGTAAAGAGCTTTTCCAAGTATTACGAGAACTCAATTAGAACATGGGTCATACTTCCGTTCCACCCAATGTTCATACAATAAGGAGCGAAAACAATTATTGAAATATAAATCTAAACATGGATTAAATTAGAAAGATTAAATGAATAAATCCATACCAATAGATAGAGCTCCTAACCTTAACAATGAAGGATTAGTTGCTCATGGTTCAGAGAATAAAATAAGGGTTCTGGTAAAAAATGTGTGTGTCTAAATGTACAAAGTTCCTATTTATAACTAATCCTAATAGATTTAAAATCTAATTATCTAAAAATAAAAATAATATCTTTTCCTAAAAGATAAGATTTGAATTTAAATTCGAATTAATTAACTACTCCGCGTCTTGTAACGTGGGGACCACTTGGCTTCACTGGATCTGCGCCTAACTTGGGTGCTAAAATGAGGCCCAGAATTCACCCCTCAGCGTTTTCTGTGTTTTTTGCACGTGGCGCATGTCACGTGTATGTGTCAGTCACGTGTACGCGTCGCTGGTCTTCTTTGCGAGTCATGCGAATACGTCGGTCATGCGCACCTGTCGTGGAGCAAATCTTCAAATCACGGATACGCGTGAGTCACGCGTACGCGTCGCCATGGATACTTCCAGATTACGCGCACGCATACTTCCGAATCTTCTATATTTGTAATCTTGGTTTTGCTGGATTCTTTATTTCCAATGACTGATGAATGATTGAGGCCATATTTGTTTAAAGATTAATGGTGCCAATACCATGGTTTACAACTACGTGTGGTCACAACTCCGTTCAACTTAACCAGCAAGTGTACTGGGTCATCCAAGTAATACCTTACGTGAGTAAGGGTCGATTCCACAGAGATTGTTGGTATGAAGCAAGCTACGGTCACCTTGTAAGTCTCAGTTAGGCAGATTAAATGGTTTATGATAAGTTCGAAAATAAATAATAAACAGAAAATAAAATAGTAAATAGTTACTCATATAATTCCATGGTGGGAATTTCAGATAGGCATATGTAGATGCTGTGCTCCTCTCGAATCTCTACTTTCTTATTACATTCATCCAATCCTTCTTACTCCTTTCCATGGCAAGCTGTATGTAGGGCATCACCGTTGTCAATGGCTACATCCCATCCTCTCAGTGAAAATGGTCCTATGCTCTGTCACAGCACGGCTAATCATCTGTCGGTTCTCAATCAGGTTGGAATAGAATCCCTTGATTCTTTTGCATCTGTCACTAACGCCTAGCCTTCAGGAGTTTGAAGCTCGTCACAGTCATTCAATACCGGAATCCTACTCGGAATACCACAGACAAGGTTAGACTTTCCAGATTCCC
>NC_029780.3:47823244-47823545 GCF_000817695.3 Arachis duranensis
CAACTCCGGGTCGTGACGTGTTTCTGGCGTTTGACTCCAGACAGCAGCATGTACTTGGCGTTGAGCGCCACTTTACGTCGTCAAATCCCGAATAAAGTATGGACTATTATATATTTCTGGAAAGCTCTGGATGTCTACTTTCCAACGCCGTTTAGAACGCGCCATTTGGAGTTATATAGCTCCAGAAAATCCGTTTTGAGTGCAGGGAGTTCAGATTCCAACAGCATCAGCAGTCCTTTTGTCAGCCTTTTTCAGAGTTTTGCTCAAGTCCCTCAATTTCAGCCAGAAATTACCTGAAATT
>NC_029780.3:47823599-47825438 GCF_000817695.3 Arachis duranensis
GTTTAGAATGATTGGCATCTCTAGGAACTTAGAATTTCAGATAGTGTTATTGATTCTCCTAGTTAAGTATGTTGATTCTTGAACACAGCTACTTTTATGAGTCTTGGCCGTGGCCCTAAGCATTTTGTTTTCCAGTATTACCACCGGATACATAAATGCCACAGACACATGACTGGGTGAACCTTTTCAGATTGTGACTCAGCTTTGCTAGAGTCCCCAGTTAGAGGTGTCCAGAGCTCTTAAGCACACTCTTTTTGCTTTGGATCACGACTTTAACCACTCAGCCTCAAGCTTTTCACTTGGACCTGCATGACACAAGCACATGGTTAGGGACAGCTTGATTTAGCCGCTTATCCATTGATGCTCAAAGCCTTGGATCCTTTTTACCCTTGCCTTTTGGGTTTAAGGGCTATTGGCTTTTTCTGCTTGCTTTTTCTTTTTCTTTCTATTTTTTTGCCATTTTTTTTCGTAAGCTTTTTACTTTTCACTGCTTTTTCTTGCTTCAAGAATCAATTTTCATGATTTTTTAGATTGTCAATAACATTTCTCTTTGTTCAACATTCTTTCAAGAGCCAACAGTTTTAACATTCATAAACAACAAGATCAAAAATATGCACTGTTCAAGCATTCATTCAGAAAACAAAAAGTATTGTCACATAATTGAACTAAATTCAAGGATAAATTCAAAATTCATGTACTTCTTATTCTTTTGATTAAAACATTTTTCATTTAAGAGAGGTGAAGGATTAATGGAATTATTCATAACTTTAAGACATAGTTACTAAACACTAATAATCATGAAGTAGAAAAACAAAATATAGATAAACATGAAGCATAAAAATCGAAAAACAGAGAAATAAAAACAAGGAATGAGTCCACCTTAGTGAGGGTGGCGCCTTCTTGAAGAACCAATGGTGCTCTTTGAGCTCCTTTATGTCTCTTCCTTGCTTCTGTTGGATGATCCCTAGTAATTTTGGTGCTCCTATCCTTAGTTGCTCCCAATAATTGTGTGGAGGACAATTTATCCCTTGAGGTATCTTAGGGATCTCTTGATTTGCAGTCAAATGTTCTACCACTGAGCTATAAACCCTTTAGATGAGTCTTTCCATCTCCCATGACTCAGAGGTGGAAGTTTTTGTCTTCCCTTTTCTCTCTTTTTTTTTTGAGGTTTCTCTGGCCTTAGGTGCCATCAATGGTTATGGAAAAACAAAAAGCTATGCTTTTACCACACCAAACTTAGAAAATTGCTCGCCCTCGAGCAAGAGAAGAAAGAAAAGATGAAGAATAAGAAGAAGATATGAAGGAGATGGAGGGATGTGTGTATTCGGCTATATGGGTGGAATTGGGTGGGAAAGAGATTTTGAATTTTGAAGGTAGGTGGGGTGTATGGAGACGAGTGGATGGATGTGAGTGGTGAATGGAAAAGAGAAGGGATGACCATGAATGGAGAGAGAGGGGGCGAGGTAGGTGGGGATCCTGTGAGGTCCACAGATCCTGAGGTGATCCTGTGGGGTCTACAGATCCTGAGGTGTCAAGGATTTACATCCCTGCACCAATTAGGCATGTAAAATGCCTTTGCATACCATTTTGGCATTTAAACGCCGAGGTGATGCACGTTCTGGGCGTTCAACGCCCATGTGTAGCATGTTTCTGGCATTGAACGCCAGTTCCATGCTTGTTACTAGCGTTCAGCGCCAGCTTTCCTCAAGGCACATTCCTAGCGTTCAAACGCCAGAATGTTGCTTATTTCTGGCGTTCAGCGCCAGATTCATGCTCTGTTCTGGCGTTGAACGCCAGCCAGATGCTCCTTACTGGCGTTGAACGCCAGTATGTCCTCCG
>NC_029780.3:47826077-47828001 GCF_000817695.3 Arachis duranensis
TTTCCCAAGTCTCATTACCAAACAACTTGGCATTCAGCTTCATGATAGCTCCTAAATATTAAGCAACTTGCTCTCCAGTCACGTCTTCATCCTCTTCAGAGGAAGAATAGTCTTCAGAGCTCATGAATGGCAGAAGGAGATTTAATGGAATCTCTATGGTCTCTAAATGAGCCTCAGATTCCTTTGGATCCTTAATAGGAAACTCCCTCTTGCTTGAGAGACGTCCTAGAAGGACTTCCTTACTAGGATTTTCGTCCTCCTCCTCCCTTGTGCATTCGGCCATATTGATTACATCAATGGCCTTGCACTCTCTTTTTGGATTCTCTACTGTATTGCTTGGGAGAATACTGGGAGGAGTTTCAAAGACTTTCTTACTCAGCTGGCCCACTTGTGCCTCCAGATTTCTGATGGAGGATCTTGTTTCACTCATGAAACTTAAAGTGACTTTTGACAGATCAGAGACTAATTTTCTAAATTAGAGGAGCTTTGTTCAGAATTCTCTATCTGTTGCTGAGAAGATGATGAAAAAGGCTTGCTATTGCTCAACCTATTACGTCCACCATTGTTAAAGCCTTGTTGAGGCTTTTGTTGATCCTTCCATGAGAAATTTGGATGATCTCTCCATGAGGGATTATAGGTGTTTCCATAGGTGATTTCTCCATGATGAGTTATAGGTGTTTCCATAAGGTTCACCCATGTAATTAACCTCTGCCATTGCAGGGTTCTCAGGAGCATAAGCTTCTTCAGAAGCTGCCTCTTTAGTACTGTTGGATGCATTTTGCCATCCATTCAGACTTTGAGAGATCATGTTGACTTGCTGAGTCAACACTTTGTTCTGAGCCAATATGGCATTCAGAGCATCAATTTCAAGAACTCCCTTCCTCTGAGGTGTCTCATTATTCACGGAATTCCTCTCAGAGGTGTACATGAACTGGTTGTTTGCAACCATGTCAATAAGTTCTTAAGCTTCTGCAGGTGTTTTCTTTAGGTGAATGGATCCTCCTGCAGAATGGTCCAATGACATTTTCGAAAACTCAGATAGACCATAATAGAATATATCTAATATGGTCCATTCTGAAAACATGACAGATGGACACCTTTTGGTCAGCTGCTTGTATCTTTCCCAAGCTTCATAAAGGGATTCACCATCTTTTTGTTTGAAGGTCTGAACATCCACTCTAAGCTTGCTCAGCTTTTGAGGAGGAAAGAATTTATCCAAGAAGGCTGTGACCAGCTTCTCCCAGGAGTCCAGGCTGTCTTTAGGTTGTGAATCCAACCAGATTCTAGCTTTGTCTCTTACAGCAAAAGGGAAAAGCATGAGTCTGTAGACTTCAGGTTCAACTCCATTCGTCTTAACAGTCTCACAAATCTGCAAGAACTCAGTTAAAAACTGGTAAGGATCTTCAGATGGAAGTCCATAAAACTTGCAGTTCTGTTGCATTAAAGCAACTAGTTGAGGCTTAAGCTCAAAATTATTGGCTCCAATGGCAGGAATGGATATCCTTCTTCCATCAAATTTGGACGTTGGCTTTGTGAAGTCACCAAGCATTCTCCTTGCATTATTGTTGTTGGGTTCGGCTGCCATCTCCTTCTCTTGTTCTAATGTTTCTGAAAGGTTACCTTTAGATTGTTGTAATTTAGCTTCTCTTAGTTTCCTCTTCAGAGTCCTTTCAGGTTCAAGATTAATTTCAACAAGAGTGCCTTTTTCCTTGTTCCTGCTCATATGAAAGAGAAGAAAACAAGAAAAGAAAAGGAAATCTCTATGTCACAGTATAGAGATTCTTTTATGTTATTAGAAGAAAAAAGGGGGGAAGAGTGAAGAAGAATGGGTTCAGATTTTTAGATGAAGAGAGGTGAAGAGAAGTGTTAGTAATTGAATAATTAAATAGAAGAAGAAAAGAGAGGGATAATTTCAAAAATAATT
>NC_029780.3:47828184-47828920 GCF_000817695.3 Arachis duranensis
GTTTTGAAAAAGATAAGAAACAAACACAAAGTCAAATAGTTAGTTGAAAAAGATATTAAAATCAAATTTGAAAAGATAAGAAGATAAGTTAGATAAGATATTTTGAAATCAAATTTTGAAAAAGATAAGATAAAAAGATAACATTTTTAAGAAAAGATATTTTGAAAAAGATTTAATTTTAAAATGAAAATTAATTACTTAACTAACAAGAAACTAAAAGATAAGATTCTAGAATTTAAAGATTGAACCTTTCTTAACAAGAAAGTAACAAACTTAAAATTTTTGAATCAATCACATTAATTGTTAGCATAATTTCAAAATATGATATAAAGATAAGAAAAAGATTTTGAAAATAATTTGAAAAAGAATTTAAAAAGATAAGATTTTTAAAATTGAAATTTTGACTTGACTTGTAAGAAACAACTAATTTTAAAAACTTTTTGACCAAGTCAACCCAAAATTTCGAAAATTTGGAGGGAAATAAGGAAAAGATATTTTTTTTGAAATTATAATTATGAGAGAGAAAAATAATTAAAATTAAAACGTCATAATTGTGTTTTTCTCTTTTCTTTTTGGATCAAAACAAGGAATGCATGCAAGAACACTATGAATGTCAAGATGAACACCAAGAACACTTTGAAGATCATGATGAACATCAGGAACATATTTTTGAAAAATTTTCAAGAAAAGAAAAATATGCAAGACACCAAACTTAGAAATTTTCAATGTTTAGACT
>NC_029780.3:47829701-47829991 GCF_000817695.3 Arachis duranensis
CGCGCGTTCATAGGTGAGAATGATGATGAGTGTCACGGATCATCACATTCATCAAGTTGAAGAGCAACGAATATCTTAGAATAGGAATAAAGAGAATTGAATAGAAAGTAATAGTAATTGTATTGAAACTTGAGGTACAGCAGAGCTCCACACCCTTAATCTATGGTGTGTAGAAACTCCACCGTTGAAAATACATAAGTGAGAGGTCTAGGCATGGCCGAATGGCCAGCCCCCATGATCTGAGAACTAATCGTCCCAAGATGTCTAATACACTAGTAAAAAGTTCTATC
>NC_029780.3:47830189-47846364 GCF_000817695.3 Arachis duranensis
CAGCATGTACTTGGCGTTCAATGCCATTTTACGTCGTCAATTCCCGAATAAAGTATGGACTATTATATATTGCTGGAAAGCTCTGGATGTCTACTTTCCAACGCCGTTTAGAGCGCGCCATTTGGAGTTCTATACCTCCAGAGAATCCGTTTTGAGTGCAGGTAGGTCAGATTCCAACAGCATCAGCAGTCCTTTTGTCAGCCTTTTTCAGAGTTTTGCTCAAGTCCTTCAATTTCAGCCAGAAATTATCTGAAATTACAGAAAAAACACACAAACTCATAGTAAAGTCCAGAAATGTGAATTTAACATAAAAACTAATGAAAACATCCCTAAAAGTAGCTTGAACTTACTAAAAACTACCTAAAAACAATGCCAAAAAGTGTATAAATTATCCGCTCATCACTTACTTTTCCCATATAGCCTACCCTTTTACATTTACCATTGTTAAACCCCCTTGAGCTTTATTTACCCTGTTGTTCTTGTTTTTAGCACATCATAACCTTAAGCGGAAAACCATGATTTACCTTGGATTGTATCCTTGATTAGCTTAGGTTGAAGGAGTGTGTTACATTATGAGTGGGAAAATATTTTGGAAAACTTTGGTAGTAAAAGAAAATGTTCAACTTAGGTATTTACTGAAAATTTTGGAAAATGGGAACATTCATGTAGGAACTACTTAACCATATGCAATCCGAAAAAAAATCTTCATCATAAAAAGGGTATAAAAGTCATCCGAAAGTGAAAATAAATGAATAAAGAATTGCATATGTGATGTTTTGTGAGAAAAGCATACATGAATGTGAATAAAAAGTATGATGGGAAGTTAGGTTGCATTTTGTGTTTGATTTGGTTGATATAGGTTGAGTGAGAACTTAAACTAATCAAGGATTCAATCATTTTAGTCCACTTGGCCATATCTATCCCACCTTTACCCTAACTCCATTACAACCCTAATAAGTCCTCATGATAATTGCATTCATGCATCAACTGTTTGTTGATTATTAGATGAAAAGCAAATCCTTGAAAGCATGATTGGAAGGCGATTAGAGTGAATTGACCCTAGACACCGAGTGATTAGAGTGTATACACACCTAGTGAGGGTTCAATTACTCAATTCTAAGATTCCACTTCTCTTTAACATGCATTCTTGCAAGTTGCTTAATTTTGATAAGTGAATCAATTCTCTAGATATCATTTGCATTGGACTGTTTCTTCACTTAAGCCCTATTTGTCTATACTTGCTTTGAATTGGATTGCTCGCTAGTTTCACCAATTTAATAGGACATTATAGATAGATAGATATATAGTATATTGATGAGCGGATAATTTATACACTTTTTGGCAGCGCTTTTAGGTAGTTTCTAGTATGTTTTAGTCACTTTTTAGTATATTTTTATTAGTTTTCTTGCAAAATTCATATTTCTGGACTTTACTATGAGTTTGTGTATTTTTTGTGATTTCAGGTATTTTCTGGCTGAAATTGAAGGACCTGAGCAAAAATCTAATTCAAAGGCTGAGAAAGGACTGCAGATGCTGTTGGATTCTGACGTCCCTGCACTCAAAGTGGATTTTCTGGAGCTACATAAGCACAATTGGTGCGCTCTCAATTGCGTTGGAAAGTAGACATCTTGGGATTTCCAGCAGTGTATAATAATCAATACTTTGCCTGAGATTTGATGGCCCAAATTGGCGTCCAAATACCCACCAGAGACACTTTTCTGGCGTAAAACGCCAGAACTGGCACCAAAGCTGGAGTTTAACTCCAAGCATGGCCTATGCACGTGAAAGCTTCAAAGCTCAGCCCAAAAAAATACCAAGTGGTTCCTGGAAGTGGATTTCTACACTATCTACTCATTTTCTGTAAACCTAGGTTACTAGTTTAGTATAAATAGCACTTTTTGACTATTGTATTATATCTTTGGACCGCTTTTTGATCCTTTGATCTGGTCTTCTTTCCCTGTTTTCGAATTCTTATGCCATTTGGGAGGCTGGCCATTCAACCATGCCTAGACCTTTTGTTCTGATGTATTTTCAACGGTGGAGTTTCTACACCTCATAGATTAAGGTGAAGAGCTCTGCTGTTCCTCATGAATTAATGCAAGTACTATTGTTTTTCCTTCAATTCATGCCTACTTCTTCTCCGAGATATACTCTTGTACTTAATTCAGTTAAGTCAGACTGAAGGGGTGACCCGTGACAATCACCCACTATCTTTAGTACTCGCTTAGCCAAGATCCGCGTGCCTGACAATGACAAAGCGGTCTACATGATGTTCAACGTAGTCATTGGACGCCAGCCGGAGTATACTCTCTTGGGTCTCTAATCCACGGATTCGCATCGTCTCTCCTGACAATAGAGCATCTGACCCCGTGATTAGGATCTTCGTGGTATAGGCTAGAATCAATAGACATCATTCATGAGATCTGGAAAGTCTAAACCTTGTCTGTGGTATTCTTAGTAGGATCTGGGAAGGGATGACTGTGAGGAGCTTCAAACTCGTGAATGTTGGGCATAGTGATAGTGTGCAAAAGGATCAATGGATCTTATTCCGACACAAGTGAGAACCGACAGATGATTAGCCCTGCAGTAGCTGTGCCTGGTATTTTTCATCCGAGACTTGAAATCTGACAGTTGATTAGCCGTACAGAAGCCGTAGCCGGACCATTTTCACTGAGAGGATCATACAGCTTGCCATGGAAGGGAGCATGCATGATTGGATGAAGACAATAGGAAAGCAGAGGTTTAGGAGCAACAAAGCATCTCTAAACACTTATCTGAAATTCCCACCAATGAATTACATAAGTATCTCTATGTTATTTTCCGTCTTATCTATCTTTTAATTATCAATACCTCATAACCATTTGAATCCGCCAGACTGAGATTTACAAGATGACCATAGCTTGCTTCAAGCCGTCAATCTCTGTGGGATCGACCCTTACTCACGTAAGGTATTACTTGGACGACCCAGTGCACTTGCTGGTTAGTTGTGCGGAGTTGTGAAAGGTGTGATCACAATTTCGTGCACCATATATACATACTTGCATGCATATAGATAGTTGCATTTAATAAGTTGTCTCCCTTTGATCATTCTCCTTATTGGTTTAGCATGAGGACATCCTATTGTTTAAGTGTGGGGGAATTGATGAGTCCATATTTTCCGATATATTTTGGCTTGATTTGAATGGATTATAGCATACGAAGTCACACTTAAGCACCAAAATAGCATACTTTTGTGTTTGATCCCTAATTTGATCCTAAATGTGAAAACATGCGTTTTGATTCTAGAATGGAAACTTTTAATTCCACTTTTATGTCATTCGATGTCGTGATATGGTTTATGAGTGATTTTAGGCCTTGAAGGCAAGAATGGATGGCCAAAAGTGGAGGAAAGTATGTACAAGGGAGAAAACATGAAGAAAAAAAGGAAAAGCACACACAGCGAAGTGTATGTGCGCACAGCCTTGCGTGCATATGCACAGGCGAGAATTTCCATGTGTGCGTACGCACAAGTCAATTTTCAGCCGGGTGTGCGGACGCCCACATCTGTGCATTCGTACAGGTCCCTGCACGTGATTTCATTAATGAAACATGTGCTACGCAAATTTGGAGGCCTCTTGGCCCATTTTAGAAGGCTTGAAGGTTGAATTTGGATGCTATATGAAGGGGAATTCAACACATTTGAAGGCAATTAGGACATAGAGATAATTTTCCATAGTTTTTGATAGTATTAGGAGTAGAAGTAGGAGTTGTGTAGCATTGCTCTCTTAGGGTTTCATTTCCATTTCCATTGTATCATTTTGTAACAAGCTTTGATCTTTGATTTTGCCTCTTTAATTATAAGTACTCTCAATTTCCTCTTTAGTTAAAACACTTTTACTTCCATTTCCTTTGGTTCAAGTTACTTTGTTCATATTTCCAATTTTGTGTTTCTTGAAGTTTTGATTGATGAATTTTATGTTTCATGCTTCCTTTATGTTTGATTGCTTGTTTATATTTGGTTTTGTTGATAGTTGGTTATATTTTTATCATTTACCTTGTAATTTCTCATGTTTTACTTTTATGCATACAAGGTGTTTGTGAAAATGCCAACTTTAGATTTTGAGTAGATTTTCACACCTTGGCTTGTGGTTTGAGTTCCTAGGATACTAGAGTCATGATGTCTGACATTTAGTGGTAATTCTTGGGGAGTTAGTTGGCTCTTGTTTCCATTGACGCTAGCCTTTTATCAACTAGTTTGGTAAGTTGGTTAGGACTTATGGATTAAGGTCAATTATGCTTGCTTGACTTACTCCTCGATGGTTAGGGATGACTAGGCGAGATTGACTCGTGATAATTACCATAGTCGTGGTTATGGCAACGATAGGATTCCTTGGATCATCTTTCCCAATTCAAGGCTCTTTTTATAGCATTTTCACTAGTTTTGACCTTGCTTCCCTTTTACTTGCTTTAATGTCAATGTTGATCATCTCTTTGTTCTTTTATTTCTTAAGTTCTTTTAATCTTTCGTTTCTTACTTGAAAACCCCCTTTGCTTTAACAACCAAGGAAGTATCACTTCAATTACGTCCTAGGGAGAATGACTCGAGGTTTAATATTCTCGGTATATATTGTGTTTGAATTTAACAATTGATTGAGAGAGCTCATTGTTGGTTTGGACTAAGCTACCAATGAATTGATGCTTATATTTTGTTCGATTCCAAACCATACAAGAAACTCACTCTCAACATCATGGGGTCTTTAGCTTGATAGGTGCCATTAATTTATGAAGTTATTATTTGCAAATCACAGAACACCACCACTTTTTCTGCCTCCATTTCTTTAGCCAACTTTAAGCCAGCAAGTAGGACTTCATACTCTGCTTGATTGTTAGAAGCAGAGAACTCGAACCTGAATGATAGCTCTATCTGAGTTTCTTGAGCACTTTTTAGAATAACACCAGCTCTACTTCCAGCTTTATTTGATGACCCATCTATATACAGACTCCATACAGTTGGATTTCCTGGGCTTTCCGTGTATTCAGCGATAAAGTCAGCAAGGTACTGCAACTTAATGGTTGTCCGAGCTTCATACCTTAGGTCAAACTCAGACAGTTCTACCGCCCATTGTAGCATCCGACCTGTCAAGTCCGTCTTTTGTAAGATATATTTTATTGGTTAATTAGTGCGGACTTTAATGGTATAAGCCTGGAAGTAAGGTCAGAGCCTTTGCGATGTGAGGATAAGGGCGTAAGCAAACTTCTCTATCTTTTGATAGTTCAACTCTACCCCTTATAGGGATTTTCTGATGAAATAGATAGGTTGCTACCCCTTTTCATCTTCTTGGACCAAGGCTGAAGCTATAGCTCAACTTCCTACTGACAGATACAGCACGAGCTCTTCTTCTTTGATAAGTCAGGTGAATATGGGTGGTTGTCCCAAGAAAGCTTTGAAGTCCTGAAAGGCTTGTTCATATTTTGGGGTCCATTTGAATTGCTTCCCCTTTCTTAAGATTGGGTAAAAGGGAAGTCACTTAAGGGATGATCCAGCTAAGAATCTAGATAGAGCTGCCAAACTTCCATTTAGTTGTTGGACCTATTTGACACAAGTCAGGCTCTTCATGTTAAGTATAGCCTCGTATTTGTCTGGATTTGCTTCTATGCTTCTTTAGGTTAATACGAACCCTAGGAACTTCCCATTTTCTATTGCAAAGGTTCATTTTGAGAGATTTAACCTCATTTTATGCTTCCTTATAGTAGAAAATACCTTAGAGAGGTCAAACAAAAGTGTCGCGTCCTCTTTGGCTTTAACGAGCATGTCGTTTACATATACCTCCATGAATTTTTCTATGTGAGTGGAAAACACTTTATTCTTTAATCCAAAAGGCATTACTACGTAGCAATAATTAGCCTTTGGAGTTATGAATGAGGTCTTCTCTTGATCCAGCTTATACATTAGAATTTGATTACATCCCGAGTAGGCATCCAGAAAGGACCAGTATTTATAGCCTGATGCTGAGTTAACCAGAGCATCAATGTTGGGGAGTGGATAAGGGTCCTTAGAGCAGGCTTTATTGAGATCGACATAATCAACATACATTCTCCACTTTCCATTTTGTTTTCTCACCAACACAACATTAGCTAACCACAGTGGATATTTTACCTCCCTTATAAACTCTGCCTCCAGCAAGACTTGTACTTGTTCTTCTACGACATGTGTCTGTTCTGGTCTGAGCTTTCTGCATTTCTGCTAAACAGGTCTGGAGCTTGGATATATTGCAAGTTTACGAGACATCTGGTCAAGATTTATGCCAGGCATGTCAGAAGCTTTCCATGCGAAGAGATCGGAGTTTTCCCTTAACAAGTCCGTGAGCTGTTTCTTCAGTCTTCCTTCTAGGTTTGCCCCTATGCTTGTTGTCTTATCAGGATGGTTTCCAATTTGTACTTTTTCTATTTTGCCTTCAGGTTAGGGGCTCAATTCTTCACGAGTCCAGACCCCTCCTAACTCGATCATGTTGACCTCTTTACCCCCTAGATTGCCTTTCAAACTGAGGTTCTCATTGTAACATTTTCGTGCTAAATTTTGGCCTCTCTTTACAGTGGAGACCAATTCTATTATGGGGAACTTCATGTGGAAGTGAAGAGTAGAGACAACAACTGGAAGTCGGTTTAAGGTAGTCTGGTCTATTAAGGCATTGTAGGCTAAGTTTGCATCGACTACAATGTAGTCGATTCTTAGTGTCTTTGATCTGGTATCTTTTTCGAAAGTGGTGTACAATAAGATGTAACCAAGAGGTTGGACCCAGTCTGAAAAGGCTGTCGAGGTATGCCTTTAGATCCTTTTCTTCTAACTCGAGCTTGTCAAAAGCAGGTTTAAATAGAATATCATCCGAGCTACCTTTTTTCTATCAAAGTTCAGTGGAGGTTAGCGTTTGCCAGGATCATAGTTATCGCCACTGGGTCATCATATCCTTGTAATATTCCTTGAGCATCTTCTTTTGAGAATGAGATAGTGGATAGGTCGGTTAATTGACTATTTTTTGTGCGTGAAATTAGAACTCGCACAACTTAACTAGCAAGTGTACCGGGTCATCCAGGTAATACCTCAGGTGAGTGAGGGTTGATCCCATGAGGATTGTTAGACTGAGCAAGCAATAGTTATCCTGTTGGACTTAGTCAGGCAAATAGTAAAAGATGGTTGTTGTTGAAAACGTATAAAACAAGATAATAAAGAAAGCTATTAAAGGTTTGCTGTAAAAACAATATCAGAAAATAGTTAAGGTCTTGGAGATGTTTATCTTTCTGGATTAAAACTTCTTACTAACTATTTTAACAATGAATCATTCATTCTTTGGGAAACTGTAAGTGATTAAACCCTAATCTTTTAGTGATTTAATCTCCTCTGATCCTCATCAAATGCCACTCCCGTGGTCATTCAATTCGAATTGGAGGGTGAAGTGCAAAAAGCTAGCTTATACCACAAAGACCCTAATTACCCCAGATCCTGGCTGAATAGATGTTGCTTATCCCCATCATGTTGTGGATTAGCCGTCTAGGAGGTGTGTTCTCAAGCTATAGTTCAAGCGAGGTAACTCCCCTGAGAATGACAAAAACTCATGTAGAAAAGAGGTCATACTCCCGTTCCACCCAGTTTCATAAGATTAAGAACAAAAACACACCTTAGAATTGAATCAAACATATATTAAAATAGAAGAATAATAATCTTAATCCATAGAAATAAACAGTGCTCCTAACCTTAACCAGGAGGTATAGTTGCTCATAACTTACAGAAAAATAGGGCTCTGAAAAAGTGTGGAAGGAAGAAGATCCTAAATCTAAATGATCTTCTCCTTTAAATACTAACCTAATAATAAATGCTAAACCTAAAAAGATATTATTTTTAAATAAATATTACAAAAAGAAAAATAAAATAAGACTAAAAGGTGCTAAATCCACTTGGAGTCCCAGTAGAGTGTGATTCGGGCTGCTTTCTGGCATTCAGCGCCAGATTAGGCATTGAAAGCCCAAGGAAGGAAGTGCGCTTCTAGTCTTGTGCCCCCTTGCTGGTGTTGAATGCCAGGTTGGCATTCAACGCCCAGGGAGGGTGCTCTAGCATTTTCCTTTCTTTCTCCAGACTTTTCCAAACTACTTCGAATTTCACCTAAAGCCACAAAAATACAAGAAAAACTCAAAGTAGCATCCAAAGGGGATTTTTGCACTAAAATCAAGTAAAAGTAATTAAAATCTAACAAAAAAATATAAAAATGACTAGAAAAAGGGTATAAGATGTTTACACATCACAACACCAAACTTAAACTCTTGATTGTCTTCAAGCAACCAAAACAATATAGGACCAAGAAGAGAAAATGCACAAGACTTGATTTGTTAATTAAGCTTAGATCTAGTTACTGAATGGGACTTATGACACTCTATTTTTGAATAGCTTTGGCACCTCACTATCCCTTTAAGCTTAGAAATATTAATATCCTTTAAGATATTAATGATTCTCTTCTTTAGGCTCTAATTGATTATTGAACACAACTTTTATTTTCTTTGGTCCTTTGCACCTTTGAGCCTAGCCGTGACTCTAAATGTTTTGTTCTTAAGCTTAACTTGAAACATAAACACCACAAGTACTTAACTAGGGGAACTTTCGGGTTCAACTTTTTCTTTACTTTTATTCGCAGATAGTGATGCTTAGATCCTTAGGCATACTCTATAACAGCATTTGGTCATGACTTTAAGTGCTTAGTCTCAAGGGTTACTTCAAACCTTTACACCACAAGCATATTGTTAGGGAAAACCACTCTTTTGATCTTTTAGATTAATTTTGACGCTCCTAACCATTGATGCTCAAAGCCTTGGACCTTTTTTTATTTCTTTTTCTTATTTTCAATTCTTTTTGTTGTTTCTTTTGCTTCAAGAATCAATCTTTTTCTTATTTTAGAGAATCAATAATACTTCTCTAAATTCCTAGTCCTCAAGAACTAATATACTCAACTACAATACCAAATATGTAGAGTTAATTCATACATTCAGAAATAGAGATAAAGCCACCACATCAAAGCAACTAGAATAACTCATAATATAACTCAAGATCTTATGTATATTACCACTTTTTTTAATAGATTTTTCTTTTTAAGCTTGGTGCGGAATACATATGACATCTTGAAAAGAAAATTTCAAAAGTAAACTACTAAACTAGAAAGTAAAGAAATCCTAAGGGTGATTGATAAACCCCAATTTTATGGTTTATCTTGTGCTTATTTTTGGGAATTTTATCACCTTTTCTCATATTTATTCAATGAAATAGCATGGTTTTGCAATTCTCCCTTGATTTGTGCTTAAATGTGAAAACATGCTTTTTAGGCCTTCAAATAGCTAAATTTAACTCACTTTAATTCCATTCGATGCCTTGATATGTTTGTTGAGTGATTTCAGGTTCATAAGGCAAGTATTGGATGGAATAAGTGAGGAGAAAAGCATGCAACGTGGGAGAACTCATGAAGAAATGAAGGAACCGTAAAGTTTTTAAGCCTGACCTCTTCGCACTCAATCGACCATAACTTGAGTTACAGAGGTCCAAATGAGGCGGTTCCAGTTGCGTTAGAAAGCTAACATCCGTGGCCCACTAAAGTGAAATCGCCCCCAGCTATTTCTGAAGTTCTTTGGGCCCAACCCAAATCATTTCCAATGCTATTTCATGCAGAATTCAAGCTTGGGCAAGGGGGGATGATGAGAGGATAATTTATACGCTTTTTGGCATTATTTTTAGGTAATCTTTAGTAGAATCTAGCTACTTTTAGGGATGTTTTCATTAGTTTTTATGCTAAATTCATATTTCTAGACTTTACTATGAGTTTGTGTGTTTTTTTGTGATTTCAGGTAATTTCTGGCTGAAATTGAGGGAACTGAGCAAAACTCTGATAAGAAGGCTGACAAAGGATTGCTGATGCTGTTGGATTCTGACCTCCCTGCACTCGAAATGGATTTTCTGGAGCTACAAAACTCCAAATGGCGCACTCTTAATGGCTTTGGAAAGTAGACATTCATAGCTTTCCAGCAATATTTAATAGTTCATATTTTATTCGAGATTAAATGACGTAAACTGGCACTCAACACCAGTTCCATGCTTCATTCTGGAGTTAAACGCCAGAAACACGTCACGAACCAGAGTTGAACGCCAAAAACACGTTACAACTTGGCGTTCAACTTCTAAAGAAGCCTCTGTACGTGTAAAGCTCAAGGTCAGCCCAAGCACACACCAAGTGGGCCCCGAAAGTAGATTTCTGCATCAATTACTTACTTCTGTAAACCCTTGTAGCTAGTCTAGTATAAATAAGACATTTTACTATTGTATTAGTAGTCTTTGGATGATCCTGGATTGTATTTTTGATCCTGTGATCACATTTTGGGGGCTGGCCATTCGACCATGCCTGGACCTTCATCACTTATGTATTTTCAACGGTGGATTTTCTACACACCATAGATTAAGGGTGTGGAGCTCTGTTGTACCTCGAGTTTTAATGCAATTACTACTATTTTCTATTCAATTCAGTTTATTCCTGTTCTAAGATATTTGTTGCACTTCACCATGACGAATGTGATGATTCATGACACTCATCATCATTCTCACCTATGAATGCGTGACTGACAACCACCTCCATTCTACCTTAAACCGAGCGCATATCTCTTGGATTCCTTAATCAGAATCTTCGTGGTATAAGCTAGAATTGATGGCAGCATTCATGAGAATTCGGAAAGTCTAAACTTTGTCTGTGGTATTCCGAATAGGATTTAGGGATTGAATGAATGTTATGAGCTTCAAACTCGCGATTGTTGGGCGTGATGACAAACGTAAAAGAATTAATGGATTCTATTCCAACATGATCGAGAACCGACAGATGATTAGCCGTGCCATGATAGAGCATTTAGACCTTTTTCACGGAAAGGATGGGATGTAGCCATTGACAACGGTGATGCCCTACATACAGCTTGCCACGGAAAGGAGTAAAAAGGATTGGATGAAGGCAGTAGGAAAGTAGAGATTCAAAAGGAGCACAGCATCTTCATACGCCTATCTGAAATTCCCACTAATGATTTACATAAGTATTTCTATCTTTATTTTCTATTTATTTATTATTATTATTCAAAAACTCCATAATCATTTATTATCCGCCTAACTGAGATTTACAAGATGACCATAGCTTGCTTCATACCAATAATCTCCGTGGGATCGACCCTTACTCACGTAAGGTTTATTACTTGGACGACCCAGTGCACTTGCTGGTTGGTTGTGCGAAGTTGTGAAGTTATGTTTGGACCATGGTATCATGCACCAAGTTTTTGGCGCCATTACCAGGGAGAGAACGAACATGAATGCCATTATCAGAAATCACAATTTTGCCTACCAAGTTTTTGACGCCGATGCCAGGGATTGTTCGAGTTTGGACAACTGACGGTTCATCTTGTTGCTCAGATTAATTTTTTCTTTATTTTCGTTTTTATAAAGATTAATTTTCAAAAAATCCAAAAAAAATTTAGAAAATCATAAAATCAATAATATTTTGTGTTTCTTGTTTGAGTCTTAAGTCAATTTTTAAGTTTGGTGTCAATTGCATGTTTTAAAAATTTTTTGCATTTTTTGAAAATTCATACATGTGTTCTTCATGATCTTCAAGTTGTTCTTGACAAGTCTTCTTGTTTGATCTTGATATTTTCTTGTTTTATGTCTTTTGTTGTTTTTCATGTGCATTTTTGCATTCATAGTGTCTAAGCATTGAAAATATCTAAGTTTGGTGTCTTGCATGTTTTTCTTTTCTTGAAAATTTTTCAAAAATAAGTCTTGATGTTCATCTTGATCTTCAAAGTGTTCTTGGCGTTCATCTTGACATTCATAGTGTTCTTGCATGCATCATGTGTTTTGATTCATAATTTTCATGTTGTGAGTCATTTTTTATGTTTTTCTCTCTCATCATTAAAAATTCAAAAATAAAAAAATATCTTTTCCTTGTTTTACTCATAATTTTCGAAATTTTGGGTTGACTTAGTAAAAAATTTTTAAAATTAGTTATTTCTTGTTAGTCAAGTAATTAATTTTAAATTTTAAAATTTAATTCTTTTTCAACTATATCTTTTTAATCATATCTTTTCAAATAATATCTTATCAAAAAAAAATTTGATTTCAAAATATCTTTTCTAACTTCTTATCTTCTTAAAATTAATTTTCAAATCTTTTTCAACTAACTAATTGACTTTTTGTTTGTTTCTTATCTTTTTCAAAACCACCTAACTACTTTCCTTTCTCTAATTTTCGAAAATTTCTCCCTCCTTTTTTAAAATTTGTTTTAATTAATTAATTGTTTCAAATTTTAATTTTAATTTTATTTCTTCTCTTAATTTTCGAAAATCACTAACTCTTTTTCAAAATTTATTTTTGAATTTCTCCTTCTCTCATCCTTTTCTACTTATTTATTTATTTACTAACACTTCTCTTCATCTCAAGAATCTGAACCTATCTTCACCCTTGTGCTTGGATTCTTACCTTTACCTTCTTACATTCCCTTTTTCGTCTACTAACATAAAGGAGTCTCTGCAGTGTGGTAAAGAGGATCCCTATTATTATTTTCTGTTCCCTTATTTTTTATATGAGCAGGAGCAAGGACAAGAATATTCTTTTTGAAGCAGATCCTGAACCTGAAAGGACTTTGAAGATGAAATTAAGAGAAGCTAAATTACAACAATCCAGAGACAACCTTACAGAAATTTTCGAAAAGGAAGAGGAGATGGCAGCCGAAAATAATAATGTAAGGAGGATGCTTGGTGATTATACTACACCTACTTCCATGTTTGATGGAAGAAGCATCTCAATCCCTGCCATTGGAGCAAATAACTTTGAGCTAAAACCTCAACTAGTTGCTCTACTACAACAGAACTGCAAGTTCCATGGATTTCCATCAGAAGATCTCTACTAGTTTTTAACTGAGTTCTTGCAGATCTGTGAGACTGTTAAGACTAATGGAGTAGATCCTGAAGTCTACAGGCTCATGCTTTTCCCCTTTGCTGTAAGAGACAGAGCTAGAATATGGTTGGATTCACAACCTAAAGATAGCCTGGATTCATGGGATAAGCTGGTGGCGGCCTTCTTGGCTAAGTTCTTTCCTCCTCAAAAGCTAAGCAAGCTTAGAGTGGATGTTCAGACCTTCAAACAAAAAGATGGTGAATCCCTCTATGAAGCTTGGGAAAGATACAAGCAGATGACCAAAAGGTGTCCTTCTGACATGCTTTCTGAATGGACCATTTTGGATATATTCTATTATGGCCTATCTAAATTCTCTAAAATGTCACTGGACCATTCTGCAGGTGGATCCATTCACCTAAAGAAAACCCCTGTAGAAGCTCAATAACTCATTGACATAGTTGCAAATAACCAATTCATGTATACTTCTGAGAGAAATTCCATGAGTAATAGGATGCCTCAGAGGAAGGGAGTTCTTGAAATTGATGCCCTGAATGCCATACTGGCTCAGAACCAAATGTTGACTCAACAAGTCAACATGATTTCTCAAAGTCTGAATGGATGGCAAAATGCATCCAACAGTACTAAAGAGACATCTTCTGAAGAAGAAGCTGATGATCCTGAGAACCCTGCAATAGCAGAGGTAAATTACATGGGTGAACCTTATGGAAACATCTATAATTCATCATGGAGATATCACCCAAATTTCTCATGGAAGGATCAACAAAAGCCTCAACAAGGCTTTAATAATGGTGGAAGAAATAGGCTCAGCAATAGCAAGCCTTATCCATCATCTTCTCAGCAACAGACAGAGAATTCTGAGCAGAGCACTTCTAACTTAGCAAACTTAGTCTCTAATCTATCTAAGGCCACTTTAAGTTCATGAGTGAAACAAGGTCCTCCATCAGAAATTTGGAGGCACAAGTGGGCCAGCTGAGTAAGAAAGTCACTGAAACTCCTCCTAGTACTCTCCCAAGCAACACTGAAGAGAATCCAAAAAGAGAGTGCAAGGCCATTGACATAATCAACATGGTCGAACCTAGAGAGGAAGGAGAGGACGTGAATCCCAATGAGGAAGACCTCATGGGATGTCCCTCAAGCAAGAAGGAGTTCCCTATTGAGGACCTAAAGGAATTTGAGACTCATATAGAGACCATAGAGATTCCATTAAACCTCCTTCTACCATTCATGAGCTCTGAAGACTATTCTTCCTCTGAAGAGGATGAAAATGTAACTGGAGAGCAAGTTGCTCAATATCTAGGAGCCATCATGAAGTTGAATGCCAAATTGTTTGGTAATGAGACTTGGGAAGGTGAACCTCCCTTGCTCATTAATGAACTAGATACATGGATTCAGCAAACCTTACCTCAAAAGAGACAAGATCCTGGCAAATTCTTAATACCCTGTAGCATAGGCACCATGACCTTTGAAAAGGCTCTGTGTGACCTGGGGTCAAGCATAAATCTTGTGCCACTCTCTATAATGGAGAAGTTGGGGATCATTGAGGTACATCCTACCATATTCTCACTATAGATGGTAGACAAGTCAATAAGACAAGCTTATGGATTAGTAGAGGACGTGTTAGTGAAGGTTGAAGGCCTTTACATCCCTGCTGATTTCATAATCTTAGACACTAAGAAGGAGGAGGATGAATGCATCATCCTTGGAAGACCTTTCCTAGCCACAGCAGGAGCTGTGATTGATGTTGACAGAGGAGAATTAGTCCTTCAATTGAATGGGGACTACCTTATATTTAAAACTCAAGGGTGTTCCTCTACAACTATGGAGAGGAAGCATGAAAATCTTCTCTCAGTACAGAGTCAAATAGAGCCCCCACAATCAAACTCTAAGTTTGGTGTTGGGAGGCCACAGCCAAACTCTAAGTTTGGTGTTGAATCCCCACATCCAAACTCTAAGTTTGGTGTTGGGAGTCTACAACATTGACCTGATCACCTGTGAGGCTCCATGAGAGCCCACTGTCAAGCTATTGACATTAAAGAAGCGCTTATTGGGAGGCAACCCAATTTTTATTTATCTAATTTTATTTTTCTTTTATTGTTCTTTTATGTTTTTATTAGGTTCATGATCATGTGGAGTCACAAAATAAATACTAAAATTAAAAACAGAATAAAAAATAATAGAAAAAAAAGCACACCTTGGAGGAAGGGCTTACTGGCGTTTAGTAAAGAGCATCTGGCTAACGTTCAACGCCAGAATAGAGCATGGATCTAGCGTTGAATGCCAGAAACAAGCAACATCCTGGCATTTAAACGCCAGGAATACACCCTGAGGAAAGCTTGCGCTGAACGCCAGAAACAAGCATGGAACTGGCGTTCAACGCCGGAAACATGCTGCAAATGGGCGTTGAACGCCCAAAACAAGCATGAAGCTGGTGTTCAACACCATAAACAAGCATCAATCTGGCGTTGAATGCCAGGATTGCATGCAGAGGAAATTTTACACGCCTCAATGGTGCAGGGATGATAATCCTTGACACCTCAGGATCTGTGGACCCTACAGGATCATCTCAGGATCTGTGGACCCCACAGGATCCCCACTGGTGGATGAAATTGTGATCATCAATGTTGTACTCTTTGTTGTTGTATGGAATAATTATAATGGCTCTTTGCTATGTGTGGACACAACTCCGTTCAACTAACCAGCAAGTGTACTGGGTCGTCCAAGTAATAAACCTTACGTGAGTAAGGGTCGATTCCACAGAGATTGTTGATATGAAGCAAGCTATGGTCATCTTGTAAATCTCAGTCAGGCGGATAGTAGTTGATTATGGATTTTCAAAAATTAATAAATAATAAACATAAAATAAAGATAAAGTTACTCATGTAATCCAATGATGGGGATTTCAGATAGGCGTATGGAGATGCTGTGCTCCTCCTGAATCTCTGCTTTCCTACTGCTTTTATCCAATTTTATCACTCCCTTCTATGGCAAGCTGTATGTAGGGCATCACCGTTGTCAATAGCTACATCCCATCCTCTCAGTGAAAAAGGTCTAAATGCTCTGTCACAGCACAGCTAATCATCTGTCGGTTCTCAATCAGGTTGGAGTAGAATCCCTTGATTCTTTTGCGTCTGTTACTAACGCCCAGCCTTCAGGAGTTTGAAGCTCGTCACAGTCATTCAATCCCGGAATCCTACTCGAAATACCACAGACAAGGTTAGAC
>NC_029780.3:47846427-47847289 GCF_000817695.3 Arachis duranensis
TTCTAGCTTATACCACGAAGATTCTGATTAAGGAATCCAATAGATATGCGCCCGGCCTAAGGTAGAATGGAAGTGGTTGTTAATCACGTGCGTTCATAGGTGAGAATGATGATGAGTGTCACAGATCATCACATTCATCAAGTTGAAGTGCAACGAATATCTTAGAATAGGAATAATTCGAATAGGATAGAAAATAATAGTAATTGCATTGAAACTTGAGGTACAGCAGAGCTCCACACCCTTAATCTATGGTGTGTAGAAACTCCACCGTTGAAAATACATAAGTGAAAGGTTCAGGCATGGCCGAATGGCCAGCCCCCCAAAACATGATCAATAGTCTCCTCAGAGGAAGAATAAAATAAAACTGAGACCAAAGATGTCTAATACAATAGTAAATTATCCTATTTATACTAGACTAGCTACTAGGGTTTACATGAGTAAGTAATTGATGCATAAATCCACTTCGGGGCCCACTTGGGCTGAGCTTGATCTATCCACGAGTTGAGGCTTCTTTTGGAGTTGAATGCCAAGTTGTAACGTGTTTTGGGCGTTCAACTCCGGGTCGTGACGTGTTTCTGGCGTTTTACTCCATACAGCAACATGGAACTGGCGTTGAGCGCCAGTTTACGTCATAAATTCCCGAATAAAGTATGGACTATTATATATTGCTGGAAAGCTCTAGATGTCTACTTTCCAACGCCTGTAAGATCGCGCGATTTGGAGTTTGGTAGCTCTAGAAAATTCATTTAGAGTGCAGGGAGGTCAGATTCCAACAGCATCAGCAGTCCTTTGTCAGCCTCCTATCAGAGTTTTGCTCAAGTCCCTCAATTTCAGCCAGAAATTACCTGAAATCACAGAAAAA
>NC_029780.3:47847456-47851695 GCF_000817695.3 Arachis duranensis
AAAAGCGTATAAATTATCCGCTCATCACAACACCAAACTTAAATTGTTGCTTGTCCCCAAGCAACTAAAAATCAAATAGGATGAAAAGAAGAGAATATACTATAAATTCCAAAATATCAATGAATATTAATTCTAATTAGATCAGCGGGACTTGTAGCTTTTTGCTTCTGAACAGTTTTGGCATCTCACTTTTCCTTTGAAGTTCAGAATGATTGGCTTCTCTAGGAACTTAGAATTTTGGATAGTGTTATTGATTCTACTAGTTAAGTATGTTGATTCTTGAACATAGCTACTTTTATGAGTTTTGGCCGTGGCCCTAAGCATTTTGTTTTCCAGTATTACCACCGGATACATAAATGGCACAGACACATGACTGGGTGAACCTTTTCAGATTGTGACTCAGCTTTGCTAGAGTCCCCAGTTTGAGGTGTCCAGGACTCTTAAGCAAACTCTTTTGCTTTGGATCACGACTTTAACCACTCGGTCTCAAGCTTTTCACTTGTGCCTTCATGACACAAGCACATGGTTAGGGACAGTTCATTCAGAAAACAAAAAGTATTGTCACCACATCAATATAATTAAACTAAATTCAAGGATAAATTCGGAATTCATGTACTTCTTTGTTCTTTTGAATTAAAAACATTTTTCATTTAAGAGAGGTGAAGGATTAATGGAGTTATTCATAACTTTAAGACATAGTTACTAAACACTAATGATCATGAAGTAGAGACACAAAACATAGATAAACATATAATATAAAAACGAAACAGTAGAAAAGTAAGAACAAGGAATGAATCCACCTTAGTGGCGTCTTCTTCTTGAAGGACCAACAAAGTCCTTAAGCTCTTCTATGTCCCTTCCTTGCCTTTGTTGCTCCTCCCTCATTGCTCTTTGGTCTTCTTTTATTTCATGGAGAATGATGGAGTGCTCATGATGTTCCACCCTTAATTGTTCCACATTGTAGCTCAAATCTTCTAGGGAAATGTTGAGTTGTTCCCAATAGTTGTTGGGAGGAAAATGCATCCCTTGAGGTTCCCAATAGTTGTTGGGAGGAAAGTGCATCCGTTGAGGCATCTCAGGGATTTCTTGATGATGAGCTTCCTCATGCATCTCTTGAGATCCGTGGAGGGTCTCTCTTACTTGCTCCATCCTCTTCTTGGTGATGGGCTTATCCTCTTCAATGAGGATGTTTCCTTCTATGATATCTCCAGCTGAGTAACATAGATGGCAAATAAGATGAGGAAAAGCTAGCCTTGCCATGGTGGAGGACTTTTCGGCTATTTTGTAGAATTCATGGGAGATGACTTCATGAACTTCTACTTCTTCTCCAATCATGATGCTATGAATCATGATGGCCCGATCCACAGTAACTTCAGATCGGTTGCTAGTGGGGATGATGGAGCGTTGAATGAACTCTAACCACCCTCTAGCCACAGGCTTGAGGTCCAGTCTTCTTAGTTGAACCGGCTTGCCGTTGGAGTCTCTTTTCCATTGAGCTCCTTCCACACATATGTCCATAAGGACTTGGTCCAACCTTTGATTAAAGTTGACCCTTCTAGTGTAGGGGCGTTTATCTCCTTGCATCATGGGCAAGTGGAATGCCAACCTTACATTTTCCGGACTAAAATCTAAGTATTTCCCCCGACCCATTGTGAGATAATTCTTTAGACTCGGATTCACACTTTGATCATGGTTCCTAGTGATCCATGCATTGGCATAGAACTCTTGAACCATTAAGATTCCGACTTATTGCATGGGGTTGGTTAGGACTTCCCAACCTCTTCTTCGGATTTCATGTCGGATCTCCGGATACTCATTTTTCTTGAGTTTGAAAGGGACCTCAGGGATCACCTTCTTCTTCGCCACAACATCATAGAAGTGGTCTTGATGGCTTTTGGAGATGAATATTTCCATCTCCCATGACTCGGAGGTGGAAGCTTTTGTCTTCCCTTTTCCTTTTCTAGAGGATTCTCCGGCCTTAGGTACCATTGATGGTAATGGAAAAACAAAAAGATTATGCTTTGACCACACCAAACTTAAAATATTGCTCACCCTCGAGCAAGAGAAGAAAGAAGAGAAGAAGAAGAAGAAGAAAATATGGAGGAGAGTGAGGGAAGGTGTTTCGGTCATTTAGGGTGGGTTTGGGTGGGAAAGATTTTTGAATTTTGAAGGTGGGTGGGGTTTATGGGGAAGAGTGGATGGATGTGAGTGGTGAAGGGGGTAATTGGGAAGAGAGGTTTGAGGTGATTGGTGAAGGGTTTTTGGGGAAGTGTGTTTATTGGAGAAAGAGAATGAATGTTGAGAAGAGGGGAGAATATGTTAGGTGGGGATCCTGTGGGGTCTACAGATCCTGAGATGATCCTGTGGGGTCCACAGATGCTGAGGTGTCAAGGATTTACATCCCTGCACCAATTAGGCATGTAAAATGCCTTTGCACACCATTCTGGTGTTTAAACGCCGAAGTGATGCACACTCTGGGCGTTCAACACCCATGTGTAGCATGTTTCTGGCGTTGAACGCCAGTTCCATGCTTGTTACTGGCGTTCAGCGCCAGCTTTCCTCAAGGCATATTCCCTGGCGTTCAAATGCCAGGATGTTACTTGTTTCTGGCGTTCAGCGCCGAAAACATGCTCTGTTCTGGCGTTGAACGCCAGCCAGATGCACCTTACTGGCGTTTAAATGCCAGTAAGTCCTTCCTCCAGGGTGTGATTTTTCTTCTGCTATTTTTGATTTTATTTTTAATTTTAGTATTTTTTTCGTGACTCCACATGATCATGAACCTAATAAAATGCAAAATAAAATTAAAATTAGATATATAAAAATTGGGTTGTCTCCCAACAAGCACTTCTTTAGTGTCATTAGCTTGACAATGGGTTCTCATGGAACCTCACAGATATTCAGAGCATGATGAGGGCCTCCCAACACCAAACTTAGAGTTTGAATGAGGGGGCTTCTCAACACCAAACATAGAGTTTGGTTGTGGCCTCCCAACACCAAACTTAGAGTTTGACTGTGGGGGCTCTTTTGACTCTGTACTGAGAGAAGCTTTTCATGCTTCCTCTCCATGGTTGCAGAGAAAGGTCCTTGAGCTTTAAACACAAGGTAGTCCCCATTCAATTGAAGGACTAATTCTCCTCTGCTAACATCAATCACAGCTTTTGCTATGGCTAGGAAAGGTCTTCCAAGGATGATGCATTCATCTTCTTTCTTCCTAGTGTCTAAGATTATGAAATCAGCAGGGATGTAAAGGCCTTCAACCTTTACTAACACGTCCTCTACTAATCCATAAGCTTGTCTTACTGACTTATCTGCCAATTGAAGTGAGAATAAGGCAGGCTGTACCTTAATGATCCCCAGTTTCTCCATTACAGAGAGTGGCATAAGATTTATGCCAGACCCCAGGTCACACAGAGCCTTGTTAAAGGTCATGGTGCCTATGGTACAGGGTATTAAGAATTTTACCAGGATCTTGTCTCTTTTGAGGTAGAGTTTTCTGAATCCATGTATCTAGTTCACTAATGAGAAGGGGGATTCACCTTCCCAAGTCTCATTACCAAACAACTTGGCATTCAGCTTCATGATAGCTCCTAGATATTAAGCAACTTGCTCTCCAGTTACATCTTCATCCTCTTCTGAGGAGGAATAGTTTTCAAAGCTCATGAATGGCAGAAGGAGATTTAGTGGAATCTCTATGGTCTCTATATGAGCCTCAGATTCCTTTAGGTCTCAATGGGGAACTCCTTCTTGTTTGAGAGACGTCCCAGGAGGTCTTTCTCACTAGGATTTTTGTCCTTCTCCTCCCTTGTGCATTCAGCCATATTGATTAATTCAATGGCCCTGCAATCTCCTTTTGGATTCTCTTCTGTATTGCTTGGGAGAATACTGGGAGGAGTTTCAATGACTTTCTTACTCAGCTGGCCCACTTGTGCCTCCAGATTTCTAATGGAGGACCTTGTTTCACTCATGAAACTTAAAGTGGCTTTTGACAGATCAGAGACTAATTTTGCTAAATTAGAGGGGCTCTGTTTAGATTTTTCTGTCTGTTGCTGAGAAGATAATGGAAAAGGCTTGTTATTATTGAGCCTATTTCTTCCACCATTGTTAAAGCCTTGTTGAGGCTTTTGTTGATCCTTCCATGAGAAATTTGGATGATTTCTCCATGATGAGTTATAGGTGTTTCCATAAGGTTCACCCATGTAATTAACCTCTACCATTGCAGGGTTCTCAAGATCATAAGCT
>NC_029780.3:47851816-47854351 GCF_000817695.3 Arachis duranensis
TTTGTTCTGAGCCAATATGGCATTCAGAGTATCAATTTCAAGAACTCCCTTCCTCTGAGGCGTCCCATTATTCACGGAATTCCTCTCAGAAGTGTACATAAACTGGTTATTTGCAACCATGTCAATAAGTTCTTGAGCTTCTGCAAGCGTTTTCTTTAGGTGAATGGATCCACCTGCAGAATGGTCCAGTGACATTTTCGAAAACTCAGATAGACCATAATAGAATATATCTAATATGGTCCATTATGAAAACATGTCAGATGGACACCTTTTGGTCAACTGCTTGTATCTTTCCCAAGCTTCATAGAGGGATTCACCATCCTTTTGCTTGAAGGTTTGAACATCCACTCTAAGCTTGCTCATCTTTTGAGGAGGAAAGAATTTATCCAAGAAGGCCGTGACCAGCTTTTCCCAGGAGTCCAGGCTATCTTTAGGTTGTGAATCCAACCATGTTCTAGCTCTGTCTCTTACAGCAAAAGGGAAAAGCATGAGCCTGTAGACTTCAGGATCTACTCCATTCGTCTTTACAGTCTCACAAATCTGCAAGAACTCAGTTAAAAACAGATAAGGATCTTTAGATGGAAGTCCATGAAACTTGCAGTTTTGTTGCATTAAAGCAACTAGCTGAGGTTTCAGCTCAAAATTGTTTGCTCCAATGGTAGGAATAGAGATGCTTCTTCCATCAAATTTGGACGTGGGTTTAGTAAAGTCACCAAGCATCCTCCTTGCATTATTATTATTTTTGGCTGCCATTTCCTTCTCTTGTTCAAAAATTTCTGAAAGGTTGTTTCTGGATTGTTGTAATTTAGCTTCTCTTAGTTTCCTCTTCAGAGTCCTTTCAGGTTCTGGATCAGATTGAACAAGAATGCTTTTGTCCTTGTTTCTGCTCATATGAAAGAGAAGAAAACAAGAAAAGAAAGAGGAATCCTCTAAGTCAAAGTATAGAGATTATTTTATGTTAGTAGAAGAAAAAAAGGGCAGAGTAGTGAAGAAGAATGGGTAAGGATAGAGGTGGTGATATGAGATGAAGAGAGATGAAGAGAAGTGTTAGTGAATAAATAAATAAATTGATAGAAGGAGAGGTAGAGAATTTCAAAAATAATTTTGAAAAAGTGGTTAGTGATTTTCGAAAATTAAAGATAAGATATGATTGAAATTAAAATTTAAACAATTAAAAAGAATTTTTTTTGAAAAAGAGGGAGGTATTTTCAAAAATTAGAGGGGGAAAAGTAGTTAGGTGGTTTTGAAAAAGATAAGAAACAAACAAAAAGTCAAATAGTTAGTTGAAAAAGATATTAAAATCAAATTTGAAAAGATAAGAAGATAAGAAGTTAGATAAGATATTTTGAAATCAAATTTTTGAAAAAAATAAAATTTTTAAAAAGATATGATAAAAAGATAAGATATAAAAGATATGATAAGATATGTTTGAAAAAGATTTAATTTTTAAAATTAAAATTAATTACTTTACTAACAAGAAACTACAAGATAAGATTCTAGAATTTAAAGATTGAACCTTTCTTAACAAGAAAGTAACAAACTTCAAATTTTTGAATTGATCATATTAATTGTTAGCATAATTTCGAAAATTAAGATAAAATTAAGAAAAAGATTTTTTTTGAAAAACATTTTAAAGAATTTTCGAAAATTAAAAAGAAAAATAAAAAAGATTTAATTTTTGAAAAATTTTTAAAAAGATAAGATTTTTTTAAAATTGAAAATTTGACTTGACTTGTAAGAAACAACTAATTTTAAAATTTTTTGACCAAGTCAACTCAAATTTTCGAAAATTTGGAGAGAAATAAGGAAAAGATATTTTTTTTATTTTTAAATTTTTAATGATGAGAGAGAAAAATTAAAAACGTCATTTTTGTGTTTTTCTCTTTTCTTTATGGATCAAAACAAAGAATGCATGCAAGAACACTATGAATGTCAAGATGAACACCAAGAACACTATGAAGATCATGATGAACATCAAGAACATAATTTTGAAAGAATTTTGATGCAAAGGAAACATGCAAGACACCAAACTTAGAAATCTTTAATGCATGGAGTCTAACAAACAAAAAATGCATATGAAAAACAACAAACAACACAAAACAAGAAAACATCAAGATCAAACAAGAAGACTTGTCAAGAATAACTTGAAGATCATGAAGAACACCATGAGTGCATGAATTTTCGAAAAATGCAAGAAAAATTTTTTAAAGCATGCAACTAACACCAAACTTAAAAGTTGACTCAAGACTCAAACAAGAAACACAAAATATTTTTGGTTTTTATAATTTTATGATTTTTTTGGTATTTTCTTTATTTATTTTCGACAAAAAAGGAAAAAAATTTTGAAAAATTTTTGAAAACAAAACAAAAAGAAAATTATCTAATCTGAGCAACAATATGAACTGTCAGTTGTCCATACTCGAACAATCCCTGGCAACGGCGCCAAAAATTGGTGTTGTTGCCGGATCAGTAAAACTTGGCGCTGTTGTTGCACGTAATTGTGATTCAAAACAATCCCCGGCAACGGCGCCAAAA
>NC_029780.3:47854421-47855170 GCF_000817695.3 Arachis duranensis
TTGTTGTATGGAATAATTATAATGGCTCTTTGCTATGTGTGGACACAACTCCGTTCAACTAACCAGCAAGTGTACTGGATCGTCCAAGTAATAAACCTTACGTGAGTAAGGGTCGATTCCACAGAGATTGTTGGTATGAAGCAAGCTATGGTCATCTTGTAAATCTCAGTCAGGCAGACAGTAATTGATTATGGATTTTCGAAAATTAACAAATAATAAACATAAAATAAAGATAAAGTTACTCATGTAATCCAATGATGGGGATTTCAGATAGGCTTATGGAGATGCTGTGCTCCTCTTGAATCTCTGCTTTCCTACTGCTTTTATCCAATTTTATCACTCCCTTCTATGGCAAGCTGTATGTAGGGTATCACCGTTGTCAATGGCTACATCCCATCCTCTCAGTGAAAAAGGTCCAAATGCTCTGTCACAACACGGCTAATCATCTGTCAGTTCTCAATCAGGTTGGAGTAGAATCCCTTGATTCTTTTGCGTCTGTCACTAACGCCCAGCATTCAGGAGTTTGAAGCTCGTCACTGTCATTCAATCCCGAAATCCTACTCGGAATACCACAAACAAGGTTAGACCTTCCGGATTCCCATGAATGCCGCCATCAATTCTAGCTTATACCACGAAGATTCTGATTAAGGAATCCAAGAGATATGCGCCCGGTCTAGGGTAGAAAGGAAGTGGTTGTCAATCACGCGCGTTCATAGGTGAGAATGATGATGAGTGTCACAGATCATCAT
>NC_029780.3:47855334-47870917 GCF_000817695.3 Arachis duranensis
GCAGAGCTCCACACCCTTAATCTATGGTGTGTAGAAACTCCACCGTTGAAAATACATAAGTGAAAGGTTCAGGCATGGCCGAATGGCCAGCCCCCCAAAACGTGATCAATAGTCTCCTCAGATGAAGAATAAAATAAAACTGAGACCAAAGATGTCTAATACAATAGTAAATTATCCTATTTATACTAGACTAGCTACTAGGGTTTACAGGTGTAAGTAATTGATGTATAAATCCCCTTCCGGGGCCCACTTGGTGTGTGTTTGGACTGAGCTTGATCTATCCAGGAGCTGAGGCTTCTTTTGGAGTTGAACGCCAAGTTGTAACGTGTTTTGGGCGTTCAACTCCGGGTCGTGACGTGTTTCTGGCGTTTTACTCCAGACAACAACATGGAACTGGCATTGAGCGCCAGTTTACGTCGTCAATTCCCAAATAAAGTATGGACTATTATATATTTCTGGAAAGCTCTGAATGTCTACTTTCCAACGCCGTTGAGAGTGCGCCATTTGGAGTTCTGTAGCTCCAGAAAATCCATTTCGAGTGCAGGGAGGTCAGATTCCAACAGCATCAGCAGTCCTTTGTCAGCCTCCTATCAGAGTTTTGCTCAAATCCCTCAATTTCAGCCAGAAATTACCTGAAATCACAGAAAAACACACAAACTCATAGTAAAGTCCAGAAATGTGAATTTAACATAAAAACTAATGAAAACGTCCCTAAAAGTAGCTTGAACTTACTAAAAACTACCTAAAAACAATGCCAAAAAGCGTATAAATTATCCGCTCGTCACCCACCTACCTCAACTCACCTTCTCTCCTCTTCACATAATCCAATAATACTCTTCCCCAAAAACCCTTCACCAATTACCTCAATCTCTCTTCCCCATCACCTCTTCACCACTCACATCCATCCACTCTTCCCCATAAACCCCACCTACCTTCAAAATTCAAAATCCCCTTTTCCACCCAACCCACCCAATATGGCCGAACCTTAACCCCTCTCCCTCCACTATATAAACCCCTCCATTCTTCTTCATTTTCACACAACACAACCCTCTCTTCTCCTCTTTGGCCGAAACACTAACCTCTCTTCCTCTCCTCCATATCTTTTTCTTCTTCATCTATTCTTTCTTCTCTTGCTCGAGGGTGAGCAATATTCTAAGTTTGGTGTGATAAAAGCATAGCTTTTTGTTTTTCCATAACCATTGATGGCACCTAAGGCCGGAGAAACCTCTAGAAAAGGGAAAGGGAAGACAAAAGCTTCCACCTCCGAGTCATGAGAGATGGAGAGATTCATCTCTAAAGCCCATCAAGACCACTTCTATGATGTTGTAGCCAAGAAGAAGGTGATCCCTGAGGTCCCTTTCAAACTCAACAAAAATGAGTACCCGGAGATCCGACATGAGATCCAAAGAAGAGGTTGGAAAGTTCTGACCAACCCCATTCAACAAGTCGGAATCTTAATGGTTCAAGAGTTCTATGCCAATGCATGGATCACTAGGAACCATGATCAAAGTGTGAACCCGAATCCAAAGAATTATCTTACAATGGTTCGGGGGAAATACTTATATTTTAGTCCAGAAAATATAAGGTTGGCATTCAACTTGCCCATGATGCAAGGAGATGCACGCCCCTACACTAGAATGGTCAAATTTGATCAAAGGTTGGACCAAGTCCTTATGGTCATATGTGTGGAAGGAGCTCAATAGAAAAGAGACTCCAAAGGCAAGCTGGTTCAATTAAGAAGACTGGACCTGAAGCTTGTGGCTAGAGGATGGTTGGAGTTCATCCAACGCTCCATCATCCCCACTAGCAACCGATCTGAAGTTACTGTGGATCGGGCCATCATGATTCATAGCATCATGAATGGAGAAGAAGTATAAGTTCATAAAGTCATCTCCCTTGAATTCTACAAAATAGCCGAAAAGTCCTCCACCATGGCAAGGCTAGCTTTTCCTCATCTTATTTGCCATCTATGTTACTCAGTTGGAGTTATCATAGAAGGAGACATCCCCATTGAGGAGGATAAGCCCATCACTAAGAAGAGGATGGAGCAAATAAGAGAGCCCATTCATGAATCCCAAGAGACGCATGAGGAAGCTCATCACCAAGAAATCCCAGAGATGCCTCAAGGGATGCACTTTCCTCCCAACAATTATTGGGAACAACTCAACACTTCTCTAGAAGACTTGAGTTACAATATGGACCAATTAAGGGTGGAACATCAAGAGCACTTCATCATTCTCCATGAAATTAGAGAAAATCAAAGAGCAATGGGGGAGGAGCAACAAAGGCAAGGAAGAGACATAGAAGAGCTCAAGGACATCATTGGTTCTTCAAGAAGAAAGCACCACCATCACTAAGGTGGACTCATTCCTTATTCTTAATTCTCTGTTTTTTGGTTTTTATGTTATATGTTTGTTTACGTTTCATGTCTCTACTTCATGATTATTAGTATGTAGTGACTATGTCTTAAAGCTATAAATAATTCCATGAATTCTTCACCTCTCTTAAATGAAAAATGTTTTAATACAAAAGAACAAGAAGTACATAAGTTTCGAATTTATCCTTGAATTTAGTTTAATTATATTGATGTGGTGACAATACTTTTTGTTTTCTGAATGAATGATTGAACGGTGCATATTTTTGATCTTGTTGTTTATGAATGTTAAAATTGTTGGCTCTTGAAAGAATGATGAACAAAGAGAAATGCTATTGATAATCTGAAAAATCATGAAATTGATTCTTGAAGCAAGAAAAAGCAGTGAAAAAGCAAAAGCTTGCGAAAAAAAAATTTGGCGAAAAAAATAGAAAGAAAAAGAAAAAAAAGCAAGCAAAAAAGGCCAATAGCCCTTAAAACCAAAAGGCAAGGGTAAAAAGGATCCAAGGCTTTGAGCATCAATGGATAGGAGGGCCCAAGGAAATAAAATCCAGGCCTAAGCGGCTAAATCAAGCTGTCCCTAACCATGTGCTTGTGGCATGCAAGTCCAAGTGAAAAGCTTGAGACTGAGTGGTTAAAGTCGTGATCCAAAGCAAAAGAGTGTGCTTAAGAACTTTGGACACCTCTAACTGGGGACTTTAGCAAAGCTAAGTCACAATCTGAAAAGGTTCACATAGTTTTGTGTCTGTGGCATTTATGTATCTAGTGGTAATACTGGAAAACAAAATGCTTAGGGCCACGGCCAAGACTCATAAAAGTAGCTATGTTCAAGAATCAACATACTTAACTAGGAGAATCAATAACACTATCTGAAATTCTAAGTTCCTATAGATGCCAATCATTCTAAACTTCAAAGGATAAAGTGAGATGCCAAAAATATTCAGAAGCAAAAAGCTACAAGTCCCGCTCATCTAATTAGAACTAATATTCATTGATATTCTGATCTTTATAGTATATTCTTTTCTTTTTATCCTATTTGATTTTCAGTTGCTTGGGGACAAGCAACAATTTAAGTTTGGTGTTGTGATTAGCGGATAATTTATACGCTTTTTGGCATTGTTTTTAGGTAGTTTTTAGTAAGTTCAAGCTACTTTTAGGGATGTTTTCATTAGTTTTTATGTTAAATTCACATTTCTGGACTTTACTATGAGTTTGTGTTTTTTTTGTGATTTCAGGTAATTTCTGGCTGAAATTGAGGGATCTGAGCAAAACTCTGATAAGAAGGCTGACAAAGGACTGCTGATGCTGTTGGATTCTGACCTCCCTGCACTCGAAATGGATTTTCTGGAGTTACAGAACTCCAAATGGCGCGCTCTCAACGGCGTTGGAAAGTAGACATCCAGAGCTTTCCAGCAATATATAATAGTCCATATTTTATTCGAGATTAAATGACGTAAACTGGCACTCAACGCCAGTTCCATGATGCATTCTGGAGTTAAACGCCAGAAACACGTCACGAACCAGAGTTGAACGCCAAAAACACGTTACAACTTGGCGTTCAACTCCAAAAGAAGCCTCTGCATGTGTAAAGCTCAAGCTCAGCCCAAGCACACACCAAGTGGGCCCCGGAAGTAGATTTCTGCATCAATTACTTACTTCTGTAAACCCTTGTAGCTAGTCTAGTATAAATAAGACATTTTACTATTGTATTAGTAGTCTTTGGACGATCCTGGATTGTATTTTTGATCCTGTGATCACATTTTGGGTGCTGGCCATTCGGCCATGCCTGGACCTTCATCACTTATGTATTTTCAACGGTGGAGTTTCTACACACCATAGATTAAGGGTGTGGAACTCTGCTGTACCTCGAGTTTTAATGAAATTACTACTATTTTCTATTCAATTCAGTTTATTCCTATTCTAAGATATTCGTTGCACTTCACCATGACGAATGTGATGATCCGTGACACTCATCATCATTCTCACATATGAACGCGTGACTGACAACCACCTCCGTTCTACCTTTGACCCAGCGCATATCTCTTGGATTCCTTAATCAGAATCTCTGTGGTATAAGCTATAATTGATGGCGGCATTCATGTGAATGACTGTGACGAGCTTCAAACTCACGATTGTTGGGCTTCATGACAAACGCAAAAGAATCAATGGATTATATTCCGACATGATCGAGAACTGATAGATGATTAGCCGTGCCGTGACAGAGCATTTGGACCTTTTTCACTGAGAGGATGGTATGTAGCCATTGACAACGGTGATGCCCTACATACAGCTTGCCATGGAAAGGAGTAAAAAGGATTGGATGAAGGCAGTAGGAAAGCAAAGATTCAAAAGGAGCACAGAATCTTCATACGCCTATCTGAAATTCTCACTAATGATTTACATAAGTATTTCTATCTTTATTTTCTGTTTATTTATTATTATTATTATTCGAAAACTCTATAATCATTTATTATCCGCCTAACTGAGATTTACAAGATGACCATAGCTTGCTTTATACCAACAATCTCTGTGGGATCGACCTTTACTCACGTAAGGTTTATTACTTGGACGACCCAGTGCACTTGCTGGTTAGTTGTGCAAAGTTGTGAAGTTAAGTTTGGACCATGGTATCATGCACCAAGTTTTTGGCGCCATTACCAGGGAGAGAACGAACATGAATGCCATTATCAGAAATCACAATTTTGCCTACCAAGGGAGCACTTAGTTGTAGTTTTTGCATCATGTAGGTTAGTTTCTAGAAAGAGAAGCTCCCTCTTCTCTCTAGAATTAGGGTTCCTAGGGTAATTGCATCATAGATCCATGTTTAATTCTTGATTTCATCTTGTTTCCTTTCCAATTTCTTGTTTCTACTACTTTATTCTTCTTAGTTCTTTTGTCAATTTTACTTTTATGTCTATGAACACTCATGTTGGATCTTGTTTACATTTGATGAAATTTAATGATGATTTTTCCTTTATTGATGATTTGAGTTGTTGATTTATTTTTCTTGCAATTTATAGTTGGTAGATTTTACTATTCTTGCACATTTACCATGCTTTCCATTTGTACCCACTAAGTGTTTGACAAAATGCTTGGTTGGGCTTTAGAGTAGATTTTGAGCATTCTTGGCTTGAAGAGAGTAATTAGGTGATCTTGAGTCATGAATACCCAACTAATGTTGGTGATCTAGTAAGTTGATTAGTACATTTGGATTGAGGTTAACTAGTCTTGTTTGACTTTCTCTCATGGAAGATAACTTATACCTTTTTCCAACGTTGGGGATGACGAAATAAGATAAATTCTTGTTTATTATTGTGATATGATTAATTAGTCTTATTTGACTTTCTCCCTATTTGTTGGAGTTGACTAGATAAGATGAATTAATCATTGTATGACTAGGATAGAAAGCCTATGATCTCAACCCTTGCCATGAATGTCTCTCTTTATTACTTGCTTTCTTTAATTGCTTGTTTGATTTACTCTTCTTGCCATTTTATAAACAAAACTCCTTGATCCCCTAGTCAATAATTGAGCACTTCATTGCAATTCCTTGTGAGACAACCTGGAGTTCAAATACTTCGGTTAATTCTTATTGGGGATTGTTAATTATGACAACCAATATTTTTGTATGAAAGGATTGTTGATTGGTTTGGAAAGTATACTTTACAACGAGACTCCATATAGCGAGAATTGCGTTGGTTAGGAATTTCTCTTATAGAAAGAAGAATTTCGTTGTAAGCATAGGTCCAAACCAACAAATAACTCTCACATCAAATTAAATTTGGTTATCACAAGTAACAAACCCCAAATAAGAATTAACCGAAGTATTTGAACTCCGGATCGTCTCACAAGGAATTGCAATGAAGTGCTCAATTATTGTCTATGAGGATGCAATGGGTTTTGATTTTGTATTTTTGCAAGAAAGTAAATGGCAAGAAAAGTAAAGGAACAATTAACTAATAAGAGAAAGGAAAAGTACTCTTGGCTAGACATAGGTAATTGAGATTACCATCCTTGTCTACAACCCATATATTGATAATTATGAGAGGCCAACCTATTAAGTCTACTTCCAAAAGCCTTAAGTACGTAATATCTAATCCTAGGCTTGAATTATATCAAATAGGCTTGATCACATCAACCCATAAGGACTAACCTCACTACTAATTAACCAAGTAGAAGGCTAGCGTTAATGGCTATCAAATTGATCACCAAGGGTTCTCAAATCACTAATTCATTGAGACCCATTGATTCAAGGTCACTCAATTCCCTTAGACTAGGCCAAGAGTAAAGAGAACTACTCAAAAACTAGTGAAAGCATTTTAACAAACACCTAGAGTGCAAGAAAGGTAAACATCATCAAATGCAAGAATTAGCAAAACCCATAACTATCACAAGCAAGAAATCAACAATAACAATGAAGATAAACATAGAAGAGCATGGAAACATAAAATTGCATTAAAGAAAAATAAGATCCAACAATTGTTCATAAACATAAAAGAGAGCAAAATAAGAAATTAACAAGAGAAACTAAGAAGATTAGGACAATAGAACACTAAAATATCAAGAGAGTTGAAATCAAAACAAGAATTAAAAGATAAATTTAAAAGTGATTAACCTAAATTTATCCTAATTTCTATCCTAAATCTAGAGAGAGAAAAGAGCCTATCTCTCTAGAATTCTACCCTAAAACATGATGAAAACTAAACTATGACTACTTGGTTCATTCCCCCTTCAATCATTGGGTTCAATAGCATCAGAAATGAGTTGGATTGGGCCCAAAATGAGCTAGAAGTCGCCCCCAATGAGTTGCCCAAAATGGACCCATGTTGCTCCATCGGCGCACAGTGATCATGCAAGCTAAAATAGAAAAAGACAACATAATGAAAGATTAGAAAAACAGCGATAAAGTAAAGATAGGGAGATTGAAACTAGACCACCTTAGCGATGGTGGCTGCTGCACCCTCTTGGAAATCCTCTGGAGTGTTTAAGCTCCTCAATGTCATGCCCATGCCTCCTCTGCTCTTCCATCATTCTCCTTTGATCTTCCATCATCTGATGGAGGAGAGTTGACTGGTTGTTGATAATTATGTTGAGGATAAGGTTCATAGGCATATGGTGGTAGTTGTTGATAGCCACAAGGAAATTCACTATAGCCATTGAATTGACATGCATTAGGACGGGAATTATACCTATAAGTAACTGGAGGTTATTGCCAAGAGGAGTGATCAATTCCTTGAGGTTCCTCCCATCTTTGATGGTTCCATCCTTGGTACATGTTGTCATTGAGGTTTACATTTCCTACAACATAGTTTGAACCAAACTCATAGCCACAGGGATGAGAATTCATGGTGAAATAAAAAACAAAACTAACAAAATTCCTAAAGCTAACAAAAACTAGCAAATAAGCAAAAGACAAACATATTCACAATATTCACATATATACAATAACCAATAATAAGGCACACAATTGCAATTCCCCGGCAACGGTGCCATTTTGATGAAGAGATTATTGATGGTATAAAATTTCACAATAAATTCTCGTTGCAAGTATAGTTTCTAGCCAACAAAGAATCATCTCATACAAAAATTTGGTTGTCACAAGTAACAAACCCCTATAAAAACAAACTGAAGTATTCAAACCTCGGGTCGTCTCTCAAAGGAATTGCAGGATAGTGTTCTTGTTATTGGTTATGGACATGTATATTTTGCAGTTTTTGAATAATAAGAAACAAGAAATGTAAATGGCAAAAGAAATAAGCTAATGTCTAGAAAAGCTCTTGGCAAGGTATGAGAATTAGAAGTCCTATCCTCATTATCTTTATCAATTGTGACAACAATTGTTCATTGCTCTACTTAGCTAACCTCTAACTATGAAGGAAAGTCAAGTGGAAATAATCAATTTGATTCCTCAAGTCCTAGTCAACTCCTAAGAAAAGACTAGCATTAGTGGAATTCAAATCAATTAGCAACTTCTAATTATCAATCAATAAAGGACTTTGACAACTCAAGAGTCTCCAATTACTCAACCAAAGCCAAGAGGAGAAAAATCTACTCTAGCATCGTTCCAAGCATTTTATCAAACACTTGGAAGGCATAAAAGGAAAGCAAGCTAAAATCACAACAAGAATAAGATCTAACATCTACCAATTGTAAAGAATTAACAACAACAATCAAAGAAGGCACATTTAACATGAATTACCTCAAATTGCATTAAAAAAATAAGAGGAACAAGAATGTATCAACAACAAAGTATATAAAATAAGGGAGATCTCAACAAAAGAGTAAAAGAACAAGATGTAGCAACAAGAAATTGAGAAGGAGAAGTAAATGAGAAGAAGAATTAAAACCTAGATCTAAGAAGAGATTAAACCTAATCCTAATCCTAATTCTAGAGAGAAGAGAGAGCTTCTCTCTCTAGAAACTAACTCTAACTACTTCTCCAACTAAACTATGACTAATTGGTAACTAATTGGTAACTTGTGTGGTAACTACTTGATAACTTCCCCTTCAATCCTTGGGTTTAATAGCATCAGAAGTGAGTTGGATTTGGGATTGGGATGCCCAGAAATCGTCCCCATCAGATTCACACTAAGTGGGTCACGTGCAAGTACTGATGTGTATGCATGGGTCACGCGTACGCGTCGCTTGACAATTTGCTATCCACACGTACGCGTCGCCATGCGACTTCACTTTTCCACTCGTGTGCGTCTTCTGCGTGTGCGCGTCGATCTCAGCATCCCAAATCCTTGTTTCATCATGATTTCTCCACTTTTCATGCTTTTTTCCATTCCTAGCCTTTCCATCCTAAATTCACTAACAAGCACATCAAGGCGTCTAGTGGAATCAAAGGTGAATCAAAATTAGCAATTTAAGGGCCTAAAAAACATGTTTTTACACTTAAGCACAATTTAGGAGAAGATTATGAAACCATGCTATTTCCTTGAATAAATGTAGAAAAAGTGGATAAAATCCACCTAAATTAAGCACAATATGTACCACAAAATAGTGGCACATCAAATCTCCCCACACTTAATCCAAGCATGTCCTCTTGCTCAACCAAGAAAGAGGCAAAGGGTACTATCGTTTATTCAATGAAAATAACTATATGCAGTCTACCTAAATGCAACTATCTAAATGCAAGTTCCTAAATGGAAGCAAGTACTTAGTCAAAATAAATCAATTCCCAATAAAACCAATATAAGCATAAAGGCAAAGGGTATTAACAACTAAGCCAAACCACAATTGAATTGAGCTATTAAAGATTATAAAAACTTGCAAGAGAGAAAATGATTCTAGGTGAAAACATGTAATTAAGCATCAAACCCTCACCGGATGTGTATCCCCTCTAGTCGCTCTAGTGTATAGGGTTGATCACTCAATTTCCCCCTAATCATGCTTTCCAAGATTTGTTTTTCATCTAACAATCAATAATTATTCAATGCATGAATACAAATATCATGAGGTCTTTTCTTGGGTTGTAATGGGACTAGGGTAAAGGTAAGGGTATGCATATGGTCTAGTGAGATTGAAATTTGAATCTTTGATCAACTTAAACTTCCCACCTATCCTATGACAACCTATACAATTTCAAAGCTAACCTAACTACCTATGCTTCACTTTTTCACATACTCATGCATTTTCATTTCACTTCACAACACATATGCATTGATTTTTATTGAACTTCACTTTGGGGCATTTTGTTCCTTTTTTTATTGTTTTTGTTTTTTTTCTTTTTCATATTTATTTTTTTCCTTTGTGTTTCTCATTTTTTTTTCTTTTTTCAATAAAGTATACACAAAAGCATCAATGCATATGGGTTTACATTTAATTAACACATGAGTATGTACCTAATTCCTAATATTTTCAACAAAAATACAACACATACCTTTTCCCGACCAATGTCCCAAGTTTCCCCACACTTGAATGATACACACTCTCACTAGCCTATGCTAATCAAAGATCCAAATTAAGGACATTTATTTTTTTCGCTTTAAGGCTTGTAATGTGCTAAATTAAGAACAAAAGGGATTTAAAATAAACTCAAAATTGGCTAACAAAGGTTGTTGAAAGGTAGGCTATTTGGGTAAGTGAGCTACATGAAACAACGTCCTCAATCATATATATGCATGTATACAAGGAATAATGGACATAAAGAATCAAACAAATCAAGGATCACAATCATAGAAAAAGAATAATGCACAAAAGAAGGAAAATAAGTGGTTATAAGATGTAACTACACAATTAGGCTCAAAACTCACAAGCTTGTGTTCTTAGCTCAAAACATGTTCCACAAGATATAATTCAAGCAAGTTCAATGGAATCAAAATTTTTCACTCAAGTCAATTGGGCCCTATAAGTAATTTCTTGGAAAATCTCAATATTTTGACAAGGCTTATTTCCTCAATGCAATGTTGTGATTGAGAAATTTTAAAATTCTCTTAGTTTATCCCTTTTTCAAACAAATCAAATTCTCTTATGTGAAAAGTGTCAACTAAGCTTCAATAATCCAAAATTTTTTTTGGATTTTTTTTTTCAAATCACAACCACTAAATCACAACCACCAGACTAAAATAACTACATATATATATACTATCAACTACAAATGCAAATCCAACTAAAAGTATCAAAATATACACATCCAAAGATGCTAAGTGCAATAAACTAAAAGTATCCAAAATACCAACATGTACAATAATCCAAAGTGCAGTAAATGAGAGTGCAAGTGCTAAAATAAGACAAAATAAAGCAACTAAAACTAAAGTCTAAAATCGTCACCCAAAATATAAACCCCGCCGATGACGTCAACCTCCCCACACTTAGAATGAAGCATCGTCCCCGATGCTACAAGTGGGACTAGGTGGAAGGATCGACATCTGGAGGTGCCTCTGCCTGTCCAGCCTCCTCCTCAAGATCTGCCTCCTCCTCAGAATGATCTGAAGTGTCGGGATCAAGGGGTATGATTGCTCCCAGCGATGCCAACATCTGAAATACGTGCTGAAAGTATCGTTCGATGCGCTTAAAGTGTCGCTAGTGGTGACAGTCGCTCTGATCCAAGCGCCTGATAAGATCCTGAACTAGTCTGTAGGTCGGCTGAGGTGCTGATCACGGCGGTGGTAGTGGCTGACTGCCTACTGCGGACAGTTGATGCGGGCAGAAATTGGCGAATTAAAAATTATTAAAATATATACGTTGCAAGTATAGTTCTTAACTCGCCAGAAATCCACTTATCAATTTAGAAAGGTGTCACAAAAATTTAAAATTAAAATACTGGGAGTATGAATCCCAGGTCGTCTCCCAACGAGTTGCAGAAAAGTGTGCTATTTTATTAATCAGATGTTTTCAAAAAGGTTTGAGTTGAGTAAACAGGAAATTAAATTGGAGAATTTGAATAATGTAAATAAAAGCCTTGACTGGGAGTTGATTAGTTGGAAGCCCCATTATTGTTGGATTACTCTTTAGATTAATTGATAATTAAAGGTTATCCTGTTTAGTTATCTCTTACTTGGTAAGGGAAAGTCAAACAAGTTGGAATGCTACCTCCATTCACAAGTTGCAACACACTTAATTAAAAGGGATTGGTGTTAGTGACTAGAGGGCAATCCAACAATAAACCCAATTACAATCTTTCTTTTAAGCTTTCCAACTCAAGGGTTCCTTTCAATCAACTCCCCATCAAGTTAGGGAACTACTCGCTCATTGTGAATGTAAAATTTATAACATATGAAAAGGAATTAAAGAAAGACATTGTAAATGAAAATCAAAATAATCAATTAAAAATAAAAGTAATCCTTGTATTAAATAATCCTAAAAATATTCCAATGGTAAAATTAAACAAAGCAAAGGACATGGAAGAGTAAAGCCAAGTAAAGAAAACGAACTAGAATGACGAAGTCTTGATGAGGTAATAACTCTTCTCAGTATCCCAATGCAAAAAGTGGTAGCAAAATAAAATCCTAAGAACTATGAATGTGTAGAGAGAAAAACCTAGAGGAGGAGTAAAAACTAGATCTAAAACTATAACTGTCTAGAATGAATTTTGTCCCTAGTTTCTGCATGTTCTCTGGCTCTCGTCTGCTGTTCTGGGCCGAAAATTGGGTCAAAATAGGGTCCAAAATTGCCCTTCAGCGAATTCTGCAGATTATGCAGATCCGCACGTCACGCGATCGTGTCATCCATGCGGACGCGTCATTTGCGTTTTTCCCTGCCACTCATTCGCGTCGTCCACACTTCCGCGTCACTTACGCTTTTCCAATCCGCGCGGTCGCGTGAGCCATGCGGCCGCGTCACTGCGATTTCTCCTCTTTCGCGCGAACGCGTGAGCCACGTGGCCACGTCACTTCTCGCTGGTTATCTCCTCAATTTCTCGTGTTCCTTCCATTTTTGCTAGCTTCCTTTCCAATCTCCAACTCATTCATGCCCTATAATGCCTGAAACACTTAACACACAGATTACGACATCGAATGGAATAAAGGAGAATTAAAATGCATAATTAAAAGTCACTAGGAAGTAGTTTTCAATCATGTAATAATTTCAAGAAGAAAATATAAATGCATGCTAAATTAATGAATAAGTGGGTAAGGATCATGATAAAACCACACAATTAAACACAATATAAACCATAAAATAGTGGTTTATCAACAGTGCAGTGGGTTCGGCTGCTACTGATGAAGATGATGGTCCAGATGTTACTGCTGCTGAAGAAGGTGGTGGGCTAGATGTTGCTGCTGCTGAGCGGGCTATGGATCTTCGTGGGGCTGGTCTATCGTCCACCCAACTCCCTTACAAAATCACTTTCTCCTTTTCATGGATCGGGGGTGGAGACTCCTCATCCTGATGCCAGGGTATGCCAGCCCGCTGTCACATCTCTGTGACCAAAGCAAGGAATGGGAGTGTGCCACGGACATGCACTCACCACATATACTTCCTGATCAGGCGGGGAAAATATAGCTGGTTCCCTTCCATAATGCACCTGATTAGAGCGAGCATGTCCACCGGAATCTCTGAGAAGTGCGTGGTAGGCATCACATAATGAGCAAAGATCTGCTGCCATGTCCTCGCCTCCCGAGTCAGATAATTGAACATTATCCCCTTGGGTTTTGTTTTATTGGTATCCATCTCCCAAGGGGCGTCCGGGGTGGCAACTATACTCCTCAACGCATCATAGTCATATGTCATGCAGTGCATCTCCACCTCAGCCTGCATAAAAGCATCTGTATCACTGGTCTTGGGCTGACAGTAGAGTGCATCCTCAATGTCAACTTTTGTAATCAGAACTTGCCTGCCTCTCAGGTGAATCGAATCAAGGGTCGGTGAAAAGAAATTGCAGTAAAATTCTCGGACCCATAAGTCATTCACTCTAACTAGAACCCTATCCATAAAGGACAGGCCCAACGCATCAATCCGAAGCTCAATGGACTGCCTCACATATGAAAGAATGGTGAGCTTCTTCTCTATATTGAGCTTCCGCCCTTGAAAATTTGGAAAATGGAGCTCGCAGTACAGGTCTGGAAACTTGTCTGTGTCGGTGGTGGGCAGTAACTGATCTGCTTTCTCCTTGTCTGAAAGAGGGTTCTTGGCAAAATCGAAGAAGGGAGAAGCAGTGGAAGATCGAGATTTTTTCCTTTTTTGAGAGGTAACCTTCACTTTCCCTCTGTCAGTCATTGGTGCACAAAATTGCAGTCACACTTTTGCAATTCCACACAACTAACCAGCAAGTGCATTGGGTCGTCCAAGTAATACCTTACGTGAGTAAGGGTCGATCCCACGGAGATTTCCGGCTTGAAGCAAGCTATGGTTATCTCACAGTACAAGTTGAGGTTTTGGAGATGCTCTATCTTCTGAATCTCTGCTTTCCTACTGTCTTCTTCTTCATGCACGCAAGGCTCCTTCCATGGCAAGCTGTATGTAGGGTTTCACCGTTGTCAATGGCTACCTCGCATCCTCTCAGTGAAAATGTTCAACGCGCTCTGTCACAGCACGGCTAATCATCTATCGATTCTCAATCAGGTTAGAATAGAATCCAGTGATTCTTTTACGTCTATCACTAACGTCCAGCCCTCAGGAGTTTGAAACTCATCACCGTCATTCAATCCTTGAATCCTACTCAGAATACCACAGACAAGGTTTAGACCTTCCGGATTCTCTTGAATGCCGACATCAATTCTAGCTTATACCACGAAGATCCTGATTAAGGAATCTAAGAGATATCTACTCAATCTAAAGTAGAACGGAGGTGGTTGTCAGTCACACGTTCATAGGTGAAAATGATGATGAGTGTCACGGATCATCACATCCATAAAGTTGAAGAACAAGTGATATCTTAGAATAGAAGCAAGCATGATTGAATGAAAAACAGTAACAATTACATTAATCCATCAAGACACAGCAGAGCTCCTCACCCCCAACCATGGGGTTTAGAGACTCATGCCGTAGAAGATACAATGAGAAACGTGTAATGTGTCATGAGGTAGAGATACAATGTCAAAAGGTCCTATTAATAGTGAACTAGTAACCTAGGGTATACAAAAATGAGTAAATGACGTAAAAATCCACTTCTGGGGTCCACTTGGTGTGTGCTTGGGCTGATCATTGAAGCTTTCATGTGTAGAGACTTTTTCTGGAGTTAAACGCCAGCTTTTATGCCAGTTTGAGCGTTTAACTCCAATTTTTGTGCCAGTTCCGGCGTTAAACGCTAGGAATTCTGAAGCTGATTTGCAACGTCAGTTTGGGCCATCAAATCTCGAGAAAAGTATGGACTATTATACATTTATGGAAAGCCCAGGATAGCTACTTTCCAACGCAATTGAGAGCACGCCAGTTGGGCTTCTGTAGCTCCATAAAATTCACTTCGAGTGCAGGGAGGTTAGAATCCAACAGCATCTGCAGTCCTTTTCAGCCTCTGAATCAGATTTTTGCTCAGGTCCCTCAATTTCAGCCAGAAAATACCTGAAATCACAGAAAAACACACAAACTCATAGTGAAGCCCAGAAAAGTGAATTTTAACTAAAAAATGTAATAAAAACTAACTAAAATATACTAAAAACATACTAAAAACAATGCCAAAAAGCGTATAAATTATCCGCTCATCACAACGCCAAACTTAAATTGTTGCCTGTCCCCAAGCAACAGAAAATCAAAATAGAATAAAAAGAAGAGAATATACTATAGACTCCAAAATATCAAAGAAACTTAGCTCCAATTAGATGAGCG
>NC_029780.3:47871017-47875207 GCF_000817695.3 Arachis duranensis
ATTCTTGAACATAGCTACTTTATGAGTCTTGGCTGTGGCCCAAAGCACTCTGTCTTCCAGTATTACCACCGGATACATACATGCCACAGACACATGAATGGGTGAACCTTTTCAGATTGTGACTCAGCTTTGCTAGAGTCCCCAATCAGAGGTGTCCAGGGTTCTTAAGCACACTCTTTTTGCCTTGGATCACCTTAAACTTGTTTTTTTTATTGCTTTTTCTTGCTTCAAGAATCAATTTGATGATTTTTCAGATCCTCAATAACATTTCTCTTTTTCCATCATTCTTTCAAGAGCCAACAAGTTTAACATTCTTTAATCAACAAATTCAAAAGACATATGCACTGTTCAAGCATTCATTCAGAAAACAAAAATTATTGTCACCACATCAAACTAATTCAACTAGTTTCATAGATGAATTCGAAATCTTGTACTTCTTGTTCTTTTGTGATTAAAGCATTTTTCATTTAAGAGAGGTGATGGATTCATAGTACATTTATAGCTTTAAGGCATGAATCCTAAATTTTATTAATCATGAATTAACAACAAGACTCAAAAATAGATATAAGATAAGACTAATAGTAATAGAAAACAAAATTTTAAATGACTCTAAAATAGACTCCTAATGATAGAGATTATCACAGAGTTAGGACTCAACAACCTTGATCTTGAGAAGTGGATACTCCCTTAACTTGTGGGGTATTTGACCCTTCAAGGGAGAGCTTCTAGCGCTTCAGCTCCTGTAGCTCATGCCCTTGCTTCTCTTGTTCCTTCAGCAATTTGCAGAGCATGCAGTTTTGATTCTGCTGTTCTTCCTTAATTTGTTCCATAGCTTCTTGCAGCTTGGCAACAGATGCTTCTAGACGAGTCCAGTAGTCAATTTCAGGAAGTTCAGGGAGGAACTCCTGCGTCCTCTTTTTGATAGAGTTATCTTGCATTTGTCCTTCCATTGACCTCTTGGTGATTGGGTGCTCAATTGGGATGAATTCATCTACTCCCATCCTCACCCCAGCATCTTTACATAGCAAAGAGATTAAGCTCGGGTAAGCCAGTTTGGCTTCAGTAGAGTTCTTGTTTGCAATTGTGTAAATCTCACAAGCAATCAGATGATGAATCTCCACTTCTTTTCCCAGCATAATGCAATGAATCATCACTGCTCTCTTGATAGTAACCTCAGAACGGTTACTAGTGGGCAAGATGGAACACCCAATGAAGTCTAACCAACCTCTTGCAACTGGTTTAAGATCTTCCCTCTTAAGTTGGTTTGGGACACCTTTTGAATTGGTCATCCACTTGGTTCCAGGGAGGCATATGTCCTCTAGAACTTGATCCAACCCCTTATCTACTCTCACCATTCTCCTATTAAAGGATTCAGGATCATCTTGTAGTTGAGGCAATTTGAAGACCTCTCTTATTTTGTCCAGATGGAAGTAAATAATTTTCCCTCTGACCATGTTTCTATAGGTATGAAAAGCGGTTCCAGTCATTCTCTGCTTATCTGTCAGCTACAGATTTGAGTAGAATTCATGAACCATGTTTTTTCCAACCTTTGTCTCAGGGTTGGTTAGAACTTCCCATCCTCTGTTTCGAATTTGCTCTTGGATCTCTGGATATTCATCTTCTTTCAGATCAAATTTAACTTTCGGGATCACTAACCTTAGACCCATTATTTTGTGGTAATGGTCTGCATGTTCTTTGGTTAAGAACCTCTCTTGACTCCAAAGGTCCTTTGGAGTGTTCTCTTTCTTGCCTCTTGAATTGGTTTGTTTTCCCTTGGGAGCCATGATCTTGATGAGCCTTAGCTTAGTGATCACGAAAAAACACACCAAACTTAGAGGTTTGCTTGTCCTAAAGCAAAAAAAGAAAGTAAAGAGGAGGGAGAGGAAGAGAGCAAATTCGAATGGTGGGGAAAAGAGGATGGCCAAACGTGTATTTATAAGGGAGGGGGAGAGATTTCGAAAATTTTGAAAGAGATTTGAGAAGATATGGAAAGAATTTGAGAGATGTTTGAGTTTTTGAAGAAGATTTGGAAAGGATTTGAAAGAGATTTGAAGAATGATTTTAATTTTTGAAAATTTGAAGGTGAATGATGAAAGTTTGAAATGTGTTTATGTAGAAAATTACGGATCAAAACAGGAGAGTTTGAAAAAATTTGAAGTGGAAAGAAAAATCTCTGTCCCCCACCTATCTGGCATTAAACGCCCAGAATGGTATCCATTCTGGCGTTTAATGCCCAAATGTTGGCCAATTTGGGCGTTTAACGCCCAACCAGGTACCCTGGCTGGCGTTAAACGCCAGAAATCCCTTCTTTACTGGGTGTTTTGCTAAACGCCCAGGATGCTGCACACCTGGCGTTAGACGCCCATAATGGTGCCCATTCTGGCGTTTAACGCCCAAAATGGTACCTTTACTGGCGTTAAACACCCAAAATGGTGCACATTCTGGCGTTTAACGCCCAGAGCACCCCTTACTGGCATTTTTTCGCCAGCAAACTCCTTTTCTCTGCTTTTTGCACTAAATCCTTCTGTAACTCTGTGAATTCCTTCAATTTTGATGATCACCCTTTGAGAATATATATCAAACTTTTATTAAACAAAACAGATAACCTGCCAATGACTGGGTTGCCTCCCAGCAAGCGCTTCTTTATTGTCTTTAGCTGGACCTTTACTGAGATTTATTCAAGCCTCAGTTTTGAGCATTCTTGCTCAAAATTGCTTTCAAGATAATGCTTATTCCTCTGTCCATTGACAATGAACTTTTTGTCAGAATCAATATCCTGAAGCTCAACATATTCATATGGTGACACTCTTGTAATCATATACAGAATCCTCCATCGGGATTTAAGTTTTCCTGGGAACAGTCTGAGCCTAGAGTTGAAGAGCAGAACTTTTTGTCCTGGCTCAAAGACTCTGGATGACAACTTCTTGTCATGCCACTTCTTTGCCTTTTCCTTATAAATCTTTGCATTTTCAAAGGCACTGAGTCTAAATTCATCTAGCTCATTTTGCTGGAGTAATCTTTTTTCACCAGCTAACTTAGCATCCAGGTTTAGGAATCTGGTCGCCCAGTAGGCCTTATGTTCCAGTTCCACGGGCAGATGATAGGCCTTGCCATACACAAGTTGGTATGGAGAGGTTCCTATAGGAGTCTTGAATGCTGTTCTGTATGCCCATAGAGCATCATCCAAGCTCCTTGCCCAACCCTTTCTACGGGCCATTACAGTCCATTCTAGGATTTTTTTTAGCTCTCTGTTAGAGACTTCAGCTTGCCCATTTGTCTGTGGATGATACGGAGTTGCTACTTTGTGGCTAATTCCATATCGGACCATAGCAGAGTACAGCTGTTTATTGCAGAAATGTGTGCCTCCATCACTGCTGAGTACTCTGGGAACACCAAACCTGCTGAAGATGTATTTCTGGAGGAATTTCAGCACGGTCTTAGTATCATTAGTGGGTGTAGCAATTGCTTCTACCCATTTAGATACATAGTCCACTGCCACCAGAATGTAAGTGTTTGAGTATGATGGTGGGAATGGACCCATGAAGTCAATAACCCATACATCAAACGATTCAATCTCTAGGATCCCTTGTTGAGGCATGGCGTATCCATGAGGCAAGTTACCAGCTCTTTGGCAACTGTCACAGTTACGCACAAACTCTTGGGCATCTCTATAGATAGTAGGCCAGTAGAAGCCACATTGAAGGACCTTAGTGGCTGTTCGCTCACTTCCGAAATGTCCCCATACTGTGATCCATGGCAATGCCACAGGATCCTTTGTGCTTCCTCTCTAGGTACACATCTGCGGATCATTCCGTCTGCACATCTCTTAAAGAGATATGGCTCATCACATAGGTAGTACTTGGCATCTAAAATTAATTTCTTTCTTTGCACCCTGCTGTACTCCTAGGGTATGAACCTCACAGCTTTATAATTTGCAATATCTGCAAACCATGGAGCTTCCTGAATGGCAAAGAGTTGCTCATCTGGAAAAGTCTCAGAGATCTCAGTAGAAGGGAGGGACGCCCCAGCTACTGGTTCTATTTGGGACAGATGATCAGCTACTTGGTTCTCTGTCCCTTTTCTGTCTCTTATTTCTATATCAAACTCTTGCAGAAGTAGCACCCACCTTATGAGCCTGGGTTTGAATCCTGCTTTGTGAGTAAGTATTTAAGAGCAGCATGGTCAGTGTA
>NC_029780.3:47875267-47878534 GCF_000817695.3 Arachis duranensis
CATCATTTAGAACACGGCTAGCATAATAAATGACGTGCAGAAGTTTGTTATGCCTCTGTCCCAACACTGCACCAATGGCATCGTCACTGGCATCACACATTAGTTCGAATGGCAATGTCCAGTCTAGTGCAGAGATGACTGGTGCTGTGACCAGCTTGGCTTTCAGGGTCTCAAATGCCTGCAGACACTGTGTGTCAAACACAAATGGTGTGTCAGCAGCTAGCAGGTTGCTTAGAGGTTTTGCAATTTTTGAAAAATCCTTTATAAACCTTATGTAGAATCCTGCATGCTCCAGAAAGCTTCTGATTGCCTTAACATTGGCAGGTGGTGGTAATTTTTCAATTACCTCTACCTTTGCTTTATCCACCTCTATTCCCTTGCTTGAAATTTTGTGCCCAAGGACAATTCCTTCAGTCACCATAAAGTGACATTTTTCCCAGTTTAAGACCAGGTTAGTCTCTTGGCACCTTTTCAGGACAAGTGCTAGGTGGTTAAGACAGGAGCTGAATGAGTCTCCATATACTGAGAAGTCATCCATGAAGACTTCCAGGAACTTCTCCACCATATCAGAGAAGATGGATAGCATGCATCTCTGAAAAGTTGCAGGTGCATTACACAGATCAAAAGGCATTCTTCTGTAGGTAAACACGCCAGAAGGGCAAGTGAATGCTGTTTTCTCTTGGCTTTGAGGATCTACTGCAATTTGATTGTAACCTGAGTAGCCATCCAAAAAGCAGTAATAATCATGACCAGCTAGTCTTTCTAGCATTTGGTCTATGAATGGTAAAGGAAAATGATCCTTTCCGGTGGCTGTATTGAGCCTTCTATAGTCAATACACATACGCCACCCTGTGACTGTTCTTGTAGGAACCAGTTCATTCTTTTCATTATGAACCACTGTCATGCCTCCCTTCTTGGGGACAACTTGGACAGGGCTCACCTAGGGGCTATCAGAAATGGGATAAATAATCCCAGCCTCTAGTAATTTAGTGACCTCTTTTTGCACCACCTCCTTCATGGCTAGATTTAGCCGCCTTTGTGGTTGAACCACTGGTTTGGCATTATCCTCCAATAGGATCTTGTGCATGCATCTTGCTAGGCTAATACCCTTAAGATCACTTATGGACCACCTAAGAGCTGTCTTGTGTGTCCTTAGCACTTGAATCAGTGCTTCCTCTTCCTGTGGATTTAAAGCAGAGCTTATGATCACTGGAAAAGTGTCACCCTCTCCCAGAAATGTATACTTCAGGGATGGTGGTAGTGGTTTGAGCTCAGGTTTGGGAGGTTTATCCTCTTCCTGAGGAATTTTCAAAAATTATTTTGTTTCCTCTGGTTCTTCCTGATCAGGCTGAACATCCTTGAAGATATCCTCTAGCTCTGATTCTAGACTTTCAGCCATATTGATCTCTTCCACCAAAGAGTCAATAATGTCAGCGCTCATGCAGTCATTTGGTGTGTCTGGATGCTGCATAGCTTTTACAGCATTCAACTTGAACTCATCCTCATTGACTCTCAGGGTTACTTCCCCTTTTTGTACATTAATAAGAGTTCGTCCAGTTGCTAGGAAAGGTCTTCCTAGGATGAGAGTTGCACTCTTGTGCTCCTCCATTTCCAGCAATACAAAGTCAGTTGGAAAGGCGAATGGCCCAACCTTGACAATCATGTCCTCAATTATGCCTAATGGATATTTAATAGAGCCATCAGCAAGTTGGAGACATATCCGGGTTGGTTTGACTTCTTCAGTCAACCCAAGCTTTCTGATAGTGGATGCAGGTATTAGATTGATACTTGCTCCAAGGTCACACAGGGCTTCTTGGTGCAAGCACCTTCTAATGTGCATGGTATCATAAAGCTTCCTGGATCTTGGAGTTTTTCTGGTAAGCTCTTCAGAATGACTGCACTGCATTCTTCATTGAGAAACACTTTTTCAGTTTCTCTCCAATCCTTCTTATGACTTAAGATCTCTTTCATGAACTTAGCATAAGAAGGTATTTGCTCAAGTGCCTCTGCAAACGGAATCTTTATTTCAAGAGTCCTTAGATAGTCTGCAAAGCGGGCAAATTGCTTATTCTGTTCCGCTTGGCGGAGTTTCTGAGGATAAGGCATCTTGGCTTTATATTTTTCAACCTTAGTTGCTGCAGGTTTATTCCTTACAGAGGTGGTTGGAGAAGCCATTTTAGAGGGGTTACTATCAGCACTCTCAGGTGTCTGATTCCCCATTGGCATTTGAACGCCAGGATTGGGCAAGGAATGGGCGTTTAACGCCAGCTTTTCCCCCTTTTTTGGCGTTTGAACGCCAAGAGTATTCCTCTCTAGGCTCTTACTGTCCTCAGAGGGATTTTGGGCAGTGGTTTGGTTATCCTCTGTCAATTGTTCCTTTCTTGGCTTTTTGCTACTTTGAGCAGTGTTATTCAATGTCTTCCCACTCCTCAGTTGAACTGCTTGGCATTCTTCTATTATCTGTTTAGATAACTGCTGTTTTGTCTGATTCAACTGTGATTCTATGTTCTTGTTGGAAATTTTAGTTTCTTGGAGCATCTCTTTAAATTCTGCCAACTGTTTTGTCATCAGGAGTAATTGCTGATTAAGCTCAACAATCTGTTCTTGAGGATTATGATTAGTAGCTACTGCCATAGCTTCTTCTTTTGTAGAGGGCTCACTGCTAGAGTACAAATGTTGATTTCTACCAACAGTATCTATTAGTTCTTGAGCCTCTTCAATTGTCTTCCTCATATGAATAGATCCACCAGCTGAGTGGTCTAGAGACATCTAAGCTTTTTCTGTAAGCCCATAGTAGAAGATATCTAACTGTACCCACTCTGAAAACATCTCAGAGGGACATTTTCTTATCATACCTCTATACCTCTCCCAGGCATTATAAAGGGATTCATTATCCTCTTGTTTAAAGCCTTGGATGTCCAACCTTAGCTGTGTCATCCTTTTTGGAGGATAAAATTGATTCAGGAATTTGACTTATAACTGTCTCCATGTTTTTATGCTTGCTGTGGGTTGGTTATTCAACCACCTCTTAGCTTGATCTCTTACAGCAAATGGAAATAGTAATAATCTGTAGACATCCTGATCCACCTCTTTATCACGTACTGTGTCAGCAATTTGTAAGAACTGTGCCAGAAACTCAGTAGGTTCTTCCTGTGGAAGACCGGAATACTGACAATTTTGCTGCACTATGATAATGAGTTGAGGATTTAGCTCAAAACTGCTTGCTTTGATGGGAGGTGTACAGATGCTACTCCCATATGCAGCTGT
>NC_029780.3:47878595-47879353 GCF_000817695.3 Arachis duranensis
GGACTGCTCAATTCCACTTAGGTCCATGATGGAGAAAGGGAATATGATAATGATTCACAAGTAAAATAAAATATTTTTTTTTTGAATGTAACCAAAAATAATAAAATAAAACAAATGGAAAATAAAATCAAATTTCGAAAACTAAAAGAAAATAAAATCAAAGTAAATTGAAAACTAAATCAATTAAAGAATAAAATCAAAGCAATTTGAAAACTAAATTAATTAATTGAAAACAAGATTTTGGAATTAGCAATTAAGAAGATATGATTGAAAATTATTTTGAAAAAGATTTGATTTTTTTTTTTTTGAAATGAGGAAAGAGAAAAATAACAAAATGACACTAAACTTAAAAGTTTTTATAAAAATCAATACAAATTTTCGAAAATTTTAAAGGAAAACACAAAGAAGACACCAAACTTAGAATTTTTAAGGATCAAGAAAGGACTAAGAACATGCAAATTCGAAAAATTAAAAGAAAGCAAAGGCATGCAATTGACACCAAACTTAAAATATGAAACTAGACTCAAATAAAAGACTCTAAACCAACCAAAAATAAAACAGTCCTGATCTAAGCAACAAGATAAACCGTCAGTTGTCCAAACACGAACAATCCCCGGCAACGGCGCCAAAAACTTGGTGCACGAAATTGCAATCACACTTTTGCAATTCCGCACAACTAACCAGCAAGTGCACTGGGTCGTCCAAGTAATACCTTACGTGAGTAAGGGTCGATCCCACGGAGATTGCCGGCTTGAAGT
>NC_029780.3:47879531-47880208 GCF_000817695.3 Arachis duranensis
TCAGGAGTTTGAAGCTCATCACAGTCATTCAATCCTTGAATTCTACTCAGAATACCACAGACAAGGTTTAGACCTTCTGGATTCTCTTGAATGCCGCCATCAATTCTAGCTTATACCACGAAGATCCTGCTTAAGGAATCTAAGAGATATCTACTCAATCTAAAGTAGAACGGAGGTGGTTGTCAGTCACACGTTCATAGGTGAGAATGATGATGAGTGTCACGGATCATCACATCCAAAAAGTTGAAGAACAAGTGATATCTTAGAATAGAAGCAAGCGTGATTGAATGAAAAACAGTAATAATTACATTAATCCATCAAGACACAGCAGAGCTCCTCACCCCCAACCATGGGGTTTAGAGACTCATGCCGTAGAAGATACAATGAGAAATGTGTAATGTGTCATGAGCTAGAGATACAATGTCAAAAGGTCCTATTAATAGTGAACTAGTAACCTAGGGTATACAAAAATGAGTAAATGATGTAAAAATCCACTTCGGGGGTCCACTTGGTGTGTGTAATGTGTCATGAGCTAGAGATACAATGTCAAAAGGTCCTATTAATAGTGAATTAGTAACCTAGGGTATACAGAAATGAGTAAATGACGTAAAAATCCACTTCCGGGGTCCACTTGGTGTGTGCTTGGGCTGAGCATTGAAGCTTTCATGTGTAGAGAC
>NC_029780.3:47880287-47912149 GCF_000817695.3 Arachis duranensis
AAACGCCGGGAATTCTGAAGCTGATTTGCAACGCCAGTTTGGGCCATCAAATCTCGGGCAAAGTATGGACTATTATACATTTATTGAAATCCCAGGATGTCTACTTTCCAACGCAATTTAGAGCGCGCCAATTTGGCTTCTGTAGCTCCAGAAAATCCACTTCGAGTGCAGGGAGGTCAGAATCCAACAGCATCTGCAGTCCTTTTCAGCCTCTAAATCAGATTTTTGCTCAGGTCCCTCAATTTCAGCCAGAAAATACCTGAAATTACAGAAAAACACACACACACATAGTAAAGCCCAGAAAAGTGAATTTTAACTAAAAAATGTAATAAAAACTAACTAAAATATACTAAAAACATACTAAAAACAATGCCAAAAAGCGTATAAATTATCCGCTCATCAGTCATCCTGGAGAAAATAGAAATCACAGGATATAAACAATTAAGCCAAGAAGAGGAATATAAAGCAAGGAATCAAGTACGGATAGAAAAACAGACAACAATAGGATTGAACATGTTCATGAAGTAAGTTAAAGGAGAGAATTCTTGGAATGCAAGCAAACATAATTCAGATAACAATCAAAACACAATCCAAGAAACATGCAATAATAACAAAATGCTTGTTTGTTAAGCAACCATAATCATCATGCCCGAAAGAATATAAAAGAGTTAATGTTAAAACTAAAAAGAAGAATTAGAGAGTTAACAAGGGTCAAAAGTTAGAAAACTAAGTTAGATATTAGTGGCATGACAAATATGGAACTTAACCAAGAGAAGCTCACATTCATAAGAAACAAGCACGCTCACATTCATGAGAATGATGCGAATTATTGATGATAAAATATAAATTACATGAATTCATAGAATAGAAGAGCAAGTGATCATCAATATCCATGGTCACTAAGTTTGTAACAATTGGTGTTAAGAACAATTTTGGATTAGCACTTAGTATGACCAAAAGAAAGCTGAAAGCAATTCGAGTTCGAAAGGGTTCACACTAGTGGAAGGCACCAATTGTTACAAATGTACGAACCTCTATCAAGAAAGATATGTTTAAATCAAATGGTGAGCTTTGGCATTAGTTCATTGGTCAAGTAAGTTGAAAATTGAGCCTTAACCAAGAAGTCATAAAGCATTTGACTTATCTTCAAATGTTGAGAACGCAAGAAGGTTCACATTGAATAGTTAATCAAGGTACTATTTGACACAGAAGTCCAACAAATAGTTCTTTGAATTAACCAATTTCAATGCTCATCAACGGAAAACCAAATAAAATGAAAATGCCGACCAAGTTAACTAAGGAATTGCACTTGGTATAAAATGAATGAATTTTCAAACCAGAAAAGTGCCAAGTGCAGCCCCCTAAGTTGCAAGTTAATAACAAATCATTTTTCAAAAATTTTGGCAGCATTCGAATAGTAAATTGGACGTTCTCGGATAGCAAACAGCAGCAAAATAGCATCATGTGAATCCAAAATACATAAGACGTGTCTACAAGCGAGGATTTCATATGATTCAGGTAGCATCAAGCAAACCAAAACAACTTAAATCACATGGCAGTGCCCAAAATTAACAAACAGCAATATGGAAAAGCACACAACACCAACATCATCACTATTCAGTATGCAAGTAACATTCAGAAATTAAACAAAAATGGAGCATTTATCAGGCTTAGAATCCTCTAACCACAATCTAGCTACCTAACCACATGCAATTCTATCTAACCTAATCAAAAAGCAATTAAACAATACTAACTAGGTTATTTACACAGAAGCATAAACAAGAAATAAAAAACACAGGGGACATAGGGGGACCTGAAAAGATAAGCAGAGTAGAACTGGAAGAGGCAAGAGAAGTGTAAACAGAGGTTGAGGGGGCAGTACCGATCAGAGACGGCAGCAGCCTGGCACAGCTGTGGCGCTGAGATGGTGGACTGAGGCATCGTGGAGTGGCGCAGAGCAAGGAATATGGGAGCGAATTCTGCCCTGGGCGCAGAGACAGTAAAGATAGAAGGAAAAGAGAAGAAGAAACAAAGGAGGAAAGAAAGAGGGTGATTGACGATGGTGGGTGTCGCTGGAGTGGTGGAGATGGTGGTGGTTGTAGAGTTTGAAGATGGTGGTTATGGGGTTTGGTGGCGGGAGACGGAAATGGAACATTGAAAGGGGCAAAAGACGTGACTTCGCTTGGGCTTCTTGCGTAGATGGGGTTTATCGAATTTGAATCCACGCGTATGCGCAAGGCACGCGTGCGCGTGGGTGGACAGAAAAGGAATCGACGCAGAAGCGATATGCACGCGTATGAGCATAGGGAGAGAGTGCCGACCGACGTGTACGTGTGATGTACGCATATGTGTGGAATGAGAATTGTGCAAGAAGCACAATTCTTGCACCAAGTTGGCATGACTCTCGGGAAGAAGTATGGGTGGTGCACTTGACACATCGACGCGTACGTGTCATGGACGCTTGCACGTAGATGGTGAGTTTGTGAATCGACGCGTACGCATGATGTACGTGTATGCGTGGGTTGGAATTGTGCCAAAGGCACAAAATAGGCATAAATGGGGCACAACTCTCTGGAAAAATGTATGGGAGGCTGGCCATTCGACTATGCCTACCCTATTTTCACTTATGTATTTTCAACGGTGGAGTTTCTACACATCATAGATTAAGGTGTGAAGCTATACTATTCCTCGAGTATTAATGTAAAGTACTATTGTTCTTCTATTTAATTTATGCTTATTCTTATTCTAAGATATTCATTCGCACACAAGAAATGATGAATGTGATGATTATGTGAAACTCATCACCATTCTCACTTATGAATGCGTGATTGATAACCACTTCCGTTCTACATGGAAACAAGCTTGAATGTATATCTCTTGGGTTTCTAATCAACGATTCACATCGACTCCCGTCTAACAATGGGGAATCTGAATTCGAGATTAGAGACTTCGTGGTATAGGCTAGAATCCATTGGCAGAATTCTTGAGATCCGAAAAGTCTAAACCTTGTCTGTGGTATTCCGAGTAGGATTTGGGATGGGATGACTGTGACGAGCTTCAAACTCGCGACTGTAGGGCTTGGTGATAGACGTAAAAGGATAGTAAATCCTATTCCTACACAATCGAGAACCAAAAGTTGATTAGCCATACGATATCTGTGCATGGTATTTTTCATCCGAGACGAGCAATCTGACAGTTGATTAGCCGTACAGAAACCGTAGAGGACCATTTTCACTGAGAGGACGGTAAGTAGCCATTGACAACGGTGACACCCAACATACAGCTTGCCATGGAAAGGAGTATGAAGGATTGGATGAAGGCAGTAGGAAAGCAGAGGTTTAGAAGGAATAACGCATCTCCATATGCTTATCTGAAATTCACACCAATGAATTACATAAGTATCTCTATCTTTATTTTCTGTTTATTTATATTTTAATTATTAAAACTCCATAGCCATTTGAATCCACCTGCCTGATATTTACAAGATGACCATAGCTTGCTTCAAGCCAACAATCTCCGTGGGATCGACCCTTATTCACGTAAGGTTTATTACTTGGACGACCTAGTGCACTTGATGGTTAGTTGTGCGAAGTTGTGAAAAAGAGTTGAGATTACAATTGTGCGTACCAAGTTGTTGGTGCCATTGAGATCACAATTTCGTGCACCAAGTTTTTGGCGCCATTGCCGGGGATTGTTCGAGTTTGGACAACTGACGGTTCATCTTGTTGCTCATATTAGGTAATTTTCTTCTTGTTTTAACTATTATTTTCTTTTCAAAAAGTTTTCAAAAATCTTTCAAAATTTTTTTCTTTGTTTTCCTTTTTCAAAAAAGATTTTTCTGAAAAAAAAATCCAAGAAAAAATTTAATAAAATTATAAAAACCAAAAATTTTGTGTTTCTTGTTTGAGTCTAGTGTCAATTTTTAAGTTTGGTATCAATTGCATGTTTTTAAAATTTGTGCATTTTTCGAAAAATTTCATGCATTGCATTCTTCATGGTCTTCAAGTTGTTCTTGACAAGTCTTCTTATTTGATCTTCATATTTTCTTGTTTTGTGTCTTTTGTTGTTTTTCATATGCATTTTTGAATTATTAGTGTCTAAACATGAAAAATCTCTAAGTTTGGTGTCTTGCATATTTTTCTTTTCTTAAAAATTTTCAAAAATAAGTTCTTGATGTTCACCATGATCTTCAAAGTGTTCTTGGTGTTCATCTTGACATTCATAGTGTTCTTGCATGCATCATTTGTTTTAATCCAAAATTTTTATGTCTTGAGTCATTTTGTTATTTTTCTCTCTCCTCACAAAAAATTCAAAAATCAAAAAATTATCTTTTCCTTTAATTACTCGTAAATTTCGAAATCTTTGGGTTGACTTAGTCAAAAAATTTTTGTTTCTTGTTAGTCAAGTCATGATTTCAATTTCAAAAAAAATTATCTTTTCAAAATCTTTTTTAAAATCAAATCTTTTTCATTTTTATTTCATGATTTTCAAAAAATTTGTAAAAAATTGTTTTTCAAAATCTTTTTCTTATTTTTACTTCAAATTTTCAAAAACTTTACTAACAATTAATGTGATTGATTAAAAAATTTCAAGTTTGTTACTTTCTTGTTAAGAAAGGTTCAACCTTTAAATTCTAAAATCATATCTTTTAGTTTCTTATTAGTCAAATCATTAACTTTAATTTTCAAAATCAAATCTTTTTAAAATTTCAATCATATCTTTTTCAAATCATATCTTTTTCAAACTTTAATTTCAAAATCTTTTCTAACTTCTTATCTTTTCAAAATTGATTTTCAAATCTTTTTCAATTAACTAATTGACTTTTTGTTTGTTTTACTATTTCTTATCTTTTTCAAAACCACCTAACTTCTTTTCTCTCTCTAATTTTCGAAAATCACCTTCCACTTTTTCAAAAATCTTTTTTATTTAACTAATTGTTTTAATTTTTAATTTTATCCCTTTTTTTAATTTTTGAATTTTAACTAATAATTAAAATAAAAACAAAAATATTTTTCCTTTTTCTTAATTAAAATTCGAATTTTTTATCTCTTTCTCATTTCTTTCTATTTATTTATTCATTTACTAACTGTTCTGAGGGTTACCTGAAACTGTAGGTTGATCTCGGACGAGATCTTCTGTACTGGTCGGAGTTGACGTTTCTCGCTCATGGGTGGTAGCCGAAGCTGTTGTTTCCGACTTGTTTGCCTGGCTATGCTGCTGATCCTTTGTCACCGGAGGGTAGTGGTACCTGCAAGGGACTCCGATGCTTAAGTTAGCAAGGGTATTAAGCAGGTTTTTAGTAGAATTAGAGTATGAGTTATACCTGGGTGCTCCAGTGTATTTATAGAAGTGTGGAGTGACCTTTTTAGATAAGATAAGTTAGTTATCTTATCTTTATCTTATCTTTAAGTGAGGTAATCTTATCTTCAAAGGAACCGCCCTTCTCTTTGTAGGCTTTGGGATGCCTTAGGATTTGGGGCGTGGTCCTTCGTTTGGGCCCTTTTTTCGGCTTTCCTGGTGATTTGACCGAGCTCTTTGAGAAGAGGTCGGATTGTCTTGACCTGAAGAAGTCGGTCGACTTGTCAGTAGAGCATCTCAGGTCGGACAGCTCGACCCAGGGTATGAACAGTGCCTCTGCTCGAGCTCGGTCTTCTGTTTTGAGGTCGAGTCTTCAGTTTTAGGACTTCGATCCTTTTATGGTGAAGCCGAACTCGAGCATTTTGTCGATTTCTTCTTTGTAGGGTTCTCCTTTTTGAATAGGGAACGTTTTTCTTTTGCTTCTTAAAAGCGCGCATTCTTGCATTTAGTGCTCGTAGCCTTAGGAATGTGCAAGGGTTTAATACCCTTATTAATTGGTTTTTAATTTCCCCATTTCTCTTAAGCTCTCTGTTTTTGAATTTCATGCTCAAAAAATGGTTTCTCTTCTCTGTAACTTTCCTTTTCTTTCTCTTTTTCTGTTTTCTTAAGTTTGCAATTTTCGTATTTTTTCCTATGACGTTTCTTGGCGATTATTAGTGCTTTCCTTATTGTGAAAGGGCGACTCCTGATTCCATCTTCTACCTTTAACTTCGTCGAAGCTTTCTGCTTTTTCCAGGTTGGTTCTTCTTTCTGCTTTTTTTGCTTCCTTCATTGCTTTGCATCCAGTTTTTGGTAAAGTTTGATTTTGCTGTGATGCATGTTGTCACTGAGGCCTTTGCTTTCCTGGAAAGATTATTTCTTTGATGTCTTTTCGCCACGTTGGTAACTGTGATGACTTTGGGTATGAATAGTAACTTTGCTGACGAACCTTTGTTGAAAGTAACGATTTTTTGATGGCTGGTTTTGATTTTGTGTCAATTGCCTGTTTGGGGAGGGGATTTATTTCTCTGAAAAAGGTGGCGTCTTTGATGACTTCTTCTTGATACGTTTTGCTTCTTGGTAGTTTTGTTTGCTGATAAGCTGAGACTGTGAATTTGGAAGGCAGTTATTTTGATGACTTTATTTGATTTGTAGCTTTTTGGGGTAATGTCTTTCTTTTCTTCTCGGGATGTCACTTTTTGAGAGAGGGCTTTTCTTTGTCTTTGCTGAGAGTTTTGTTGGGATGTTAGTCTTGTAGGTTTTCCTGAGTCCTTATTCTGTTAACTGCCTCCAAAGGATGCCCCTGGATCTTTTTGGTGTGGGTCTTGGGGTTTCCTTTTATTGACTGTACTGCGCTGGATTATGTTGTCCGAGTTGTTTTGATTTCGTCCGAGATGTTTTTTTAGTAATCCAATCTTCTTTTCTTGTTTGTAGGACTAGTTGGCCCATGTCTTCTCGCAAAAATATTTTCGAGGCATCTTCTAAGGTTCCTGAGGGGATGTCCGATTGGCTGGACTCCCTTGTGTTGCTGTGTGTTTCTTTAGCCAATTCTGAATTTTGTGTAGCACTTAGAAGACATCACCATATTTGTAGCAGTGAGGATCAGGAGAACAATTATGAGTTAGTGGCACCTGATTCTGATGATAGAGTTTGCTTCCCTGTCCTGACTCAGGGGGCATCCCTTGTTCTATGCCTATGACTTCTTTTTCAGCCAAATGAACATCACCTTTCCTTTTACTTCTTTTGAAACTAACCTGTTATGGTCCTGTAACGTAGCCCTCTCTCAGCTTCATCCGAATTCTTGGGGCTTTATCAAGATTTTTCAGCTGGTTTGTCAAGAATTTGCTGTTACACCTTCTCAAACTCTCCTTTTGTATCTTTTCGTGTTGACCAAGCCTGGGACTACCAAGAAGAAGGCTTCTTGGATTTCTTTTAGGTCTGCCAAGGGGCATAAGGTTTTTTCTATGTATGACGAGTCTTTCTGGGATTTTAAGAATTACTTCTTTATTGTCCGGGCTAATGAAGGAGCCCGACCTTTCTTTCTGGACAAAAATAATGAACAGCACTTTCCTTTAGAGTGGCAGAGGAACGTAGTGGTATCCTAGTATACTTGGGAGATGTTGGACGAGGTTGAGCAGGCCTTTGTGAATGTCTTGGAGGATACTTGGAGGGAACCTCCTCATTAGGATACTAAAAAATATTTAGGGGACACATCCCTTGTTCGAACTGCTTTGGGTATTAGTTGATATATTTTGTTTCTTGTTTTTACTTTGCTTTCTCCTTCTTTCCTGGTTTGTAAAACTGTTGGTTTTCATTTTTCAGAGATGGCCAAGAATAATGACGTGATGAAGTCTTTCAAAAAGGCGAGAAAGGCTACTATAGCTCAGAACATCTCGACCTAGGCGGATGGGAAGGGTCCTCTCAAGTTTCGTTGAAGCCGTCTGTGCCGAGCTCTCCTGGCCCGAGGAAAATGATCCCTACTCCTCGAGTTCTTTTAGTGGATCCTCCATAGTCTTTTACTACTGCTGTGGCTTCTTCTACGGCCGTTCCTCCTTCCAAAAGACCTCGGACCATTGAACCCTTCAATCTGAATGCGTCTGATTTTGACCCTATTGGATTTGTCGACCAGCAGATCGGTCCTTATGGTGCCCTCTCTATGGATGATGCTTCTCTCCTTTGTCACTTAGATTTTATAACTCGAAGTAGCATCAAGATGGCACATATGGAAGCTGCCCTGTACCGAACTGCCCAAAATCTTCCCCTTCATGCTACCAAGGCCTTTATGGAGGAGGCTAAGCGGGAGTTTGACAGAATGAAGGGTTTGAAGGAGGAGCTCCAAGTGAAAGTGACCAAGCTGGAAAAGGAGTTGGAGAATGAAAAGGCTAGTTCTGTTGCCTTAGCGGCTTCTATGCAGTTGGCTGAAGACACAGTGTTGAGGCACAAGGATAGCTATGTCACGACCTACAGGGAAGTGATGCGCCTCAGAGGGGAGTTAGAGTCGTCCTGGGCTGATTATGCTGATCTCCAGGGTCACCTTGTGGGTAGCATAAATGCTGCTTATGAGAACCTGAAGGAGCAAGTTCGGGTTCTTGCCCCTGAGGTCGACCTTACTCTCTTCAGCCTAACAATGTTGTGAAGGATGGCAAGATTGTCCCTGACGAAGATGATGACGTTGAACCTCCCTCTGTGCCTGCTACCAAAGTTCCTCTGGTGCCGACTTCTTCAGTTCCTGAAGTCGGTCATTCCGAGTTGGAACCTGATTGTCAAATCTTAAGCCGGGATGATAGGACAGTGGACGCTGTGCCTTTTCACACTCGCTCTCCCTCACCCCATGTTGATGCTGCCGAGAAGCCTTTGGATCCTTAATGAATTTTCTGGATGTTTGTGTGGATAGCCCGGCTTGTGGGCTTTTTGAACTCTTTATATTTTGTAAATGGTGGTACTAACTTTTGCTACATTCCTAGTTGCTTGTTTAGCAACTTTATTTTGAAAAACAAAGTAATTTCCAAGCTCTTGGGGCTATTTTTAATAGCCCTTTGAGTTTGTTATTATTATAACTTGTGTTTTTTGTAACATATCTATCTGCACTCATTTTGGTACCTTTCTAGATTTTGGGAGTGTTGGAACTTTCGTTGTCTGACCTATTTGGATTGGCTTGATTCTCTCGAGCCTTTGCCTGATGTTATTTTCAGTAATTTGTTTTGTTTGGACCTTGTTCAGGTCTCTTAAGGTTTTCGAGATGTCGATTTCGTCATGTTGGTTTTGTCCAGGTCATTGTTAGTAATCCTCTTTTTTGGACCTTTGTTTCGGTCTCTTTTAGGGATTACTTTTGTAACCTTCTGTTTTGGGCTGACTTCATCATGTCGGGCCCTTCTAAGTTATTTTTGTAATCATCTTTATTGGACCTTTTTCACGCCTCTTTCAGGGATTACTTTTATAACTTTGTGTTTTGGGCCGACTTCATCATGTCGGGTCCTTCTAAGTTATTTTTGTAATCCTCTTTCTTGGACATTGTTCCGGTCTCTTTTAGGGATTACTTTTATAACTTTGTGTTTTGGGCCGACTTCATCATGTCGGGCCCTTCTAAGTTATTTTTGTAATCCTCTTTCTTGGACCTTGTTCCGGTCTCTTTCAGGGATTACTTTTATAACTTTGTGTTTTGGGCCGACTTCATCATGTCAGGCCCTTCTAAGTTATAATAATCCTCTTTTATTGGGTTGGCCAGACCTCTTTCCTGGGATTTACTTATAACTTTGGTTATTACGACTGGTCTTACTTTTTTACGTCGGCCAATCTTTAAGTTATTTTTTAACAATCCATTTTATTAAGACCTCGTCAGGTCCTTTCTGTGGATCACTTTTGATAACTTCTTGCATTATTATGTTTTCATCTTTGCCGATTTTGTAGAAATTGGGTTTAATCCTCATTTGGTCAACCTTTTAATGAATTTGGTTTTCATCTCTGTTGGTCTTTATCGTGATCGTGTAGTGAATTTGATTTTCACTTTCTGCGATCTGTAGCTTTATAATTGAACGATGAATATTTCAAATTAATGCGGCTTGAGAATTTGTAGAAGATCTAAACAGATTTTATTCAAAAGAAAATGCAAATATATACATGCGGGAGTTTTATCCCCCTAAATCGGGTGATTTGTAGGTCTTGTCTTGGCGCCTCATTAAAAAACCTTTTCAAGAAAAAGAGTGCACCTTATCCTAAGATCCTTTATCATCCCTAACTATAATACCTTCTTAAGTTGCAGGCGTGCCATGACCTAGGAAGCTTGATGAGCGGATAATTTATACGCTTTTTGGCATTGTTTTTAGGTAATTTTTAGTATGATCTAGTTACTTTTAGGGATGTTTTCATTAGTTTTTATGCTAAATTCACATTTCTGGACTTTACTATGAGTTTGTGTGTTTTTCTGTGATTTCAGGTATTTTTTGGCCGAAATTGAGGGACCTGAGCAAAACTCTGATAGGAGGCTGACAAAGGACTGCTGATGCTGTTGGAATCTGACCTCCCTGCACTCAAAATGGATTTTCTGGAGCTACAAAACTCCAAATGGCGCGCTCTCAACGGCGGTGGAAATTAGACATCCAGAGCTTTCCAGCAATATATAATAGTCCATACTTTATTCGAGATTTGATGACGTAAACTGGCGCTTAACGCCAGTTCCATGCTGTATTCTGGAGTCAAACGCCAGAAACACGCCACAAACCAGAGTTGAACGCCCAAAACACGTTACAACTTGGCGTTCAACTCCAAGAGAAGCCTCAGCTCGTGGATAGTTCAAGCTCAGCCCAAGCACACACCAAGTGGGCCCCGGAAGTGGATTTATGCATCAATTACTTACCTCTGTAAACCCTAGTAGCTAGTTTAGTATAAATAGAACTTTTACTAGTTTATTAGATATCTTTGATTGTATTATTCAATCTTGGGATGTTTAGTTCTTAGATCTAGGGGCTGGCCATTCGGGCATGCCTGGACCTTTCACTTATGTATTTTCAATGGTGGAGTTTCTACACACCATAGATTAAGGGTGTGGAGCTCTGCTGTACCTCAAGTTTTAATGTAATTACTACTATTTTCTATCCAATTCTATTTATTCCTAATCTAAGATATTTGTTGCACTTCAACTTGATGAATGTGATGATCCGTGACACTCATAATCATTTTCACCTATGAACGCGCGTGACTGACAACCACTTCCGTTCTACCTTAGACCGGGCGCATATCTCTTGGATTCCTTAATCAGAATCTTTGTGGTATAAGCTAGAATTGATGGCGGCATTCATGGGAATCCGGAAAGTCTAACCTTGTCTGTGGTATTCCGAGTAGGATTCCGGGATTGAATGACTGTGATGAGCTTCAAACTCATGAAGGCTGGGCGTTAGTGACAGACGCAAAAGAATCACTGGATTTTATTCCAACCTGATTGAGAACCGACAGATGATTAGCCGTGCTGTGACAGAGCATTTGGACCATTTTCACTGAGAGGATGGGATGTAGCCATTGACAACGGTGATGCCCTACACACAGCTTGCCATAGAAAGGAGTGATGAAAAATAGAAGGAAGAAGTAGGAAAGCAGAGATTCAGAAGGAACACAGCACCTCCATACACCTATCTGAAATTCCCACCATTGAATTACATGAGTAAATTTATATTTATTTTCTGTTTATTTTATTATCTTTATTTAAACCAATAATCTCTTAATCTAGTTAAATCCGCCTGACTGGGATTTACAAGATGACCATAGCTTGCTTCATACCAACAATCTCTGTGGGATCGACCCCTTACTCACGTAAGGTATTACTTGGACGACCCAGTGCACTTGCTGGTTAGTTGTGCGGAGTTGTGACTAAGTGTGATTCACGTTTGCTACCAAGTTTATTGGCGCCATTATTGATGATCACAATTTTGTGCACCAAAGTTCTCACCCATCGAGTTCGGACAGTCTGTAGTAGCCTTTTCCAAGTACTTCAATGACTCGGTAGGGTCCTTTCTAGTTTGTTGCCAGCTTTCTTTCTCCAGGTCTGGTTGTTCCGATATCATTTCCGATTAGGATGAGGTCGTTCTCGGCAAAAACTCACTGTACTACCTTTTGATTGTATCACGAAGCCATTCGATGTTTTAACGCTTCTTCCCTGATTCGAGCTCTTTCTTGGACTTCCGGAAGTAGGTCAAGTTCTTCCCTTTGAAGTTGGGAGTTGGCTTCCTCATTATAGTGGATCACTCTGGGCGACCCTTCTTCAATCTCTACTGGGATCATTGCCTCCATTCCGTATGCTAATCGGAAGGGAGATTACTTTGTAGCAGAATATGGCGTTGTTCGATATGCCCATAGGACTTGTGGGAGCTCCTCAACCCAGGCTCCCTTTGCATCCTGTAATCTCCGGTTCAGCCTAGCCAATATGACTTTGTTGGCAGGTTTGGCTTGTCCATTGGCTTGGGGATGTTCTACGGAAGTGAATTGTTGTTTTATGTTCAAGTCTGCCACTAACTTTCTGAAGCCTGCATCTGTGAATTGGGTACTGTTCATACCCTGGGTCGAGATGACCGACCCGGGATGCTCGATAGACAAAGCGACCGACCTCTTCAGGTTCAGACAATCCGACCTCTTGTCAAAAAGATCTCGGCCAAATCGACAGGAAAGCCCAATAAAGAGCCCAAATAGAGGAACACGACTCAAATCCAAAGGCAATCCCAGCCTACAGAGATAAAGGTGGTTCCCTTGAAGATAAGCTGACTACATTCAAGATAAGATAAGATAAGATAAGATAACTAACTTATCTTATCAAAAGGTCAGCCTCCGCTACTATAAATACAATGGAGCACCCAGGTATAACTCATACTCTGATTCTACTCAATACCTGCTTAATACCCTTGCTAACTTAAGCATCAGAGTCCCTTGCAGGTACCCCCCACCCTCCGGGGACGAAGGATCAGCACCATCACCACGTCCAACAAGTCGGACACGGTGGCTCCAGCCACTATCATCAAGTCGGACACAACAGTTTCAGGTAACCCTCGGAACATTGGGTCCATTGCCGGGGAACCTGGAAGTCATCCCATTACCATGGCAGACAACCATGACAACGACCACGATTCAGGTCTGGAGGATCGGACACCGCACAAAAACGCGGATGTCACGCTGCAAAACACTACGGAAACCAGCAAAGACAACGACTCACCAAATTCAGGGGCAATAGAAGCGCTCCTGGATCGCCTAAAATAATTGGAAAAAGAAACCCAACAACAACGGGAAATTAGAAAAGACCTCCGAAGAGAAGTGCGGCGACGTCGGGAGTTGGAAGAAAAACTACAGCAATTAGAAGCTGATCTCAAATCAAAGGCCCCGCGGGCTAATCTCGAGGAAAATTCACGCAAAGAGCAAGACCCGTTCACCAGGGAAATCATGAAAACCAAAATTTCAAAAGACTTCAAACTCCCGGATATGACCCTGTATGATGGCACCACGGATCCCAACCATCACCTCAGTAACTTCAGAAGTAGAATGTACCTCACCGACGCCCCAGATGCTATTCGTTGTAAGGCTTTTCCAACAACTCTCACAAAGACAGCGATCCGATGGTTCGACAACCTACCCCCGAAGTCCATCTCAAGCTTTGATGAGTTAGCTAAAAAATTCCTAGCCAGATTCTCCATTCAGAAAGAAAAAGCCAAGCACGCCCTCAGTTTACTAGGGATCAAACAAGGAGATCGGGAGAGCCTCCGCAACTACATGGAGAGATTCAACAAAACATGCATGGACATACAAAGCTTACCAACGGAAGCCGCCATCATGGGACTCATCAATGGTTTACGAGAAGGACCTTTCAGCCAATCTATATCAAAAAAGTACCCGACCTCCTTAGACGAAGTACAGGAGCGGGCAGAAAAGTATATCAACATGGAAGAGAACGCTCGGTTAGGAGAAACCTCAAAATCGGGGGCCTCCTACCGAGACAAAGACAAGGAACCCAAAAGAAAAGAAGATCGACAAGGGGAGAAAATCAAAAAATACCATAACTATACCCCTCTCAGAGCATCCCTGGTCGAGATATACAAAGAAGTCTGCCATACGGAAAAAATCCCCCCAGCACGGCCGCTCAAAGGCAAAAAGGGAGGAGGAAACCGAAAGGAATATTATGAATACCATCAAGTCCGAGGACACTACACAAATGAATGCTTCGACTTAAAAAATATCATAGAAAAATTAATAAGAGAAGGAAAATTAGATGGATTCTTGGCCACCCGAGATGATCAAAGAAAGAGACGAAGGGATGAAGATACCGAGCGAACAGAACAATCACCTCGGACACCAGAAAGACATGTTCACATGATACACGGCGGATTCACAGCAGGAGGGAACTCCAAATCCTCTCGCAAAAGATATCTCAAGGAAGTATATCATGGGCATCATCACAGAACACGATGATCCGATGGTTATCACCGTTATATTGGCAAACACCAACCTACACCGCACATTAATAGACCAAGGGAGTTCTGCCGACATCTTATTCAAAACAGCCTTTGATAAACTCGGCTTGGAAGAAAAAGAACTTAAAGCATATCCAAATAGCCTGTTTGGGCTAGAAGATACCCCGGTTCGACCACTCGGATACCTACCACTACATACAACCTTCGAAAAACGGGACCAATCCAGGACCCTCAAAATAGCCTACATCGTAGTCGATGTAAGTTCAGCTTACAACGCTCTCATAGGACGGACAACACTCAATCAACTTGGTGTAATAGTCTCGACCCCACACCTATGTATGAAGTTCCCAACCCCAAAAGGGATAGCCACGATAAAAGTAGACCAAAAGACGGCACGTCGGTGTTATAATGAAAGCCTAAACCTCAGAGGCAAAGGAGAAGAGTTCCATACAATCGAGCTGGGCGGAGTTCACCGACGAGAAGAACTTCGTCCCCAGCCAGAAGGCGAGATAGAAAAGATTCAGATCGGGGATACCTCGGAAAAAACGACCAATATCGGCACAATCCTAATAGGAGATTTAAAAGAATTACTAATACAATTCTTGCGAGATAATGCTGATCTCTTTGCATGGAAAGCCGCAGACATGCCAGGCATAGACCCTAAGCTAATGTGTCATAAGCTGACAGTTTATCTAGCATCTCGACCGGTGCAACAGAGACGAAGAAAACTTAGGCCAGAGCGATCCTAAGCTGTGGACGAGCAAGTACAGGCACTACTGGAAGCCGGATTCATAAGAGAAGTCAAATACCCGCTATGGCTAGCCAACGTTGTCTTGGTGAAAAAATCAAATGGGAAGTGGCGAATGTGCACCGATTATACCGATCTCAACAAGGCCTGTCCAAAAGATCCATACCCACTCCCAAGTATTGATGATACAACCAGATCCCAATGTATCCACCGGATCGAGAAAAAACCTCGTTTCTAACACCCAAAGCAAACTATTGCTATATCGTAATGCCTTTCGGTCTTAAGAACGCAGGAGCTACTTATCAAAGGCTAATGAATAAAGTCTTCTCAGATCACATCGGAAAAATCATGGAAGCTTATGTGGACGACATGTTGATAAAGACACAAAGTGAAGATACATTATTATCTGACCTGACTCAAGTGTTCTACACTATAAGGAAGCACAACATGTGGCTCAATCTCGCAAAATGCAGCTTCGCAGTAGAAGCAGGCAAATTCTTATGCTTCATGCTCACACAAAGGGGAATTGAAGCAAACCAAGACAAATGCCAAGCCATACTCAACATGAAGAACCCAACCTGTGTCAAAGAAGTACAACAACTCAATGGCAGGTTGGCCGCCCTATCCCGATTCTTAGCAGGAGCTGCAATAAGATCTCTCCCCTTCTATGCTACTTTAAGAAAGGGAAAATAGTTCGAATGGACGATAGAATGTGAGCAAGCCTTCCAAGACTTCAAGGAATTCTTAGGACGGCCACCTATCCTATCTCAACCACGAGAAGGAGAACCGCTCATATTATACCTCGCAGTAGGGAGTCGGGCAATAGCCTCAGCACTAGTCAGAGAAGACAAACATGGGCAACAACCCGTCTACTTCATTAGCAAAGCACTACAGGGATCCGAGCTGAACTACCAGAAAATAGAAAAATTTGCCTATACCCTCATTCTAACATCTCGACGACTCCACCCGTACTTCTAGGCTCACACCATTAAGGTTTGAACTAACCAGCCCATAAAAGGAATATTGCAGAAAACAGATCTGGCAGGTAGAATTCTACAATGGGCAGTCGAGTTGTCAGAATTTGACCTCCAATATGAAGCTCGGACGGCCATCAAATCACAGTATCTGGCCGACTTTATCACAGAATTCACAGATGCCCTAGAAACCCCCACAGAATGGAATCTTTACGTGGACGGTTCTTCAAATAAAACTGGAAGCGGCGCAGGCGTGATAATATAAAGCGACCAAGGAACCCAAGTTGAGCTCTCCCTCAAGTTTGGGTTCCCGGCCTCAAACAACCAGGCAGAATACGAAGCATTATTAGCTGGTTTGAAGCTGGCTAAAGAGGTCGGAGCTCGAAAACTCAACATTTATAGTAATTCACAAGTGGTAACATCATAAATAACAGAGAGCTACCAAGCCAAAGATCCTACCATGAAAAAATATTTGGATAAAACCAAGGAATAGCTCGGACAAATCGGCGAGTATAAAATCTGCCACATTCCCCGTGAACAAAACGCCCGAGCTGATGCACTCTCAAAACTAGCCAGCACCAAACCAGGGGGCAACAATAGGAGCCTCATCCAGGAAATGTTACAAAACCCGTCAATCTCGGAAGAAGAAAAAGTCCTGACTATAACAAGTCAGGACCAAGGATGGATGACCCCCATAATCAACTACCTCAAAATAGGAACGCTCCCCACAGAAGAAAAGGAGGTAAAGAGGTTAAAAAGGGAGGCACAGTACTACACCGTCATAAACAACATCCTGTACAAAAGAGGAATCTCAACACTTTTACTAAAATGTGTGCCGACCTCCAACACAAGGGAAGTGCTAGAAGAAATACACGGCGGCATTTGTGGCAATCATCTCAGAGCACGAGCTCTCACCAAAAAAGTACTCCGGGCGAGATTTTATTGGCCAACTCTACAAAAAGAAGCTATAGAATTTGTAAAGACATGTCCACCATGTCAGAAACATGCCAACTTTCATATCACCCCGCCAGAAGAGCTCATTAGCGTGACCTCGCCTTGGCCATTTGCAAAATGGGGACTCGATCTTCTTGGCCCCTTCCCACAGGGATCAGGACAAGTTAAATTCCTTATAGTAGGGGTAGATTACTTTACAAAGTGGATCGAGGCAGAGCCCCTAGCCAATGCCACCGCTCAGAGAAGCCAGAAATTCTTATATAGAAACATTGTCACAAGGTTCGGGGTTCCATATTCAATAACCACAGACAATGGCACTCAATTCACAGATGCAGGCTTCAGAAAACTAGTGGCTGACTTGAATATAAAGCACCAGTACACCTCTGTTGAACATCCACAAGCCAATGGACAGGCTGAAGCTGCTAACAAAGTCATATTGGCCGGATTAAAACGGAGATTACAAGATGCAAAGGGAGCCTGGGCAGAGGAGCTTCCACAGGTTCTATGGGCATATCGAACGACGCCACATTTGACCACAAAGGAATCCCTTTCCGATTAGCATACGGAATGGAGGCAATGATTCCGTTAGAAATTGAAGAAGGATCACATAGAGTAGTTCATTATAATGAGGGAGCAAACTCCCAACTTCAGAGGGAAGAACTCGACCTATTACCTGAAATCCAGGAAAGAGCTCGGATTAGAGAAGAAGCTCTAAAACGTCGAATGGCTTCCAGATATAATCAAAGGGTAGTACCAAGAAGTTTCGCTAAGAACGATCTCATCTTAATCCGAAACGACATTGGAACAACTCGGCCCGGAGAAGGGAAGCTGGCAGCAAACTGGAAAGGACCCTACCGAGTCATAGAAGTACTTGGGAAGGGCTACTACCGACTGTCTGAACTCGATGGACGAGAGCTTCCCAGATCATGGCACGCCTGCAACCTAAGAAGGTACTACAGCTAGAAAAGGCAACGGATCTCATTAGTGGATGTGCTCTTTTTCCTGAAAAGGTTTTTTAATGAAGCACCATGATTGAGATCTAGGTCATGCCCTACTTAAAGGGATAAGAAAATTCCCACATGTATATATTTGCATTTTTTCTTTGAATAAAGTCTATTTAGATATTCTACAAAGAATCCAAGACGCATTAATCTGAAGCATTCATCGTCCGATTATAAAGCGACAGGTCGGCAGAAAGTGAAAAACAATTTCACTGCGCGACCACAATAAAAATAAATCATCCGATAAAGGTGAAAACGCGATTCACCCAAAGGACAATCTAAAGATGCCAACCACTTTCTACAAATCGGCAAAGATGAACACAGAATAATGTAAGAAGTTATCGAACGTGATCTAAAAAAAGAACCTGACGAGGTCTTACGGATCGCTAAAATAATAACTTAAGGACTGGTCGAACGAACCAAGTCAACCCAAGTTATAAGTAAACCCTGGAAAGAGGTCTGGTCAACCCTATTAAAGAGGATTACTTTAACTTAGAAGGGCCTGACATAACAAAGTCAGCCCAAAACAAAAAGTTATACAAGTAGTCCCTGAAAGAGATCTGACAAAGATCCAAGAAAGAGGACTACAAAAATAACTTAGAAAGAGATCGACCTAACGAAGTCGGTTTCCTACAAAACAAAGTTATAAAAGTAATCCCTGAAAGAGACCTGACAAAGGTCCAAGAAAGAGGATTACAAAAATAACTTAGAAAGAGACCGACCTAACGAAGTCGGTTTCCTACAAAACAAAGTTATAAAAGTAATCCCTGAAAGAGACCTGACAAAGGTCCAAGAAAGAGGATTACAAAAATAACTTAGAAAGAGATCGACCTAACGAAGTCGATCTCCTACAAAACAAGTTATAAAAGTATTCCCCGAAAGAAACCTGATAAAGGTCCAAGAAAGGGGATTACAGAAATAACTTAGAAGGGGACCAACGCAAAGGAATCGGTTACGGAGCACCAAAAATATGTACAAAAGTGAGAAAACCGAGAAACAAGTCGGACCCACACAGACACAACCTCAAAGGATCCAAGCTATAAACAATACGTACAAAACAATCCAAAGAGGTCGAGCTGCAAGGTTCCAACATTCTCAGAAAATAGAAGAGATAACAAGTCAAAAACCTTGATATAACCTACAAAGTTATAAAGCCTCGGAGGCCATCAAAACCTACCTTAAAAGGATATCGAGCTACTCTTTGTTTTTCAAAATAAAAGTTGCTAAAACAAGCAACTAGAAAACGTCAGCAAATAAACAAAAGGTTTTAAGAACCCACAAGCCGGGACGACTACATAAATATCCAGAAAGAGATCAGCAAGCATCAGAGGCCTTCTTGGCAGCATCAGAACAAGGAGAAGGAGGACGAGTCTGAATAGGCACAGCGTCTATAGTTCCATCCTCCCGGTTCAGAACCTGGCAATCCGAATCAGGTGCAACCAGAGGAGCAGAAGAGGTCGACACTTTGGCAGAGGACACAGCGGGAGGAACAACATCATCATCACCCTCGTCATCAGGGACAATCTTGCCATCTCTGACAACATTGTCTAAACTGAAAAGGGTGAGATCGGCCTCGGGAGCAATGACCCGAACTTGCTCCTTCAAGTTCTCGTAAGCAGCAGTCACGCTGCCGACAAGATGACCTTGGAGTTCAGAATAATCCTCTCGAGCACTGTCCAACGCCCCCCTCAGACGCATCACCTCCCGATAAGTTGTAACATAACTATCCTTATGCATCAGGGCTGTGTCCTCGGCCAACCTCAAAGAAGCCGCCAGTGAAAGGGAACTCGCCTTCTCATTCTCTAGATCCTTCTCCAACTTGGTCACCTTTGATTCAAGTTCCTCCTTCAGCCCCTTCATCCTATCGAACTCCTGCTTCGCCTCCTCCATAAAGGCTTTGGTGGCATGAAGAGGAAGATTCTGAGCAATCCGATGTATAGCAGTCGACATTAACGCCATTTGTACATGATTTCGGGCCATAAATTCCAAATGGTGGAGGATAGACACATCGTCCATCGAAAGGGAACCATAGGGAGCAATTTGCTGATCTACAAATTCAATAGCATTAAAATCAGGAGCATTGAGGTCAAAAGGCTCAGCGGTCTTTCGTTTTTTATTGGGAGGAGCACCAGAAGGAACAACAGAGGGAGGAGGAGGATCTACCAGATGAATTCGGGGAGTAGGAATCACCTTCTTCACCCCAGGGGAACTCGGCACAGACGGCTTCACGTGTACCTGGGAGGACCCTTCCCCTGCCTCCTTGTTCGAGATGTTTTTGGCAGCAGTTGCCCTCTGTGCCCTTTTAAAAGCCTTCATTGATTCATTATTCTTCATCGCCTCTGCAAGCAAAGTAGAAATTAGGTTACAAGTCGGAAAAGACAGTTATGAGAGCTACAAAATAGATAAAAATGAAACATAAAATACCCAGTTCAGTTTGAAGAAGAGAAGGATTGGTTAGAAATTTCTTTGTGTCAAGATGGGGAGGTTGCCCCCAGCGTTCTTCCAAGATAGTCACAAAGGCTTGCTCTGCCTCATCCAACATCTCCCACGTATATTGGGACACCCTCACCTCTTTCTGCCATTCCAAGGGAAAAGAAGGCTCGTCGTTTTCGTCCAGAAAAAAGGGGCGAGCTCCTTCAACAGCTCGGACCTTGAAAAAGTAGTTTTTAAAATCACGAAAGGATTCGTCAAACATGGAAAAAACCTTCTTTCCCTAGGTAGAGCGAAAGGAGACCCAAGCCGCCATCTTTTTCACCACTCCGGGTTTAGTTAAGATAAACAGATAGAAAAAGAGAGATTGGGAAGCAGGGATACCAAAACTATTACACAATAGCTGAAAAATCTTTATGAAACCCCATGAGTTAGGCTGAAGTTGAGAGGAAGCAACATTACAGGACCATAACAGGTCAATCTCAAATTCAGTAAATGGAAGGGTGATACCCAGCTGACCAAAGAAAAAATCGTAAGCATAGAAAAAAAGGGCGATCATCAGCAACCCGAGTAGAGAAGCAGACTCTCTCGTCAAAAGAGGGAGGGACAAGTTCATAGTTCTTCTCATCAACAGAATTACTACAGACACTATGGAATTGCCTAAGTTGCGCACAAAATTCGGAATCAACCAAAGAGACACAGGAAAGAACCATCGAGTCCACCCAATCAGCCATGCCCTTGGGAACACGGGAAGGCATCTCAACAACGTTATTGCAAGAAGACATGAGGCCAACTAAATCCTACAAAGAGAAAAGAAAAATGGATTACTTTAAAAAACATCTCGGATGAAAGGCGAAACAACTCGACGGATGGACAAACAGAAAAGGAAAACCTCAAGACTCAAAAAAGCTTTGGAGCATCCTTTGGAGGCAACAACAAAACAAGGTTTCAAAGCTTACATCTCTCAAAAGAAGATCTCAAGAAAACAGACAAGAAAGTCAGAAAGTCACTATCTTTTTACAGTCATTCAGAAAAAAAGCATCATCAAACATCAAACATGCCAAAATCGACAAAAGACGCAACCTTTTTTGAAAAATCCAAAACAAATATCGCAACAAATAGGGAAAACCATCAACAGGAAAGACGAAAAGGTTCATGCAAAAGGCGAAGAAACTCCCAGAGAATACAAAACACAAGATCATAGAAAGATCCAAGCTTTTTCAAACATGCAGCCAAAATATCAAAAACAAAGCAACGAAAGTGAGAAAGATGTAAACAGAACCAACCTGAAAAAAGCAAGAAGCTTCGAAAAGAGTTGAAGATGCGGAGACGGAATCGCCGGACCACTGAGTAACGCTACAAAACGCAAAGGCAAGCTATAAGTGAAGAACAGGAAGCGAGAGAACAAAAGGAGAAGTTACAAACAAAAAATGAAGAAGAGAAACCGTTTCTGACGGCGAAAATACAAAATAAAAGCCAAGGGAAATGGGGCAATTAATACCAATTAATGAAGGTATCAAACCCTCACACATTCCCAAGAACAAAGCGCTAATATAAAAGCGCGCGTTTTTAGAGAAAAACGTTCCACATTCAAAAGGCTCTACAAAGAAAGGAATCGACAAAATGCTCGAGTTCGACTTCACTATAAAAACTCGAAAACTCTACCGTAAAAAGACCGAGCTCGAGCAGGGGCACTGTTCATACCCTGGGTCGAGATGACCAACCCGGGATGCTCGACAGACAAAGCGACCAACCTCTTCAGGTTCGGACAACCCGACCCCTTGTCAAAAAGAGCTCGGCCAAATCGACAGGAAAGCCCAATAAAGGGCCCAAATATAGGAACACGACCCAAATCCAAAGGCAATCCCAGCCTACAGAGATAAAGGCGGTTCCTTTGAAGATAAGCTGACTACATTCAAGATAAGATAAGATAAGATAAGATAAGATAACTAACTTATCTTATCAGAAAGGTCAGCCTCCGCTACTATAAATACATTGGAGCACCTAGGTATAACTCATACTCTGATTCTACTCAATAACTGCTTAATACCCTTGCTAACTTAAGCATCGGAGTCCCTTGCAGGTACCCCCCACCCTCCGGGGACGAAGGATCAGCACCATCACCAAGTCCAACAAGTCAGACACGGCGGCTCCAGCCACCATCATCAAGTCGGACACAACAGCTCCGACCAGCACAGAAGATCTCGTCCGATATCGACCTACAGTTTCAGGTAACCCTCGGAACAGGTACCATTGTCTGTGGTGATGGAGTATGGAACCCCGAACCTTGTGACAATGTTCCTATATAGGAATTTTCGACTTCTTTGAACAGTGGCATTAGCTAGGGGTTCTGTCTCGATCCACTTTGTGAAATAGTCTACCCCTACTCTGAGGAATTTAACTTGTCCAGATCCCTGAGGGAAGGGTCCAAGAAGGTCGAGTCCCCATTTTACGAATGGCGAAGGTGAGGTCACGCTGATGAGTTCCTCTAGCGGGGCGATGTGAAAGTTGGCATGTTCCTGTGGCTTCCTTTTGTAGAGTTGGCCAATAAAATCCTGCCCGGAGTACTTTTTTTGTAAGTGCTTGCGCTCCGAGAAGATTGCCACAAATGCCACTGTGTACTTCTTCTAGAACTTCCTTTGTGTTGGAAGTCGGCACACATTTTAACAATGGTATTGAAATTCCTCTTTTGAATAGAGTATTATTTTTGAGTGTGTAGAATTTTGCCTCCCGTTTTAACCTCTTTGCCTCCTTTTCCTCTGTGGGGAGTGTTTTCGTTTTGAGGTAATTAATTATGGGAGTCATCCATCCTTGATCCTGACCTATTATGGCTAGGACTTTTTCTTCTTCCGAGATTGATGAATTCTACAGAATTTCTTGGATGAGGCTTCTATTGTTGCCCCCTGGTTTGGTGCTAGCTAGTTTTGAGAGTGCGTCAGCTCGGGCATTCTGTTCTCGGGGTATGTGACGGACCTCATATTCTCCGAGTTATCCGAGCTGTTCCCTAGTTTTGTGCAAGTACTTTTTCATGGTGGGATCTTTGGCTTGGTAGCTCCCTGTTATTTGTGAAGTGACTACTTGTGAGTCGCTGAAGATGATAAGCTTTTGAGCTCCAACCTCCCTAGCCAGCTTCAAACCAGCTAGTAGTGCCTCATATTCCGCTTGGTTGTTCGAGGCAGGGAACCCAAATTTGAGGGAGAGTTTGATTTGGGTTCCTTGGTCGCTTTCAATTTTCATACCCGCGCCGTTTCCAATTTTATTTGAGGAACCGTCCACGTAGAGATTCTATTCTGTGGGGATTTCTGGTGTGTCTGTAAATTCTACAATGAAGTCGGCCAAGTATTGTGATTTGATGGCTGTCCAAGCTTCGTATTGAAGATCAAATTCAGACAACCCGACTGCCCATTGCAAGATTCTGCCCGCTAGGTCTGTTTTCTGTAAAATCCCTTTTATGGGCTGGTTGGTCCGAACCCGAATAGTGTGAGCTTGGAAGTATGGACAAAGTCATCGAGATGTTAGTATGAGGGCGTAGGCAAATTTTTCTATTTTTTGGTAGTTCAGCTCGAACCCTTGTAATGCTTTACTGATGAAGTATTCGGGTTGTTGCCCACTGTCATCTTCTCGAACTAGTGCTGAGGCTATTGCCTGACTTCCTACCGTGAGATACAATATGAGTGGTTCTCCTTCCCGCAGCCGAGTTAGGATAGGTGGTTGTCCCAATAATCTTTTGAAATCTTGGAAGGCTTGCTCGCACTCCATCGTCCATTCAAACTTCTTTCCCTTCCTTAGAGTGTTGTAGAAGGGAAGAGATCTTATTGCCGATCCGGCTAGAAATCTGGACAAGGCTGCCAACTGATGAGCGGATAATTTATACGCTTTTTGGCAGTGTTTTTAGGTAGCTTTTAGTAAGATCTAGCTACTTTTAGGGATGTTTTCATTGGTTTTTATGCTAAATTCACAATTCTGGACTTTACTATGAGTTTGTGTATTTTTCTGTGATTTCAGGTATTTTCCGGCTGAAATTGAGGGACTGATAAACCCCATATTTAGGGTTCATCTTGTATTGATTTTATGGGATTTTAATACCTTTTACCCACATTTATTCAATGAAATAGCATGATTTTGTATATTCTCCTTTAATTGTGCTTAAGAGTGAAAACATGCTTTTTAGGTCTTAAAATAGCTAAATGTAATTTACCTTGATTCCATCAGATGCCTTGATATGTTTGTTAAGTGATTTTAGATTTAGGAGGCAAAGATTGGATCAAGGGAATGGAGGAAAAGCATGAAAAGTTGGAGAACCCATGAAGAAATGAAGGAATCGCAAAAGCTATCAAGCCGACCTCTTTGTACTTAATCGACCATAACTTGAGCTACAGAGGTCCAAATGATGCGGTTCTAGTTGGGTTGGAAAGCTAACATTTGGGGCTTAGAAATGATATAATATTTTCCATAGTTGCTATACCTATAAGGAGGCGTACGTGCACTGTACACGTACGCGCCGTTGGTGCACGTGATTCACTTCATGCAAACTCGTGGCTAGCGAATTCACAAGCCTTGTGGGCCCAATCCAACTCATTTCTGATCCTATTTAAGCCAAAGATTGAAGAGGACATATTAGTTACCATTAGTTTAGTTTAGCTTAGTTTAGTAGTTAGAGTTAGTTTCTAGAGAGAGAAGCTCTCACTTCTCTCTAGAATTAGGATTAGGTTTAGTTCTTAGATCTAGGTTTTCATTCATTATTTCTTCTACTTCTACCTTTCAATTCCTTGTTGTTACATTCATCTTCCTCTATTCTTTTGTTGTAATTTCCTTTATGTTGTTTCTATATTTTGTTGTAGATCTACTCTTGTTCCTTCACTCCTCTTTCAATTCAATTCAAGGTAAATCATAATAATTGTGTTTCTTTTTATTGTTGTTGTTAATTCCTTTCAATAATTGTTGTTAGATTTCATTCTTGTTGTCAATTTACTATGCTTTTCTTTTGTGCCTTCCAAGTGTTTGATGAAATGCTTGGTTGGATTTTAGTGTAGGTTTTGTTCCTCTTGGCCTTGGTTGAGTAATTAGTGACTCTTGAGTTATCTAATTCCTTTGTTGATTGATAATTAGAAGTTGCTAATTGATTTGAATGCCTCTAAAGCTAGTCTTTGCTTTAGGAGTTGATTAGGATGTGAGGAATCAAATTGATTCATCCACTTGACTTTCCTCCATGGTTAGAGGTTAACTAAGTGGGAGTAATGGACAATTTGTTATCACAATTAAGGAGGACAACTAGGATAGGACTTCTAGTTCTCATATCTTGCCAAGAGCTTTGTTAATTGTTAGTTTATTTTCTTTGCCATTTCTATTTCTTGTCTAAAATCTCAAAAAACCCCAAAATAACTCATAGCCAATAACAAGACACTTTATTGTAATTCCTAGGGAGAACGACCCGAGGTTCAATACTTCGGTTTATAAATTTTAGGGGTTTGTACTAGTGACAAACAATTTTTTGTATGAAAGGATTATTGATTGGTTTAGAAACTATACTTGCAACGAGATTTCATTAGTAAAATTCTAAACCGTCAAAAATCCAATCATCAAAATGGCGCCGTTGCCGGGGAAATTGAAATGGTGTTATGTTATTGGTTATTGTATATATGTGAATAGTGTGAATATGTTTGCTATTGGTAGCTCTTGCTAGTTTTAGGATTTAATTTTCTTGCTTCTTATTTGATTTTGTTTTCATTTTCCTCTTGCTATCATGAATTCTCACCTTGGCTATGAGTTTGGTTATCAACATGTTGTAGGAAATGAAGACTATAATGAAGATGTGTATCAAGGATGGGACAATCAAAGGTTGGAAGAGCCATATGCATATGATCAATCTCCTTGGCAACAACCTCCACCAATGCACTATGAAGAAGAGCCATTCTATGATGCATACCAATCAAATGGCTATGGTGAATCTCCTTGTGAATTTCAAGGGCCACCACCATATGCCTATGAGTCATATCCTCAACATGAACCATACTCACAAGCCCTCTACCACCAAGCACCTTCATATGACCCTAATCCATATCCATCCTATCAACAACCATATCAGCCATATGAACCACACATAGAACCACCACCACTCCAACCTCAATACTTCCAAGAACCACCTTCCTATTATGAACCCTCTCTCCAAAATGATGAACCTTCCTACCCACCCCAAGCCCCAATAGACGATTCTCTCACTTTGTTACTTCAAGGACAAGAGGCCATGAAGCGAGATACACATGAGTTTGTGACCAACTTGACTAAGGTAGTGCACGCTTTAGCCTACCAATGTTTGAACACTCAACGTACTTCCGTAGCCACATGCGAAAAATCTAAAGAAGAGCAAAGTATGAAGGAGAAATTGAACAATCCGGTAGAGAAAGAAGAACCAAGTTTTGTGTTGGAACAATTGGAGAAGCCTATGATCATTGAAGAAAAGGAAGAGGTGGTTGAAGATTTAGGAGATGTTGAAAGTCCATGGGAATGTAGCATCATGGAGCACTCTTCCAAGAAGCTTGAAATTGATGTTGAGGAGGGTGCGCAACCTCCAAGGCATGACATAGTTGGAGACTTGAAGGAGGCCTATCAATAGATGGATTCAATTATGGATGAATTTATTTCTACAATTGAATCCTCTCCCATTGGACATAAAGTTGAAGTTACAAAAGAGTGTGTACAACCTCCCATACCCTTGGTGAGCAATGAGAAAGAGAGTGAATCGAAAGAGAGCTACCAAGAGGAAAACGTTAGCATGGTGTATATCGAAATTGAAGAATATGAAGAGGTTGATCAAGAGATGGATCTATTCATCAATGAATTCCTATCCAAAATTGAGTCACCTCCCATTGGGCAAGAAATTGAAGTTCTTAAACACAACACCAAACCATGTGATAAAAAGGGAAAGGTTGAAATTGAGAAAGCCCGCAAAGAGGTGGAAATACACAAAGAAGAGCACAAGGAAGTAGACCTTGCATTGACTAAGTGTGGGGAGGTCTCCCTTCCCAAGTCACCATCCAACACAACATCTAAGTGGGTAAAATTCTTATCCCTAAGCTTTACTTTCTTACTTGAATATAGTTTAATTGAAAATGATGGTCAACTTAGAGCGCTTTGTGGAGTTAAGAGTAGGAAAGAGTTGTGTAGTGGTTGGAAACGTCATTCTAAGCTCATGACGGTTGCAAGCTCAAAATTCAAGAGCAATGGTTGGTGTGGAACCAAATGGCATGGGTCTAGGATGTTGTTTGGAAGCTTCTTTGAGAATTCCAAGGCCATACCACCCGGATGGAATAATGATGAACAATTTAAGGACGGGTGTCAAAACAAAGTGTGGGACCCCGGATCGCACAAGGAGAATCAATTTTGGGAGACCCAATCTTGTGAAGAACTCCATCAACACTTGGTGCAACAAATAGGGAATCTTGGGGCACAATGGAGAACCAAGCATTGGTGGGAGTTCCAAGATGAATTTAAGCACAAGCCACCTTGAGACGAGCTCCCCATAAGTCCAACTTAAGGACAATAAACAAAAGTGCTAGGTGGGAGAGACCCCACCATGGTAACTTCTTTTAATTTTCTTTCTTTTTTTTGTACATATTAGTGATTAGTTTAATTTCATGTTTTGATTAGTTTGTTGAGTTTAATTAGTATTTTAGTATGTTAAATAAGGTTCTAAGGTGTTTTGGTAGCTGTTTGGAGGTTTAGAATGCTTAGATTGGTGCAAAAACATAGCAAATATTTTTGAAAAACGGAGCACCATCCACGCGTACGCGCACTGCATGTGTACGCGTACATCAAGCATTTTGGACCATCCACGCGCGCGCCATGCGTGCGTACGCGTGGATTGAGAAGTTCCACCCTCTCTGCATTCTCCAGAGAGTTGTGCCTGCGCGGCGCCAACATTGTGCCTTTGGCACAACCCCACTCGCGCGCACGCACACATGACGCGTACGCGCCACTCTCGAAATAAGCCATCGACGCGCGCGCGCAATACGTGCGTACGCGTGGATGCCCTTTCTTCCATCCACTTCTTTTCTTCTCCTCTTTCCATTTCTTTCCTTCCCCTTTCTTCTTCCCCTCTTCTACCCCTCATACAACACTTCCAAACACCATTGATAACCATTTATTTTAGTTAGTTTATTAGTTAGTTGGTTAGTTAATTAGTTAGTTTTAGTTTAGTTTTCATTTTATTTTCTCTCTTTTCATTATAAGTGTTGGATTATTGACTTTGTTTATTATACATTGCTGCCCTTATTGCCTAAATGCTATTTTGGCATTAATGTTTTTGAGATAATCATTGTTGGACTCTATTATTGAGGTTATATTTTGCTACTTGGTTTTGAGTTTTTCATGCTTACCTTTTGAAAAATACCAAGTGATGAGAATTGCCTTCGAGCTTGTGACTCTTTTGAATTACATGTTGTAGCTAGCCACCATGTGATTTGAACTCTCTCTTTGGGTGGGCAATTTCTTGATGGATGTTGTGCATTTACCTTAATGCATTGTATTTCATGATCATATGCATCCATATGTGTTTGGCTTGAATGCTTTCATGCTTCTTTAATGCTTGTTTTACCTTACAAGTTCACTTAAAGCATCTCAAGTAAACTAGAATGAGTAAAGTGCATGCTTCTTTTGTGACATAGCTTTTTATGCTAATGTGTGTTCTAAACTGTGCGATTTAGAATTCACACACCTATTTGTCATTAATGTCACACTAATCAACCACTCAATTCTAGTGAGTTACCTCATTCCAACAATGTATGCTTCCTTGCTTTTGTTTTCCCATCTTATGGTGTTATATTTTTGTTTTTCATAAATCATGCACCATAAGCAATAAGGGAAGCAAGACTAAGAACACGCAGCAATCTGGAGATTCGCTGTACCCCCTTGCTCATCTTTGAGTGCACCGAGGACGGTGCAAACTTTTAAGTGTGGGGTGGTCGTCCGACCGGTCGGCGATTTTGGGTGACAATTTTCTAATCCCAACACTTTTGCATTTCATTCTAGGATTTTAGGATTTTTACTTGCATTTTCTTAGTTTTGCATATATATACAAAATAAGCTTAGTCAAAATAATGAAATTTTTCAAGAATTCTATCTATAGGGCACCAATTGATTTGAGTGAAAACTTTTCATAGAACTTGCTTGAATTATATATATTGTGAAACATGGTTTTTGAGCTAAGAACACAAGCAAGTGAGTTTTGAGTCTAATGGTGTGGTTACATCTTATAACCACTTTTTTTCCTTCTTGTGTGCATTATTCTCTTTCTATGAATGTGATCTTTGATTTGTTTGATTCTTTATGTCCATTATTTTATGTATTCATGTATTTATATGATTGAGGCCATCATTTCATTTAACTTACTTACCTAAATAGCCTTACCTTTTATATTCCTTTGTTAGCCAATTTGAGCCTACGATTAACCCACTTCGTTCTTATTTTAGCACATTACAAGTCATTAAGCGAAAAATAATAAATGTCCTTAATTTGGATCTTTGATTGGCTTAGGCTAGTGTGCGTGAGTACCATTCAAGTGTGGGAATCTTGGGACATTGGTGGAATAAAAGGGTAGTTTTGTATTGCTATTGAAAATATTGGGAATTGGGTACATACCCATGTATTACTCAAATGTAAAAAACTTATGCATTGATGCTCTTGTATATAGAAAGAAAAAAAGATGATAAAAACAAAAGAAAAGAAAAAATATAAAAAGAAAGAAACAAAGAAAAAAGAAAGAAATAAAAAGGGGACAAAACGCCCCAAGTAAAGTCCAATAAAGATCAATGCATGTGAAATGAAAAGGGATACATGAGTATGTGAAAAAAGTGAAAAATGGGTAGTTAGGCTAGCTTTGAAATTGTATAGGATGTCATAGGTTAGGTGGGAAGCTTAAGCTTATCAAAGATTCAAATTTCAAGCTCACTTAACCATATATGCATCCTACCTTGACCCTAGCCACATTACAACCAAAGAAAAGACCTCATGATACTTGTATGCATGCATGAAAATATGTCGATTGTTAGAAGAAAAACAAATCTTAGAAAGCATGATTAGGAGAGAATTGAGAGAATCAACCCTAAACACTTGAGCGAATAGAGTGCAAACACTACCGGTGAGGGTTTGATGCTCAATTACATGTTTTCACCTATGATCATACTTTTCATGCAAGTTTGTAAAAATACTTAATAACTGATACGGAAAAATGAGATTTCACGTACAACCGGCAAGTATACCGGGTCGTATCAAGTAGTAAGACTCACTAAGAGTGAGGTCGATCCCACGAGGATTGGTAGATTAAGCAACTTTAGTTAAATGGTAGATTTAGTCAAGCAAACATAGTTTTGATTTCATGAGCATTTTGATTTTTAAACATAATTGCAAGAATTTAAATGGCAAAGAATGTAAAGAACTAGAATAAAGAAATGAAGTGCAAGTAAATGACGGAAACTTAAATTGCAAGAAACTTAAATAACATCAAAGGTAAATGGCAAGAAATAGATGAACAGAATGTAAATAACAAGAGTAGTAAATAGACAGAATGTAGAAAGGGATTGGGAATTGGGTAATCAAATAGCTAGAGCAAGAGAAATGAGAGTTAATGATAGAGAGGATCATTAGGGATTAGAGATGTTAGTTTTCATGAATTGATGTTAGTCAAATCCTTCTCAATCATGGGTATAGATCCATGGCAAATGGGTGATTGAATCCCAATCTCTTGGTGATTCAATCTCTCTCAACATAGCCAATTGCCACTCTCGTGATCTAATTGTTCATGAGAAGAGATGAAGATCAATTTTAATCCAGCCACACAATTTCCAAAATCTCAACCAAGGAGAGTTACATCTCACATACTAACCAAGGTATGTTGATTGAGGAAATCATGAGAGGATGAACTCTAAACTGAATTATGTGGCTCATTCATCAAATTCACCACATAATTCATATAGATTAACCCCTCTCTCGATGGTGGTTGAATCTTTGAAGAACAAGAGTTCCCTCTTTAGATCAACCACTAGAATTGAGGAGGAAGAGGTGGGTTCACCAATTCATTCCAACCAACAGAGCTCCTCCCCCTAATGAAAGGGGTTTAGTGAATCATAGCTCCAATTTCAACAACAAATGCCATTAGCAAAAATTAAACTAAATGTAAAGAAAGATGATGAAGAAGAAGAAAAATGCTTAAAGCTTAAAGAAAATGAAGAAGAGAAGTTCCCAGATGAACCAAAATTAGCTCTCTGGGTCTCCTCTCGGAAGTACCAAAAGAGTTTTCAAATACAAGTGCTAAAAAGTGTAAAAATAACTAAGTGTAAAAAGTAGAGTAAAAATGTAAAAAAAAAAATATCCCCTAAAAGTACAAACTCAATCTCTATTTATACTAGTCCTAAAGATCTTCAAGTGGGTTAGCAAGATGGGCTTCCTCTTTGTTGAATTCTTGGCTCAATTGATGAAGTTT
>NC_029780.3:47912618-47913149 GCF_000817695.3 Arachis duranensis
AGCTCAAGATATCTTCCATTGAAGTGGACATGTTCAGGCTGCCTTGTTTTGGTAAGTTGGCGTTGGCAACGCCCATCTAGCGCTGGCAACGTGAGTGGTGCGGCATTTGGGCGTTTGGAACGTGGATTGGTGCGCCACTGGGCGTTTAGCAGCCTGGTTGGTGCGCCATTGGGCGTTTGGCAGCCTGGCTGGCACCAAAACTTGGTACCTAGCCAAGCTTTCTTGTGTGGCGTTGGCAACGCCATTCTTGAGTTGGCAACGCCAGCTCCTTTTCTTCCAGGGCTCCATTTGTTGCTTGGTTGTGTGGCGTTGGCAACGCCCATCTTGAGTTGGCAACGCCAGCTCCTTCTCTTCCAGGGCCAAGCTTGATTGTTTGGCGTTGTTAGCCTGCGTTGCCCTCAAAAACGCCCCTCATCTCTAGGCTGGCAACGTGCTCGAGGCTCCAAATCCAGGGCCAAGTTCCTTGTGTGGGCGTTGGCAACGCCAGCTTCAAGTTGGCAACGCCAACTTTGCTTCCTCCAGGGCCAAGTT
>NC_029780.3:47934172-47935342 GCF_000817695.3 Arachis duranensis
TAGCAATGTGGGCTTTCTCTTTGTTGAATTTCTGGTTCAATTGATGAAGTTTCTGGCCTTTGTGAGGAATAGGGGAAGTAGAGCAAGTTGGCACCAATTCTGGCCCATTGAGGGCGTTATTGGCACTAACTCCAGGCCAAATGCACGTTGGCAACGTGCAGGACAATTTCCTGGGCATGAAGTATGAGACTTGGGCGTTGCTAGCCCAAGTTGTTGCCAACAACTTGCTTTTCCTCTTCTTGGCCTTACTTTCATGCTAAATGTAGCCCAGAATTTGAGTGTCAACCTTCAGCTTCAATATGGACTATTATACATCATTGGAAAGCTCTTGATGTCTATTTTCTAATTCCACTGGAATCACCTCAATTGGACTTTTCTAGCTCAAGTTATGGTTCCTCAAAGAAGGTAAGGTCAAGCTGCCAAGTTGTTGCCAAGTTGTTGTGAATAACGCACCCTCAACCCCAAGTTGGCAACGTGCCCGTGCATCACTCTCCTAAGGCAAGGACTTGGGGCTGGCGTTGTTGCAAAACATGCCCCCCTTGTGGCACGTTGGCAACGTGCTCGACCCACACCCCAAGGCCAAACTCTAGCTTTCTTGAATTTCACTTCATGTTCTTGTTTTTAGGGCCTAAAGATGACTCTGGTTTGGCTCCAATATTGTGCTCCACCATGGACTATTATATATGGTTGGAAAGCTCTGAATGTTAGCTTTCCAACGCAACTGGAAGTACTCAATTTGGATCTCTGTAGCTCAGGATATCTTCCATTGAAGTGGACATGTTCAGGCTGCCTTGTTGGAGTTGTTGTGGATAACGCCCCTATATTCCAAGTTAGCAACGTGCATCACAATTTCCTGGCGTTGTTGTGGATAACTCCTTCTCTTCAGCACGTTGGCAACGTGCTCGAGCCCTTTCCAAGGCTCTAAACAATGCTTCCCACGTTGGCAACATGCATGGCAAGGCCTATGGGCGTTGGCAACGTGCATGGTGAGGCTTGGCGTTGGCAACTTGATTTTGGGCGTTGGCAACGCGAATGGTGAGGCTTGTGGACGTTAGCAACTTGGTTGGCAAGGCTTGGGGACGTTAGCAACTTGGTTGGCAAGGCTTGGGGACGTTAGCAACTTGGTTGGCAAGGCTTGGGGACGTTAGCAACTTGGTTGGCAAGGCTTGG
>NC_029780.3:47935453-47942432 GCF_000817695.3 Arachis duranensis
TGTGGCGTTGGCAACGTGGATCTCAAGTTGGCAACGCCAACTTTGCTCCTTGGTTGCTTCCAGGACCAAGCTTGCCTTGTGTTGTGGAGTTGGCAACGCCAATCCCAAGTTGGCAACGCCAACTTTGCCCAGCTTGCATCATTCTTGCTTCCATGCTTCCTTGTTTCATCACCTATCATCAACAAGGGAAATAGCTTCAAAGTCTTACCAATTCAAGCAATAAATTTCATGAGATTCATTCATACTCATTCATATATGCATTCCTTAAATCATTTGCATGAATTTGGCTAGAATTAACATGTTCCTTGATATCATCATGCATGGAAACAAAACTCATAAAAGGACTTGTTTATTTAGAGAAAATGAGTGAATTTAAGCTAAAACTTACTAAACTAACTAACTAATAAAGCAAATATGCACTTGCATCAATAACTCAATCCAATTGTAGATTAGACTTGCTAGTCCTTAGCCCTTGTGCATATATGCTTCTTGGGAATTAATTTATTTTGACCAAGCAATTACATTCATGTAGATAGTTGCATATAGGTAGATTGCATTTAGTTAGTTTCCATTGAATAAATGCCATACCCTTACTTCATTCTTGGTTTAAGCATGAGGACATGCTTGGTTTAAGTGTGGGGAGGTTGATAAACCCCATATTTAGGGTTCATCTTGTATTGATTTTATGGGATTTTAATACCTTTTACCCACATTTATTCAATGAAATAGCATAATTTTGTATATTCTCCTTTAATTGTGCTTAAGAGTGAAAACATGCTTTTTATGTCTTAAAATAGCTAAATGTAATTTACCTTGATTCCATCAGATGCCTTGATATGTTTGTTAAGTGATTTCAGATTTAGGAGGCAAAGATTGGATTAAGGGAATGGAGGAAAAGCATGAAAAGTTGGAGAACCCATGAAGAAATGAAGGAATCGCAAAAGCTGTCAAGCTAACCTCTTCGTACTTAATCGACCATAACTTGAGCTACAGAGGTCCAAATGATGCGGTTCTAGTTGGGTTGGAAAGCTAACATCCGGGGCTTCGAAATGATATACGATTTGCCATAGTTGCTATACGTATAAGGACGCGTACATGCACTGTACATGTACGTGCCGTTGGTGCACGTGATTCACTTCATGCAAACTCGTGGCTAGCGAATTCACAAGCCTTGTGGGCCCAATCCAACTCATTTCTAATCCTATTTGAGCCAAAGATTGAAGAGGGATGGACATGTTAGTTACCATTAGTTTAGTTTAGCTTAGTTTAGTAGTTAGAGTTAGTTTCTAGAGAGAGAAGCTCTCACTTCTCTCTAGAATTAGGATTAGGTTTAGTTCTTAGATCTAGGTTTTCATTCATTCTTTCTTCTACTTCTACCTTTCAATTCCTTGTTGTTACATTCATCTTCCTCTATTCTTTTGTTGTAATTTCCTTTATGTTTGTTTCTATATTTTGTTGTAGATCTACTCTTGTTCCTTCTCTCCTCTTTCAATTCAATTCAAGGTAAATCATAATAATTGTGTTTCTTTTGTTTGTTGTTGTTAATTCCTTTCAATAATTGTTGTTAGATTTCATTTTTGTTGTCAATTTACTATGCTTTTCTTTTGTGCCTTCCAAGTGTTTGATGAAATGCTTGGTTGGATTTTAGTGTAGGTTTTGTTCCTCTTGGCCTTGGTTGAGTAATTAGTGACTCTTGAGTTATCTAATTCCTTTTGTTGATTGATAATTAGAAGTTGCTAATTGATTTGAATGCCTCTAAAGCTAGTCTTTCCTTTAGGAGTTGATTAGGACTTGAGGAATCAAATTGATTCATCCACTTGACTTTCCTCCATGGTTAGTGGTTAACTAGGTGGTAGTAATTGACAATTTGTTATCACAATTTGTTATCATAACAAGAATAAGATCTAACAACTACTAATTGCAAAGAATTAACAACAACAATCAAAGAAGGCACAATTAACATGAATTACCTCAAATTGCATTAAAAGAAAATAAGAGGAACAAGAATGTATCAACAACAAAATATACAAAATAAGGAAGATCTCAACAAAAGAGAAAAAGAACAAGATGTAGCAACAAGAAATTGAGAAGGTGAAGTAAATGAGAAGAATAATTAAAACCTAGATCTAAGAAGAGATTAAACCTAATCCTAATCCTAATTCTAGAGAGAAGAGAGAGCTTCTCTCTCTAGAAACTAACTCTAAACTACTTCTCCAACGAAACTATGACTAATTGGTAACTAATTGGTAACTTGTGTGGTAACAACTTGATAACTTCCCCTTCAATCCATGGGTTTAATAGCATCAGAAGTGAGTTAGATATAGGCTTGGGAAGCCTAGAAATCGCCCCCAGCGGATTCACTTTAAGTGGGTCACGTGCAAGCACCGACGCGTACGCGTCATGTACGTGTATGCGTCGCCATGCGACTTCACTTTTCCACGCGTGCGCATCTTCTGCGCGTGCGCGTCGATCTTACCATCCCAAATCTTTGTTTCTTCATGATTTCTCCACTTTGCATGCTTTTCTCTTCATCCCTTTGATCCATTCCTAGCCTTTCCATCCTGAATTCACTAACAATCACATCAAGGCATCTAGTGGAATCAAAGGTGAATCAAAATTAGCAATTTAAGGGCCTAAAAAGCATGTTTTTACACTTAAGCACAATTTAGGAGAAGATTACGAAACCATGCTATTTCCTTGAATAAATGTGGGAATAGTGGATAAAATCCACCTAAATTAAGCACAATATGTACCACGAAATAGTGGCGGATCAGGTTACTCATAGGGATGTTAGAACGTTGGATGAACTCTAACCATCGTTTAGCTACTGGCCTAAGGTGAAGCCTACCTAGTTGGTAGTGCCGACCTTGAGCATCCCTCCTCCACTGAGCTCCAGGTACCCAAATGCCAGCAAGGACTTGATCCAACCCTTGCTCATTGTTGACCCTCTGTGTGTATCAATGAGTGTCATCTCATGGCTCTGGCAACTGTAGCGCTGATGAGGGAAAAATGATTTTCACACAAACTCACTGCCAAGTGTACCGGGTCGCATCAAGTAGTAATTACTCCCAAGAGTGAGGTTGATCCCACAGGGATTGATGGATTGAGCAATTTTAGTTAGGTGATGAATTTAGTTAAGCAAACAGTTGATGATTTGGGTGAAACTTGAATAACAGAAGCTAAATTGCATGAAAACAAAAAGGAGAAGGGAGATTGACAGAATCTTAAAGTGCTGGAATGGTAAATTGCATGAAACTTAAAGTATAGGCAAGTAAAAGAGCAGAGACTTAAAGTGCAAGAAAAGTAAAAGAACAGAAACTTAAATTGTAAGAAATGTAAATGACTGAAACTTAAAGTGCAAGAAACTTAAATTGCTAAATCTAAAATGCTGGAAACTTAAATTGCTTGAAGATTTAAAGGAATTAGGTGTTAGGATTCAAACAAAGCTGAAAATGTAAAGTGCAGTAAAATCCGAGAAGTAAGGAATGAAGAGAATTGCAGAAGATCTAAACAGAAGTGTAGATTTATAGAAGAACTAAAACAGAAATGAAAACTTGCTTCAGGGTGGAATTTAAAGAAACGATTGAGATCAGATCTTAAAATTTATGAAAACAGAAACTATGAAATCAAAAGGAAACTCAACGATGGAGAGATCCAGAAGAATCTCCAATCAGAGTTCCAAAAATCAAAATCAAAGAGAAAGTAGAAGTTGCAGAAGAAAGAAATTGAAAACCAGAAAGCCAAATTCAGATCCGATCTCAATTACAAAGTTCTAAACACTAAGAAAGCTCCAGAGAAAGTTCCCAATGAAAAATGAAAATCAAAAGGCTAGCTAAAAAGTGAAAAAGTCCCCAAAGTTAAAAGTTCCAAAAAAAGTCCTCCTCTAAATCAAATCTACTCCTATTTATACACTTTCTATTTTTGTCTTCTAAACTTTGGAGTGGGCCTTTTGAATTGTGAAGAAATGGATCCAAGATGGCAATTGATTGAATTTTGGGTTTTAGGCATGATCCAGTGGAGCACTCCATTGGGTTTTGTGAGGGTAGCGTTCATTTTCCTTTGGCTAAGCATGCTTCCTTCGTGGGCTTAGCTCTCGTAGCGTTCACTAAGTGAGTGCTGCGCTCAAATTGTGAGCACTACTCCTTGTTGCTTCAATGTGTGCCCCCTCTTCGATCGTTGGCGCTCCTTTTAGTGAGCACTATGCTTCCTTAATTGAGCGCTATGTCTAGTGCTCCCTTGGGTGCTCCCGCTTCGAGCCTTGGTGTTCCCTCTTGTGAGTGCTGCACTTCCTTTATTTCCTTGGTGAGGGCCACAAGAATGCTCACACTTGTGAGCATAGCGCTCACTTCTTTGAGCACTCCTTGCTTTGGCCTTGCTTTCCTTGCTTCTAAGGTACGAGAATGTTCACACTTGTGAGCGTAGCGCTCACTTCTTTGAGTGCCAGCTGGTACACGAAATTGTGATTTACACTTTTCACAACTCCGCATAGCTGACCAGCAAGTGCACTGGGTCGTCCAAGTAATACCTTACATGAGTAAGGGTCGATCCCACGGAGATTGTCGGCTTGAAGCAAGCTATGGTCATCATGTAAATCTCAGTCAGTCGGATTCAAATAGTTATGAGGTTTTGATAACTAAAAGAGAAATAAAACATAAAATAGGATAGAGATACTTATGCAATTCATTGGTGGGAATTTTAGACAAGCGTATGGAGATGCTTTGTTCCCTCTGAGCCTCTGCTTTCCTATTGTCCTTATCCTATCATGCGTACTCCCTTCCATGGCAAGCTGTATATTGGTGGATCACCATTGTCAATGGCTACCATTTGTCCTCTCAGTGAAAACATGTCCTCTACGGTTTCCCGCATGGGTAATTAGCTGTCGATTCTCGATTGTGTCGGAATAGAATACATTAATTCTTTTGCACACTGTCACTGCGCCCAACAGTCATGAGTTTGAAGCTCATCACAATCATCCCATCCCAGCTCCTACTCGGAATACCACATACAAGGTTTAGACTTTCCAAATCTCAAGAATGCTGCCAATTGATTCTAGCTTATACCACGAAGGTTCTAACGTCATGAATTCGAATGCTCTGTTGTCAGGAGAGGTGATTCAGATCTATGGGTCAGAGACCAAAGTGAATATACTCCAGTTGTCATTCTATGACTACGTTGAACATCATGTAGACCGCTTTGTGGTTGTCAGGCATGCGGATCTTGGCTAAGCGAGTAACGAAGATTGGGTGATTGTCACGGGTGATGCCAGGGCATTTTGGCCAGTTTCACTGACCTTTTCTTCACTATTTTTAAGGTAGTTTCATGCATTTTCTTAGGAAATAAGCTAGTTTTGGGTAGAATTTCACTTACTTCTTGATTCAAGTATACATTGTGCACTTTACATGATTTTATGAGGATTTTGCATGAATTATATGATAAATTGGATGATGCATGATCCCATGATTAAGAGTAAGACTTTGATGCACTCTGTTTGTTTGATTTCAGGCAAAAAGAAGCAGAGAAGAGCCACGTTAGTGGCTACGTTAGTTACACTAACGTGGGCACTAACGTGGAAGGAAGGAAAGTTGGAATGTTAGTGGCATTAACTTTGAAGAAAGGAAATGGAGCCAACGTTAGTGACACTTAACATTATCACTAACGTTGGACCAAGCTCATAAGTGGCCACGTTAGAGTCCACGTTAACTTAGTTAACGTGGCCTCTAACGTTAAAAAGGGGAAGGAAGCTAACGTTAGTGACATTCAACATTGTCACTAACGTTGGCCTAAGTGCAAAATGCAACGTTAACTCCCACGTTAACTTGGTTAATGTGGGAGCTAACGTAAGAGGCAAGGGTGGTCGACAACGTTAGTGACACCCAACATTGTCACTAACGTTGAAAGCAACCACACAACCCCCAAGGAAGCCACGTTAACTTCCACGTTAACTTAGTTAACGTGGAAGCTAACATGGATGAAAGAAGGTGATGGCCAGCGTTAGTGACACTCAACATTGTCACTAATGTTGGAAGGAGCCACACAAGCCACAATGAACCACGTTAACTCCCACGTTAACTTAGTTAACGTGGAAGTTAACGTGAGCAAAAGTCCCACCTGGCAGCCTGACCATGCCTTCTTCAAACATGCATAACTTGAGCCACAAAGCTCCAAATGAGGTGATTCCAGTGGCATTGGAAAGTAGGATTCCAGAGCTTTCCAAGCATATATGGTACTACATGGTTGACACTAAAGTTGAGGGAGAAAACCTGCCCCGAAAGTGCAATGATGAACATGGTATCAACCTGTATTAAGGCCAACTGACCTCTTCACCTTCCAAGAAGTATAACTCGAGTCCTAGAGCTCCAAATGATGCGCTTCCAAAAGCATTGGAAATAGACATCCAGAGCTTTCCAACAATATATAATAGTATGGGGTGGACACTAAGTTTGAGCTTCAAAAACGGGAAATCGATAGTGTTATTGAGACTCAACATTTTCATTAACGTTTGCGACCATGCCAGCGACCATGTCCACTTCAAAGGAGCATAACTTGAGCTACGGAGGTCCAATTGAGGTGATTACAGTTGCGTTAGAAAGCTGACATTCAGAGCTTTCCAACGATATATAATCCTCTATAGTGGGCATGAAATTGGAGCACAAACAAGAGGCATCTTTTAAGCCCCAAAAACACCAACTGGGCAGCAAGTGCAACGTTAGCCACAATAACTTTAGCACTAACGCCACACTTGTAGCATTATTGTGGCTAACTTTAGCACTAACTTTAGCACCTGGACCTCAACTTGACTCACTTCTCTCTCAAGTCCACTTCAAAGCTCAAGCAAGCAAGCCCACAATTGTCAACCAATCAAGGCCACAAGACGCATCTAGAATAGGAATTTTCATTTAAGTGTAATTTGCTTTTAATTTCATTTTGTAATTTAGGAAAGCCTATATAAAGGCCTTAGTTTTTACATTCAAGTCATTCT
>NC_029780.3:47942637-47943144 GCF_000817695.3 Arachis duranensis
GGACCAAATTGAGTGTGGATGGGTATGTGGCTATAACCCTCTAAACACTTGATTTGGGAAGTGCATGTGGTATAATCAGTGACCACACTTCATCTCTTCTCATGAGCAATTGACCAAGGATTGGCTATTGATCAAGATTTGAGAGATTGAATTACAAGAAATTGTAATTCAATCAATTAAGATTGCCAAGGAGATCAATGAATGCATTGATTGAGGAAGAGATGAAAATGAATTTGATCCGGAGAATGCAACATCTCCTAAGCCCAATGAACTCCCCATTTCTGATCTTACCCATTCTCTTTAATTTCTGCAATTTACTTTTATGAGCAATTCCCCCATTCCCATTTACAATTCTGCAATTTACTTTCAGCCATTTACTTTCACGCCATTTTAATTTCTGCAATTATCAACTTTATTCATGGATTTGCTCAACTAGAACACTCCTCTAATTAAAGTTGCTTGATCAATCAATCCCTGTGGGATTCGACCTCACTCTATTGTGAGTTT
>NC_029780.3:47943563-47948657 GCF_000817695.3 Arachis duranensis
AATTTCTTTTGGTGATTATTGTTTGAGACAGAGCTTTCTGCAGGAAAGAAAGGAGCATCCATCATATTTTAGGCAATCAAATTTCATGGGAAACTCTCCACCACCCCAGAATGATTCACTTTACTATGCTCATGGTGGGTGGGAGTGTCAAGGACATGAAATGGGGTACTTTCCAGAGCCACAAAATGATTCATATTTTGGTGAAATTGATCACTGCTCAAGTTGTGGCTGGGAACATCATAATCAGAGAGATTTCACTCATTCATACCCCATTCATCAAGAGCCATCACCTCTCAATTATATAACCTCACCTCCAAGTTTTACATGCCTAAATTCTTCATCACTTGATTATGCCTCAACACAAAGTCCATACAAGTCATCCCATCAATCACACAACTCATTCCACACCCCTCAGCACAACTTCACCACAACACATCCATGTCACCAAGATTATTCTCAACCTTCATACATAGAAATACATAGAAAACTCGTAGAAAGATACACACGACCCCAATCCTGGAAAGAAATCATCCTCAAAAAGATGAATGGGCCCTTAGAGCAGACAAGGGGGAACTTAGAACCATCAAACAGTGAGAATGAAGACCAATTTGTGGGTGAGGAAGTGGAAAAACAAGAACAAAAGGTCCCTGTGTCAAGAGAAATTGCAATAAAAGATGAGGAACATGCAAACTCACTCCCAAAGAACACAATGCAACATCATGTAGAAGAAAGGGAGGAAGTTAATCAAGGGAGTCCACACTACTCCAATAAAACAGAGAGTTGCATAGAGGGTGAGTTCATTGAACCACCAATTCAAGAAGTTATTGATGAAGATGTTGATCCAACCCTCATACAACACCCAAGTACTGAAACTAAGGTGGTGAAGGCAATCAACATGAGCACTAAAAAGAGGATGGTGACCAAGAAAAGAAGGACAATATCCATGAAAAAGAAAAGGTCAACCAAAAGCCATCCCACCCCTACCCCATCAAGCAAGTTTACACAAGCTAACAACAGAAGAAGGCTTGCTGGAGAGAGGCACTCAAAACAAGGGGCATTAATTGGCTCGTCTTTCCTCTTGAGGTCATTCCTCTTAACAAACTGGAAGAAGAGGAAGAAAGTCATGAACAACATGTCAAGCTAATGACATTAAAAGAGCGCTTGTTGGGAGGCAACCCAACCGTAGGTAACATTTCCTTGCTTTGCTTAGTTTGCTTTCAATAATTTGGCATATAATTGCATTCTAAGTTTGGTGTTGCTATGCAACAATTTGATTTTCAATCTTCACTGGGTACTTGCAACATTCTAAATTGATAGTGGCACACTAAGTTTGGTGTTGCCACTTAACTTTCAAGCAAGTACCATGCCAACACCACTTATTAATGCAATCAAAATGTCTCTGTTTGTATCTCTTGTGTCTTTATTGTTTCCTTAACCTTGCTTGCTGAAACACATGCATACTCACACTTCATTCTAAGACATTCATGATCCATCATGAACCCCATCACCACTGTTTTAATTGTTGCTTGAGTATAAGCAATCATTCTATGTATGGTGTGGGAAGGGGAAGAATAGGAGGAAAAGGGCAACAACAATGAAGATAAAATACAAGGTGGTAAATTTCCTTTCTCCTCTTACTTATTTCCAGCACTTTAATTTGCATATTTGTCTTCTAAGTTCTTTGTATGTATGTGTGCTTGCTCCTTGTGAATAAGCATGTCAATTCTGTCTTTTAAACATTTTATTGACTAAGGCTGTGTTTTCTAGTCTGAATGTCATTACTGCATCCTTACTTTGCTTACTTGTATGCTTGTCCCTTTTGAATCAAATGAAAGGAGAATGAGTGTTTTTAAAAGACCAGAGTAGAGTTCATACTATGGAATGAGTTCATGAGTTTGTGGTGTGGTCATAAGTTAGCTAAGTTGGTTCAACCACAAGGTGGAGGACAACTATCTGTCATGAATACTATGCTGGAGACACACCCCATGAGACTAACTAAATAAGAAGATCCTAAGAAGAAAAAGGGAAAGAACAATAAAGGTTGAAAAACAAAAGAAAAAGAGTAAGCAATAAGGCTAGGCACCAATGGTTTTGAGCTTGAGGCATGTGTCTGTGGTGCTCATGTGTGAGGGATCTACTTGGATGAATAAGCTCTTTGGGGTGCCTTATCACTTGGTAACTTGGGTTAACTAACTCGGGATTATCAGCTGAAAGTCCACTATCAAGAGTAACCATCACTACAGAGCATTTAGTAACCCAAAGAGGTGCTGGACACCAAGGTCTCAAGAAAAGAAAATAAATAAACTATATGCCTGTGGTGTGTATGTATGGGGGAGAGACTTGAGCAAGTAAGTCCTTAGGGGTGCTTCAACACCTAGCACCTTGAACCAACTGGTTCGGGAGTGTTGGCTGAAAGCTTATTTTAAAGAGTTGCCCCCTTACAGAACACCTAGCCCAAGAACACAAATAAACCCTGAATTGACAACAAAAGGATCAATTAATAAAAGTCTCATGGTATGCAGTCACAGTGAGAATTCGAGGACATGATAAAGGTCTGAAAGCCAGGAATGAACCTAAGTTGCTATGCATGAAACCACCATAAAACCAGGGACATGACTTCCACAAGAATGACTCATTTCTCTTGAAATTCCATTCATCATTCTCTTGTTCCAGTACTTGCTTAGGGACAAGCAAGCTTTAAGTTTGGTGTTATGATGCCAGGGCATTTTGGCCAGTTTCACTGACCTTTTCTTTACTATTTTTAGGGTAGTTTCATGCATTTTCTTAGGAAATAAGCAAGTATTTTTAAGGTAGTTTCATGCATTTTCTTAGGAAATAAGCTAGTTTTGGGTAGAATTTCACTTACTTCTTGATTCAAGTATACATTTTGCACTTTCCATGATTTCATGAGGATTTTGCATGAATTATATGATAAATTGGATGATGCATGATCCCATGATTAAGAGCAAGACTTTCATGCACTCTGTTTGTTTGATTTCAGGCAAAAAGAAGCAGAGAAGAGCCACGTTAGTGGCTACGTTAGTTACACTAACGTGGGCACTAACGTGGAAGGAAGGAAAGTTGGAACGTTAGTGGCATTAACTTTGAAGAAAGGAAATGGAGCCAACATTAGTGACACTTAACATTATCACTAACGTTGGACCAAGCTCATAAGTGGCCACGTTAGAGTCCACGTTAACTTAGTTAACGTGGCCTCTAACATTAAAAGGGGGAAGGAAGCCAACGTTAGTGACATTCAACATTGTCACTAACGTTGGCCTAAGTGCAAAATGCAACGTTAACTCCCACTTTAACTTGGTTAACGTGGGAGCTAACATAAGAGGCAAGGGTGGTTGACAACGTTAGTGACACCCAACATTGTCACTAACGTTGAAAGCAACCACACAACCCCCAAGGAAGCCACGTTAACTTCCATGTTAACTTAGTTAACGTGGAAGCTAACGTGGATGAAAGAAGGTGATGGCCAACGTTAGTGACACTCAACATTGTCACTAACATTCCAATGTGCCCCTTTGTCTCACGTTAGGGTCCACGTTAACTAGGTTAACGTGGCTTCTAACGTGGCCTTAACTCCCACGTTAACTTAGTTAACGTGGAAGTTAACGTGAGCAAAAGTCCCACCTGGCAGCCTGACCATGCCTTCTTCAAACATGCATAACTTGAGCCACAAAGCTCCAAATGAGGTGATTCCAGTGGCATTGGAAAGTAGGATTCCAGAGCTTTCCAAGAATATATGGCACTACATGGTTGACACTAACGTTGAGGGAGAAAACCTGCCCCGAAAGTGCAATGATGAACATGGTATCAACCTGTATTAAGGCCAACTGACCTCTTCACCTTCCAAGAAGTATAACTCGAGTTGTAGAGCTCCAAATGATGAGCTTCTAAAAGCATTGGAAAGAAGACATCCAGGGCTTTCCAACAATATATAATAGTATGGGGTGGACACTAAGTTTGAGCTTCAAAAACGGGAAATCGCTAGCGTTATTGAGACTCAACATTTTCATTAATGTTGGCGACCATGCTAGCGACCATGTCCACTTCAAAGGAGCATAACTTGCCCTACGGAGGTCCAATGGAAGTGATTATAGTTGCGTTAGAAAGCTGACATTCAGAGCTTTCCAACGATATATAATACTCTATAGTGGGCATGAAATTGGAGCACAAACAAGAGGCATCTTTTAAGCCCCAAAAACACCAACTGGGCAGCAAGTGCAACGTTAGCAACAATAACTTTAGCACTAACGCCACACTTGTAGCGTTAGTGTGGCTAACTTTAGCACTAACTTTAGCACCTGGACCTCAGCTTGACTCACTTCTCTCTCAAGTCCACTTCAAAGCTCAAGCAAGCAAGCCCACAATTGTCAACCAATCAAGGCCACAAGACGCATCTAGAATAGGAATTTTCATTTAAGTGTAATTTGCTTTTAATTTCATTTTGTAATTTAGGAAAGCCTATATAAAGGCCTTAGTTTTTACATTCAAGTCACTCTGGAATGGGGGATTGACGAGGGGTGATGTGCGGATAATTTATACGCTTTTTGGCATTGTTTTTAGGTAGTTTTTAGTAAGTTTGAGCTACTTTTAGGGATGTTTTCATTAGTTTTTATGTTAAATTCACATTTCTGGACTTTACTATGAGTTTGTGTGTGTTTTCTATGATTTCAGGTAAATTCTGGCTGAAATTGAGGGACTTGAGCAAAACTTTGAAGAAGGCTGACAAAAGGACTGCTGATGCTGTTGGAATCTGACCTCCCTGCACTCGAAATGGATTTTCTGGAGCTACAGAACTCCAATTGGCGCGCTCTCGACGGCGTTGGAAAGTAGACATCCAGGGCTTTCCAGCAATATATAATAGTTTATACTTTATTCGGAGATTGACGACGTAACTTGGCGTTGAACGCCAAGTACATGCTGCTGTCTGGAGTTAAACGCCAGAAAAACGTCATGATCCGGAGTTGAACGCCCAAAACACGTCATAACTCGGAGTTCAACTCCAAGAGAAGCCTCAGCTCGTGGATTGATCAAGCTCAGCCCAAGCATACACCAAGTGGGCCCCGGAAGTGGATTTAT
>NC_029780.3:47949248-47951969 GCF_000817695.3 Arachis duranensis
CACCAAGTTTTTGGCGCCGTTGCCGGGGATTGTTCGAGTATGGACAACTGACGGTTCATCTTGTTGCTCAGATTAGGTAATTTTCTTTCCAAAAAAGTTTTCAAAAATTTTTCTTTAATTTTCGTTTTTTTTTTCAAAAGAATATTTTCGAAAAAAATAAATAAAAATACAAAAAAAAAAACTAGAAAATCATAAAAATCAAAAATATTTTGTGTTTCTTGTTTGAGTCTTGAGTCAATTTTTAAGTTTGGTGTCAATTGCATGCTTTTAAAAATTTTTTTTTTTGCATTTTTTTTTCGAAAAACTCATGCATTCATAGTGTTCTTCATGATCTTCAAGTTGTTCTTGACAAGTCTTCTTGTTTGATCTTGATGATTTCTTGTTTTGTGTTGTTTGTTGTTTTTCATGTGCACTTTTGCATTCATATTTTCCATGCATTAAAGATTTCTAAGTTTGGTGTCTTGCATGTTTTCTTTGCATCAAAAATTTTTTCAAAATTATGTTCTTGATGTTCATCATGATCTTCAAAGTGTTCTTGGTGTTCATCTTGACATTCATAGCATTCTTGCATGCATCTTGTGTCTTGATCCAAAATTTTCATGTTTTGGGTCATTTTTGTGTTTTTCCTTAAAAAATTCAAAAATCAAAAAAATATCTTTTCCTTATTTCCCTCCAAAATTTCGAAATTTTGGGATTGACTTGGTCAAAAATTTTCAAAATTAGTTGTTTCTTACAAGTCAAGACAAAATTTCAATTTTAAAAATCATATCTTTTCAAAATCTTTTTCAAAAATCATATCTTTTTCATTTTTTTTATCATTTTCGAAAATTTCAAAATTATTTTTCAAAATACTTTCAAAAATCTTTTTCTTATCTTTATATCAAATTTTCGAAAATATGCTAACAATTAATGTGATTGGTTCAAAAATTTGAAGTTTGTTACTTTCTTGTTAAGAAAGGTTCAATCTTTAAATTCTAGAATCTTATCTTGTAGTTTCTTGTTAGTTAAGTCTTTTTAAAAATTATATCTTTTTCAAAATATCTTTTTATTAAAATTTTTATCTTATCTTTTTATCTTTTATCTTATCTTTTTCAAAAATTTTATCTTTTTCAAAATTTGATTTCAAATCTTTTTCAATCAACTAACTAACTTTTTGTTTATTTCTTATCTTTTTCAAAACCCAACTAACTACCTATCCCTCTCTAATTTTCGAAAATTCTCCCTCTCTTTTTCAAAAAAAAAAAAATTCTTTTTGTTTTAAATTTTAATTTTGAACTTATCTTATCTTTAATTTTCAAAAATTACTAACCCTTTTTTTTTTCAAAATTATTTTCGAAAATTCCCTTCTCTTCTCTTATTCTATTTAATTAATTACTTACTAACACTTCTCCTTCTTCTATTTAATTATTTAAATAGTAACACTTCTCTTCACCTCTCTTCATCCAAAAATCCGAATCCCCATCTTCATTCTTCTACCCCCTTCTTCTTATACTAACATAAAGGAATCTCTATACTGTGACATAGAGGATTCCTCTTTCTTTTCTTGTTTTCTTCTCTTTCATATGAGCAGGAACAGAGAAAAAGGCACTCTTGTTGAAGTTGATCCAGAACCTGAAAGGACTCTGAAGAGAAAATTAAGAGAAGCTAAATTAAATTATTCTAAAGGTAACCTTTCAGAAGTTTTCGAACAAGAGAAGGACATGGCAGCCGAAAATAATAATAATAATAATGCAAGGAGAATGCTTGGTGACTTCACAAAGCCAACGTCCAAGTTTGATGGAAGAAGCATCTCCATTCCTGCCATTGGAGCCAATAACTTTGAGCTTAAGCCTCAACTAGTCCCTCTATGAAGCTTGGGAAAGATACAAGCAGTTGACCAAGAGATGTCCATCTGACATGTTTTCTGAATGGACCTTATTAGATATATTCTATTATGGTCTCTCTGAATTTTCGAAAATGTCACTGGACCATTCTGCAGGTAGATCTATTCACCTGAAGAAAACGCCTGAAGAGGCTCAAGAACTCATTGACATGGGTGCAAACAACCAGTTTATGTACACCTCTGAGAGGAATTCCGTGAATAATGGGATACCTCAGAAGAAAGGAGTTCTTGAAATTGATGCTCTGAATGCCATATTGGCTCAGAACAAAGTGTTGACTCAACAGGTCAACATGATCTCTCAAAATCTGAATGGATTGCAATATGCATCCAACAGTACTAGAGAGGTAGCTTCTGAAGAAGCTTATGATCCTGAGAACCCTGCCATGGCAGAGGTTAATTACATGGGTGGACCTTATGGAAACACCTATAACCCATCATGGAGAAATCATCCAAATTTCTCCTGGAAGGATCAACAAAAGCCTCAACAAGGCTTTAACAATGGTGGACGCAATAGGCTGAGTAATAGTAAGCCATATCCATCATCTTCTCAGCAACAAACAGAGAATTCAGAACAAAACACTTCTAATTTAGCCAACATAGTCTCTGATCTGTCAAAAGCCACTTTCAGTTTCATGAATGAAACAAGATCCTCCATTAGAAATTTGGAGGCACAAGTGGGCCAGCTGAGTAAGAAAGTTATTGAAACTCCTCCGAGTATTCTCCCAAGCAATACAGAAGAGAATCCAAAAGGAGAGTGCAAGGCCATTGATTTAGTCAAAGTGGCCGAATGCACAAGGGAGGAAGAGGACGAAAATCCTAGTGAGGAAGACCTCCTGGGA
>NC_029780.3:47952841-47954221 GCF_000817695.3 Arachis duranensis
GACAAAAGAGAGTAAGCAGGAAGAGCTTCTCTCAGTTCAGAGTCAAGAAGAGCCCACACAGTCAAACTCTAAGTTTGGTGTGGTAAAAGCATATCCAAACTCTAAGTTTGGTGTTGGGACTACACTAACATTGACCTGATCACCTTGTGGCTCCATAAGAGCCACTGTCAAGCTATTGATATTAAAGAAGCGCTTGTTGGGAGGCAACCCAATTTTATTTATCTAATTTTTATTTTATTTTGTTCTATTGTTATTTTGTGTTTTATTAGGTACATGATCATGAGGAGTCACGAAAAAATCAAAAAAATTAAAAACAGAGTCAAAAACAGAAGAAAAAAATTTTTCACCCTGGAGGACGCACGGGATGGCGTTCAATGCCAGTAAGATGCATCTGGCTGGCGTTCAACGCCAGAACAGAGCACCATTCTGGCGCTGACCGCCAGAAACAAGCAACATCCTGGCGCTGAACGCCAGGAATGTGCCAGAAGGAGACAAGCTGGCGTTGAACGCCAGTAACAAGCATGAAACTGGCGTTCAACGCCAGAAACATGCATTACATGGGCGTTGAACGCCCAGAACGTGCACCAATGGGCGTTTGAACGCCAGAATGATGCACGAAGGCATTTTACATGCCTATTTGGTGCAGGATGATGCACGAAGGCAATTTACATGCCTATATGGTGAAGGAATGGTATTTCTTTTCACCCCAGGATCTGTGGACCCCACAGGATCCCCACCTACCATATTCCCACATTTTCTTTCAATCCTAATCACACTCTCCTAATCCAAATCTCATTTCACCCTTTCCCATATCACACTTCCCAAAAACCTTCACCAATCACCTCAATCCACTCTTCCCCATACACCCCACCTACCTTCATACAATTCAAATTCAATTTCCCACCCATTCCCACCCAAAATGGCCGAACACCCACCTTCCCCTATCCCTATAAATACCCTTCCATTCTACTGGTAAAAGCATAAGCTTTTTGTTTTTCCATTACCATCAATGGCACCTAAGGCCGGAGTATCCTCTAGAAAAGGGAAAGGGAAGACAAAAGCTTCCACCTCCAAGTCATGGGAGAGGGAAAGATTCATCTCCAAGAGCCATCAAGACCACTTCTATGATGTTGTGGCAAAGAAGAAGGTGATCCCCGAGGTCCCTTTCAAGCTCAAAAAGAATGAGTATCTGGAAATCCGACATGAAATTCAAAGAAGAGGTTGGGAAGTCATAACCAACCCCATGCAACAAGTTGGAATATTGATGGTTCAAGAGTTCTATGCCAATGCATGGATCACTAGGAACCATGATCAAAGTATGAACCCGAATCCAAAGAACTATCTCACAATGGTTCGGGGGAAATACTTAGATTTTAGTCC
>NC_029780.3:47960480-47961033 GCF_000817695.3 Arachis duranensis
TGTCTGGAGTTAAACGCCAGAAAAACGTCATGATCCGGAGTTGAACGCCCAAAACACGTCATAACTCGAAGTTCAACTCCAAGAGGAGCCTCAGCTCGTGGATTGATCAAGCTCAGCCCAAGCATACACCAAGTGGGCCCTGGAAGTGGATTTATACATCAAATACTTACTTATGTAAACCCTAGGAGCTAGTTTATTATAAATAGAACATTTATCTATTGTATTAGACATCTTTTGACAGTTTAATCTCTTGACTTTGTAGGCTTTGATCATTCGGTCTCTTGATCATTCAGGGGGCTGGCCATTCGGCCATGCCTGACCCTTTTACTTATGTATTTTCAACAGTGGAGTTTCTGCACACCATAGATTAAGGGTGTGGAGCTCTGCTGTACCTCAAGTTTCAATACAATTATTATTACTTTCTATTGAATTCTCTCTTATTCTTATTCCAAGATATACGTTGCACAACACTTTGATAAATGTGATGATCCGTGACACTCATCATCATTCTCACCTATGAACGCGCGTGATTGACAACCACTTCCGTTCTACT
>NC_029780.3:47961505-47961680 GCF_000817695.3 Arachis duranensis
AAAATTCCCACCAATGAATCTGCATAAGTATTCTATCCCTTTTATTATTTATTTTCTTATTTCTATTTTCGAAACCATAAATCAATTTATAATCTGCCTAACTGAGATTTACAAGGTGACCATAGCTTGCTTCATACCAACAATCTCTGTGGGATCGACCCTTACTCACGTAAGG
>NC_029780.3:47961808-47973270 GCF_000817695.3 Arachis duranensis
GGACCAAATTGAGTGTGGATGGGTATGTGGCTATAACCCTCTAAACACTTGATTTGGGAAGTGCATGTGGTATAATCAGTGATCACACTTCATCTCTTCTCATGAGCAATTGACTAAGGAATTGGCTATTGATCAAGATTTGAGAGATTGAATTGCAAGAAATTGTGATTCAATCACTTAAGATTGCCAAGGAGATCAATGAGTGCATTGATTGAGGAAGAGATGAAAATGAAATTGATCCGGAGAATGCAACATCTCCTAAGCCCAATGAACTCCCCATTTCTGATCTTACCAATTCTCTTTAATTTCTGCAATTTACTTTTATGAGCAATTCCCCCATTCCCATTTACAATTCTGCAATTTACTTTCAGCCATTTACTTTCACGCCATTTTAATTTCTGCAATTATCAACTGTATTCATGGATTCGCTCAACCAGAACACTCCTCTAATTAAAGTTGCTTGATCAATCAATCCCTATGGGATTCGACCTCACTCTATTGTGAGTTTTTACTTGACGACAAATTTGGTATACTTGCCGAATGGGAATTTGTTGAGAGACAAGTTTTACCCCGATCAACGGGTCACCCCCTCATTCTGATCTAACTGAATTAAGCACAAGCGTATATCTTGGAAAAGAAGTAGGCGTGAATTGAATAGAAAAATAATAATACTTTGTATTAATTCAGGAGGAACAGCAGAGCTCCACACCTTAATATATGAGGTGTAGAAACTCCACCTTTGAAAATACATAAGTGATGAAGGTCTAGGCATGGCCGAATGGCCAGCCCCCAAAACGTGATCAAGAGATCAAGAGTGATCCAATGATTGTCTCAAAAATGATCTAAAGATATGAATACAATAGTAAAAAGTGCTATTTATACTAAACTAGTAAACTAGGTTTATAGAAAATGAGTAACTAAGTGTAGATAGTGCAGAAATCCACTTCTAGGGCCAACTTGGTGTGTGTTTGGGCTGAGCATTGAAGCTTTCATGTGCATAGGCTCTTCTTAGAGTTTAAACGCTAGTTTTGGTGCCAGTTTGGGCGTTTAAATCCAGCTTTGGTGCCAGTTCTAGCGTTTTACGCCAGAAAAGGGTCTCTGGTGGGCATTTGTACGCCAGTTTGGGCCCTTAAATCTCAAGAAAAGTATGGACTATTATGTATTGCTGGAAAGCTCAAGATGTCTACTTTCCAACGTAATTGAGAGTGAACCGATTGGGTTTCTGTAGCTCCAGCAAAAGCACTTCGAGTGCAGGGAGGTCAGAATCCAACATCATCTTCAGTCCTTTCTCAGCCTTTGAATCAGATTTTTGCTCAAGTCCCTCAATTTCAGCCGGAAAATACCTAAAATCACAAAAAAAATACACAAACTCATAGTAAATTCCAGAAATGTAATTTTTGAATAAAAAATAATAAAATATACTAAAAAATAACCAAAACATATTAAAAACTATGTAAAAACAATGCCAAAAAGCGTATAAATTATCCGCTCATCACCAGCCTTTGATGTATGCCTTCCTTGGTTTAATGCATGCCCAGTGATAAACCCTGTTTTTAGAGTTTATCTTGTGTTGAATTTAGAGCATTTTGATACCATTTTCTCACATTTAGCCAATGAATTAGCATAGTTTTGTTATCTCTCCCGTAATTGTGCTTGAATGTAAAAACATGCTTTTTAAGCCTTCAATTTGGTAATTTTAATTCATCATTGACTCCATAAGATGCCTTGATGTGTTTGCTAGTAATCTCAGGTTAAAATAGGCTAGGCATGGATCAAAGGAGCAAGGAAGAAAGCATGCAAGTGAAGAGAAGCACAAAAAATCAAAGAACTGATCTCGTCCAAGGACGCGCACGCGCACAAGGCACTCGCGCGCACATTGCGTTATCGAACAAGGACGCGTACACATACTGTGCACGTCCGCGCCGAAGGCCGCATGTGAGTTTTAAACAGAAAACGTGCCCAGCAATTCTGGAAAGCTGTAGGGCCCAGTTACAACCAATTTTGGCGCCAAAGCACTTTAAAGGACCAAGGATTGAAGGGGAAGGCATCAATAGATCATTCTATCATTCTAGCTTAGTTTAAGATAATTGATTCACATTAGATTAGTTTATAAGTAGTTTCTAGAGAGAGAAGCTCTCACTTCTCTCTAGAATTAGGATTAGGTTTCGGCTAATTTCTCCTCTTAGATCTAGGTTTAATTCATGCTTTGATTTACTTTTCCTTTATCAATTCTTACTCCTCTACTCTCCTTCTCTCTAGTTTTGTATTTCAATTCTTGTAATTCTTCACTTTGTTGTGGATCTATTGTTGTTGTTTTATTTTCTTTCAATAATGCAATTTGAGGTCATTCATGATAATTGTGATTTCCTTGATTGTTGTTGTTAATTCTTTACATTCAATTGTTGTTAGAATTCATTCTTGTTGTGATTTCCTATACTTTTCTTTTATACCTTCAAAGTATTTGATGAAATGCTTGAAAGGATGTTAGAATAGAATTTTATGTTCTTGGCTTGAGATGGTAACTTAGGATTTCTTAAGTTACTAGTGTCCAAATGATTGATAGTTGATAACCATTGACTCTAGCCTTCATTAATCCAATTAGTGGAAAGCTAGGATTTATGAACTTGGATTGATATAACTCACTTGACTTTCCTTTGCTATTTGATTAAAGGATGACTAAGTGGGATTAATCCTTGCAACTACCATACTTGTGGCTAGTGATAATGATGAAGACCCTTGACAACCAAACCTTGCCAAGACCATTTTGTTAATAGAATTTCGTCACCATTTAGTATTCATTTTTCTCATTCGAAACCCCAGAATAAATAAATCCATGACCAATAACAAGAACACTACCCTGCAAGTCCTTTGAGAGACGACCCGAGGTTTAAATACTTTGGTTTATAGATTTTAAGGGTTTGTACTTATGACAAACAAATTTTTGTGTGAAAGGATTATTGCTTGGTTTAGAAACTATACTTTACAATGAGATTTCATTAGTGAAATTCTAAACCATCAAAAATCCAATCATCACCAATCTTCCCTTAGGTTAGTACCCGAAAATGCTCACACTTGTGAGCGTAGCACTCATTTCTTTGAGCGCTCCTTGTGAACGTTGGCCTTTGTTGAGCGCTCCCTTGGTTGAGCACTGGCCTTCCTTCCTTATTCCCCTTGGTGCCTTGCCCTCCTTTCTTCATCTACAAGCAACAAAAAAAACATGTCAAAGTATCACCAAATTCACATGTCCTTATTAAGCAGGTAATTGAATTAAGACTGTGGGATTTCATGCAGACAAGATGCAACTCACTTATTCTTTGCTGATAAATAAGAAATGCTTCTTTGAGGATTCACTAGAGTTGCTGTCATAATGCCTTGTTCTTCTATTTATCCCTGTTAGCTTTTTCTTTCTTTCTTTTTCTTAGAAAGCTTATTTCTCATTGATGGTTTATCTTCAAGTGTTGCAGCAGCCTTTTGGGTTAATTTTGCTCAACATTGATGCCCAGCACCTCTTTGGGTTACTAAATGCTCTGTAGCTAGGTTGCTCTTGATAATGGACTTTTGGTTGGTAATCCTGGATTAGTTAATCCAAGTTACCAAGTTTTAAAAGACTCCTTAGAACCTAATTGTGCAAGCATATCCTAGTACAAGAAGCACCACAGGCATATGTCCTAAGGTCCAAGCTATTGGTGTCTAGCCTTATTGTTTGTTTCTTTGCCTATTCTTGGCTTTTTTTTTCTTTTCTTTCTTACTTTTCTTTATTTTGCAGGGATGTTTATTAAATAAAAGGTTTCATGATAGCAACTAAGCTCAAACTACAAAGAAGATTCTATCATGCAGCTTTTATTATTGAGCTTTGTCATCTAATCAAACAATTACCACCACTAAACTTCATTCTAATTTCTGCCACATTGGACAATCAGCTTCCATTTCAAACATTTTCTCTTATTGATGCAAAAGGGAGACAAAACATGTTCTTAAGCAGATGAAAATGACAACAAGCATTATACAGACTAGAATACTTAGCAGACATCTACATTTACACCTAATTGAACACTTCAACAAGACATATAGGAATCTCCAAGTTAAAAACATTTCTCAGCAAAAAGGATTAAGTGTCAATACAACCTGTTGGGAGTGTCTCTCAGCTTTTCTTCTGTTCTCATCATTTGTTCTCCCTTAAATTGTTTTGGTGTGCAACACCAAACTTAGCTCCTTTATTCTCCCTTAAATTGTTTTGGTGTGCAACACCAAACTTAGCTCCTTGCAATATAGATAAATCTACTCAACCCTCTTATTGAAATAGTTAAGCAAAACAAACTACCTTTGGTTAGGTTGCCTCCCAACAAGCGCTCTTTTAATGTCACTAGCTTGACATCCTTCATTCTTGCTCAGCTTAATTTATGAATCTCCTTCTCTTTGTCCCAATGGCCTCCCAAGTAATGCTTTGCCCTGTGACCATTTGCTGTGAAATTGCTCTTTCTTGCTTCATCTAGCAGTTCAAGGCTTCCATAAGGAAGAACCTTTGTCACCAAGTAGGGACCAGTCCATTTAGACTTGAGTTTGCCAGGGAAAACTTTGAGTCTGGAGTTATACAAGAGTACTTGCTGTCCTAGTTTGAACTCCTTCTTTGAGATCCTCTTGTCATGCCATCTCTTAGATTTTTTCTTGTATATCTTAGCGTTTTCATAGGCTTCCAGTCTAAACTCCTCCAACTCATTTAATTGCAATAGCCTCTTCTCTCCTGCTGCTTGAGAATCAAGGTTGAGGAGTTTGGTAGCCCAGAAAGCTTTATGCTCAAGCTCTACAGGAAGGTGACAAGACTTTCCATATAACACCTGAAAAGGAGACTTTCCAATAGGGGTTTTGAATGATGTTCTATATGCCCAGAGAGCATCTTCTAATTTTTTGGCCCAATCCTTTCTTGTACTCCCCACTGTCTTCTCCAAAATCCTCTTCAACTCCCTATTTGCAAGCTCTGCTTGGCCATTGGTCTGTGGATGATATGGTGTAGCTACTTTATGCATCACCCCATATTTGTGAAGTAGTTTCTCCATCTGTTTGTTACAGAAATGACTACCACCATCACTGACAAGACCCTTAGGCACTCCATATCTAGTATAAATGTGCTTCTTACAGAATTGAAGGACAATTTGTGCATCACATGTGGTTGTTGCTATGGCTTCCACCTACTTTAAGACATATTCTACTACTACAAGTATGTACTTGAAGGAATATGATGGTGGAAAAGGGCCCATAAAATCTATTCCCCAAAGATCAAATAGTTCTACCTCCAGTATATAGTTCTGAGACATCTCATTCCTTCATGTTAATCCTCCATCTCTTTGGTACTCATTGCATTGATGAACAAACTCTCTAGAATCCTTGAATATGGTTGGCCAATAAAATCCACTTTGAAGTAATTTGGCTGCTGTTCTTTCTGGTCCAAAGTGTCCACCAAAAGCTGAGCCATGACAGTGCCACAATATGTCTCTCATCTCATTTTCGGGGATGAATCTTCTAATCATCCCATCTGGACACCTCTTGAACAAAAATGGTTCTTCCCACAAGAATTCCCTGGCTTCATTACATAACTTTTTCACTTGTTGCTTGGTAAACTCTTGAGGGATCTTCCTTCCCACCTTATAGTTTGCAATGTCTGCAAACTAGGGAGCTTATTGGATTTGTAGGAGGTGTTCATCTAGAAAGCTTTCATTCACTGAATGTGGTGCTTGGTTAGCTTCTTGTGATAGTCTTGGTAAATGGTCTGCTACTTGGTTCTCATTCCCTTTCCTATCTCTCACTTCAATATCAAACTCTTGTAGCAACAACACCCACCTAATAAGCCTTGGCTTTGAATCCTATTTAGACATGAGATACTTGAGAGTAGCATGATCAGTATATACTATAACCTTTGAACCAATCAAGTATTGCCTGAATTTATCAAATACATAAACAATTGCCAAAAGCTCCTTCTCAGTGGTGGTATAATTTTTCTGTGCCTCATTCAACACCTTGATAGCATAGTATATAACATGATGCAGCTTGTCTTTCTTTTGTCCCAATACAGCACCAATTACAAAGTCACTTGCATCACACATAAGTTCAAAAGGTAATCCCCAATCTGGGGGTGAGATAATTGGTGCTATAGTGACTTTTCTCTTTAAAGTTTCAAAGGCATGCTTGCAATTGTCATCAAAGATGAAAAGGTTATCAATTGCTAGCAGGTTGCTTAGTGGTTTTGCTATTTTTGAAAAATCTTTGATGAATCTTCTTTAAAAACCAGCATGTCCAAGGAAACTCCTTACTGCTTTCACATTAATAGGTATAGGAAGCTTTTCAATGATTTCTATTTTTGCTTTGTCAACTTCTATACCTTTGCTTGAAACCTTATGCCCAAGAACTATCCCTTCAGGAACCATGAAATGGCATTACTTCCAATTTAATACCAGATTAGTTTCTTGGCATCTTTTCAAAACAAGAGTTAAATGATGCAAGCAAGTGTTAAATGAATTGCCAAAAATAGAAAAATCATCCATGAAGACTTCTAAGAACTTTTCCACCATGTCAGAAAATATAAAAAGCATACACCTTTGAAAAGTTGCAGGGGCATTGCAGAGCCCAAAGGGCATCCTTCTGTAGGCAAAGACTCTAAATGAACAGGTGAAAGAAGTCTTTTCTTGATCCTTGGGATCCCCCACTATTTGACTGAACCCAGAATACACGTTCAAGAAGCAATAATATGCATGGCCAGCCAATCTTTCCAACATTTGGTCAATAAATGGGAGAGGAAAATGATCTTTCCTTGTAGCATCATTCAGTCTTTTATAATCTATGCACATCCTCCACCCAATCACTGTCCTCATGGGAATTAATTCGTTCTTCTCATTGGAAATGACTGTCATTCCTCCCTTCTTGACACAACCTGTACTGGGCTCACCCATTAGCTGTCAGAGATTGGGTATATGATTCCAGCATTCCATAGCTTCATCACTTCTTTTTGAACCACCTCCTTCATGGTTGGGTTAAGTTTTCTTTGGGGTTGAACTACAGGCCTTGAATCTTCCTCCAATAGAATTTTGTGCATACAAATGGCAGGGCTTATGCCCTTGATATCATCAATCATCCAACCCAGGGCTGTCTTGTGAGCCTTTAACACTTCAATCAGCTTTGCTTCTTCTTCTATGTTCAAGGAGGAGTTTATGATCACTGGCAGGGCCTCTGCTTCTCCCAGAAAGACATATTTGAGATGAGGGGAGAGAGGCTTTAACTCTTGCTTTGGCTTCTCCTCTACTTTGCTTTCAAAGGAGATTTCTACCACTTCCTCCTCTATGAAACCTTGTTCCAACTCTATTTCCACTTCTTGCTCTTCCAGGTTGTTATCTTCCAGTAGCTCCTCTTCCACTTCTTCTATCATTTCTACTCTCATGTGTTTTTCCTTCTCTAGAGGATACTGCATGGCTTTGAAGACATTAATGATCATCTTTTCATCATGCACCCTGAGGGTCATCTCTCCTTTCTCTACATCAATAATGGCTCTTGCTGTTGCTAAGAAGGGCCGTCTCAATATGATTGGACTGTGTCCCTCTTCTTCAATGTCTAGGATAACAAAGTCAGCAGGGAAAATGAATTCTCCAATCTTCACTAATAAATTTTCTACAACTCCATTTGGTATCTTGAGTGATCTGTCAGCCATTTAGAGTGACATCCTGGTAGGCTTGACTTCCTCTATTGCAAGCTTCTTCATTAGTGAGAGAGGCATTAAATTGATGTTGGCTCCTAAGTCGCATAGAGCTTTGTCCAATGTTCTGTTGGCTATAGTGTAGGATAGGATGAAGCTTCCTAGATCTTTGAGCTTTGGGGGAATACCTCTTTGGATGACAGCATTGCACTCTTGGGTTAGAATCTTGTCTCTTTCTCATTCTAGCTTCTTTTCTTGTTGTGAGCTCTTTGAGAAACTTTGCATATAGAGGCATTTGTTCTAGAGCTTCAGCAAGTGGAATATTGATATTCAGCTTCTTAAACACTTTTAGGAACTTAAGGAACTGTCGGTCCTTGATCTCCTTCTGTAACCTTTGAGGGTATGGCAAAGGAGGGATATAAGTCTTCACTAACTTCCTCTATTCTTGTGATGGCTCCTCCATAATCTGCTTTCCCTTCTTTAAAGCTTGAGGTTCTTCTTTTTCCTTGAGCCTTTCTTGGTTCTTTTCTTCAATTGTCACTTACTCTTTACTGTTGGTCTTTTCATCCTCTATTGGCTTCTTGGTGGCCTCTTTGTCATTCACCAAAGTTCTTCCACTCATTAATTGGATTGCCTTGAATTCTTCCTTGGGGTTGGGAATGGTGTCATTTGGCAGTGCATTGGTTGGTCTCTCAGCCACTGTTTTCTTGGATAATTGACCAATTTGCCTCTCTAGATTCCTTAGTAAAGCTTCATGGTTTTTGTTGGCTAGCTCTTGATGTTTTATCATCTTTTCCATCATTATCTCCAACTTGGAGATCCTTTGAGCTTCTCGAAGTGGTTGTGGTTGATTGTAGGATGTGGTTGGTGGATGATAGTTATTTTGCTTAGTAGATGAATTATTAGGTGGATAGTAGTTGGGTTGAGGTTGGTTGTTTTATGGTTTTCTGTATTGGTTTTGGTTAGTATTTTGATGGTTTGTGTTTCTGGAATGACTTTGGTTTGAGTTTTTCTGCCAAGGTTGTTGGTTTTGGTTGTCTCCCCATCTCAAATTTGGGTGGTTCCTTGATGCGGGTGCATCATTGCCTATTTTTAGTAGTTATTTTAGTAGATTTTTGTTTAGTTTTCATACAAATTTTGCCAATAAATAAGTAATAGCATGAAAAATCTCTGCATAAAACAAAATCTCAAGCATAGGTGAATTTTAGTTAATATACAGGGTAAATATGATGAAATAGATCACACTAATTGACGTTATGATTTTGGGCATTATTAGCACACATAGTATAATGAAGTTTGTCTTGTATGATACACTTTGTTTGTTTGATTACAGACCAAAAGAAGCAGAAAAGAGCCACGTTAGTGGCTATATTAATGTCACTAATGTGGCCATTAACATGGAAGGAAGGAAAGTTTAGAATATTAGTGGGAACGTTAATGGCATTAACTTTGAAGAAGGAGAGCATGAAAAGTTAGTGGCAACGTTAATGCCACTAACATTAGCAAAGCAAAGGAATACCCACGTTAATGGCCACATCAATGCCACTAACGTGAACCATTAACGTGGAGAAAGGAGGTAGCTGTGATGTTAGTGGCAACGTTAACGCCACTAACTTTAGCGAAGCAAAGAAGGCCTATGTTAGTGGCCACGTTAGTGCTACTAATGTGGGTAAAATCTCACTCGGTAGCCTAACCATGCCTTCTTCAAACAAGAATAACTTGAGCCACAAAGCTCCAAAAGAGGTGATTCTAGTGGCATTGGAAAGTAGGATTCCAGAGCTTTCCAAGAATATATGGAACTATATGGTGGACACTAAATTTGAGGGAGAAAACTTGCTCTAAAAGTGCAAAGATGAACATGGTATCAACCTGTAGTAAGGCCAGCTGACCTCTTCACCTTCCAAGAAGTGTAACTCGAGTTGTAGTGCTCCAAATGATGCGCTTCCAAAGCGGTTGGAAAGTAGACATCCAGGGATTTCCAACAATAGATAATAGTATGGGGTGGACATTACGTTTGAGCTCCATAACCTGGCAATATTAATCCCTTGAACGCTGACGTTATTGTGGCTAACATTGCCAATAACACCAGTGAGTACGCCAGCGATCCTGTCCCCTTCAAAGGAGCATAACATGAGTTACAGAGGTCTAATTAAGGTGATCTTAGTTGCGTTAGAAAGCTGACGTTCAGAGCTTTCTAACAATATATAATAGTCTATAGTGGGCATGAAATTAGAGCACAAAGAAGAGGCTTCTTTAAGCTCCAAAAACACCAACTGGGTAGCAAGTGTAACGTTAGCCACAATAACTTCAGCACTAACGCCACACTTGTAGCGTTAGTATGGCTAACAATAGCACTAACACTAAGCACCTGGACCTCAACTTGATTCACTTCTCTCTTAAGTCCACTTCGAAGCTCAAGCTAGCAAGCCCACAATTGTCAACTAGTGTACGAATTTGCAATCCGTACAACTAACCAGCAAGTGCACTGGGTCGTCCAAGTAATACCTTACGTGAGTAAGGGTTGATCCCACAGAGATTATTAGTTTGAAGCAAGCTATGTTTATTTTATTAATCTTAGTCAGGATACCAATAAGATTATTTGGATTTAATTGTAAGAAGTAAAAGTGTTTGGAATAAGTAATTGTTACTTTATTAATGGAGGATATGTTGGAGTTTTGGAGATGCTTTGTCCTCTGAGTTTCTGCAATGTAATATTCAACTCAATTATTTGTAAAGTTCCATCCATGGCAAGTTGTATGTAGGGTGTCACCATTGTCAGTGGCTACTTCCCATCCTCTCAGTGAAAACGGTCCAGATGCTCTGTCACAGCACGGCTAATCAGCTGTTGGTTCTCGATCATGTTGGAATAGGATCCATTGATCCTTTTGTGTTTGTCATCACGCCCAGCAATCGCGAGTTTGAAGCGCGTCACAGCCATTCAATCCTTGAATCCTACTTGGAATACCACAGACAATGTTTAGACATTCCGGATCCTCAAGAGTGGCCGCCATCAGTTCTAGCTTATACCACGAAGATTCTGATTAAGGAAGCTAAGAGATGCTCATTCAATCTGATGTAGAACGGAGGTGTTTGTCAGGCAGACGTTCATGGATTGAGAAAGGTGATGAGTGTCACGGATCATCACCTCCTTCACAATTAAGCGAGAATGAACATCTTAGATAGGAACACACACACGTTTGAATGGAGAAATAGAAACAATTGCATTAATTCATTGAGACGCTGCAGAGCTCCTCACCCCTAACAATGGAGTTTAGAGACTCATGCCTTCAAAGTGTATAAAATTCAGATCTGAAAATGTCATGAGGTACAACTAGTAACCTAGGTTTACAGAAAATGAGTAAACTAAGATAATTGGTGCAGAAATCCACTTCTGGGGCCCACTTGGTGTGTGCTGGGGCTGAGACTAAAGCTTCTCACGTGCTTGGGCTGTTTCTGGAGTTGAACGCCAGGTTGTAACGTGTTTTGGGCGCTGAACTCCAACTTGTAACCTGTTTCTGGCGCTGGACGCCAGACAACAGCATGAAACTGGTGTTGAATGCCAGTTTACGTCGTCTATCTTCGCGCAAAGTATGGACTATTATATATTTATGGAAAGCCCTGGATGTCTACTTTCCAACCAAATTGAATGCGCATCAATTGGACTTCTGTAGCTTCAAAAAATCCATTCCGAGTGCAGAGAGGCCAGGATCCAACAGCATCAGCAGTCCTTTTTCAGCCTAACTCAGATTTTTGCTCAGCTCCCTCAATTTCAGCTAGAAAATAC
>NC_029780.3:47975408-47978522 GCF_000817695.3 Arachis duranensis
CTCAGTTTTGAGCATTCTTGCTCAAAATTGCCTTCAAGATAATGTTTAACTCTCTGTCCATTAACAATGAACTTTTTGTTAGAGTCACTATCCTGAAGTTCTATGTATCCATATGGTGATACGCTTGTGATTACATATGGACCTCTCCACCGGGATTTTAATTTCCCGGGGAATAATTTGAGCCTAGAATTAAATAGCAGAACTTTTTGCCCCGGCTCAAAGACTCTGGATGACAGCTTCTTATCATGCCATCTTTTTGCTTTCTCTTTGTAAATTTTTACATTCTCAAAGCATTGAGTCTAAATTCCTCTAGCTCATTTAACTGGAGCAATCATTTTTCTCCAGCTAACTTGGCATCAAGGTTCAAGAATCTGGTTGCCCAGTAGGCCTTGTGTTCCAGTTCCACTGGCAAGTGACATGCCTTTCCATACACGAGCAGGTATGGAGAGGTCCCTATAGGGGTCTTGAATGCTGTTCTGTATGCCCACAGAGCATCATCCAAGCTTCTTGCCCAATCCTTTCTATGGTTAATTACAGTCCGTTCCAGGATTCTTTTAAGTTCTCTGTTAGAGACTTTAGCTTGCCCATTTGTCTGTGGATGATATGGAGTGGCTACCCTGTGGCTAACTCCATAACGAACCAAAGCAGAGTAAAGCTATTTATTGCAGAAATGAGTGCCCCCATCACTGATTAGTACTCTAGGGGTGCCAAATCTGCTGAAGATGTGTTTCTGGGGGAATTTTAACACTGTCTTAGTGTCATTAGTAGGTGTTGCAATAGCTTCCACCCATTTGGATACATAATCCACTGCCACCAGAATATAAGTGTTTGAGTATGATGGTGGGAAAGGTCCCATGAAGTCAATGCCCCATACATCAAACAACTCAATCTCCAAGATCCCTTGTTGAGGCATGGCATAACTGTAAGGCAGATTGCCAGATCTTTGGCAACTATCACAATTAAGCACAAACGCTCGGGAATCTTTATAGAGAGTAGGCCAATAGAAGCCACATTGGAGGACTCTTGTGGCTGTTCACTCACTTCCAAAATGTCCTCCATACTATGATCCATGGAAGTGCCATAGGATCTTCTGCACTTCTTCTTTAGGCACACATCTACGGATTACTCCGTCTGCACATCTCTTAAAGAGATACGGCTCATCCCAAAGATAATACTTTGCATCTGTGATCAGCTTCTTTGATTGCTGTCTACGGTACTCTTTGGGTATGAATTTCACTGCCTTGTAGTTTGCAATGTCTGCAAACCATGGCACTTCCTGGATGGCAAAGAGTTGCTCATCCGGAAAGATTTCAGAGATCTCAGTAAGAGGGAGGGACGCCCCTTCTACTGGTTCTATTCGGGACAGGTGATCTGCTACCTGATTCTCTATCCCCTTTCTGTCTCTTATTTCTATATCAAACTCTTGCAGAAGCAACACCCATCTTATAAGTCTGGGTTTTGAATCCTGCTTTGTGAGTAGATATTTAAGAGCAGCATGATCAGTGTACACAATCACTTTTGATCCTACTAAATAGGATCTAAACTTGTCAATGGCGTAAACCACTGCAAGCAGCTCTTTTTCTGTAGTTGTGTAATTCTTCTGTGTGTCATTTAAAACACGACTAGCATAGTAAATGACATGCAGAAGCTTGTCATGCCTTTGTCCCAATACTGCACCAATGGCATGGTCACTGGCATCACACATTAGTTCAAATGGCAATGTCCAATTTGGTGCAGAGATGATTGGTGCTGTGACCAATTTAGCCTTCAGAGTCTCAAATGCCTGCAAACACTCTTTATCAAAGATAAATGGCATGTCAGCAGCTAGCAGGTTGCTCAGAGGTTTGGCGATTTTTGAAAAATCCTTTATAAACCTCCTATAGAATCCTGCATGCCCCAGAAAGCTACTGATTGCCTTAACATTGGCAGGTGGTGGTAATTTTTCAATTACCTCTACCTTAGCTTGATTCACCTCTATTCCCTTGTTTGAAATTTTGTGCCCAAGGACAATTCCTTCAGTCACCATAAAGTGACATTTCTCCCAGTTTAAAACTAGGTTAGTCTCTTTGCATCTCTTTAGAACAAGTGCTAGATGGTTAAGGCAAGAGCTGAATGAGTCTCCAAATACTGAAAAGTCATCCATGAAGACTTCCAAAAATTTTTCCACCATATTAGAGAAAATTGAGAGCATGCACCTCTGAAAGGTTGCAGGTGCATTGCACAGGCCAAATGGCATCCTTCTGTATGCAAATACTCCAGATGGACATGTGAATGCCGTTTTCTCTTGATCCTGGGGATCTACTGCAATTTGATTATAACCTGAATATCCATCCAGGAAGCAGTAGTATTCATGACCTGCTAGTCTTTCTAGCATTTGGTCTATGAATGGTAAAGGAAAATGATCCCTTCTGGTGGCTGTATTGAGCCTTCTATAATCAATACACATATGCCACCCTGTAACTTTTCTTGTAGGAACCAGTTCATTTTTTTCATTATGAACCATTGTCATGCCTCCCTTCTTAGGGACGACTTGGACAGGGCTTACCCAGGGGCTATCAGAAATAGGATAAATAATCCCAGCCTCTAGTAATTTAGTGACCTCCTTCTGCACCATTTCCTTCATGGCTGGATTCAGCCGCCTTTGTGGTTGAACCATTGGCTTGGCGTCACCCTCCAATTGGATCTTGTGCATGCATCTGGCTGGGCTAATGCCCTTAAGATCACTGATGGACCACCCAAGAGCTGTCTTGTGTGTCCTTAGCACTTGAATTAGTGCTTCCTCTTCCTGTGGCTCTAAGGTAGAGCTTATGATTACAGGAAAGGTATCACCTTCTCCCAGAAATGAATATTTCTGGGATGGTGGTAATGGTTTGAGCTCGGGTTTGGGAGGTTTCTCCTCTTCCTAAGGGATTTTCAGAGGTTCTATTATTCTCTCTGATTCCTCCAGATCAGGCTGAGCATCTTTAAAGATGTCCTCTAGCTCTGATTCGAGACTCTCAGCCATATTGACCTCTCTTACCAGAGAGTCAATAATATCAACACTCATGCAGTCATTTGGGGTGTCTGGATATTGCATGGCTTTAATAACATTCAACTTAAACTCGTCCTCATTGA
>NC_029780.3:47980001-48016622 GCF_000817695.3 Arachis duranensis
GAAGCAGTAGTGGGGTTAGCATATGACCCCAGAGTCCTCCTGGACTGTTCATTTCCACTTAGTTCCATGATGGAATAAAGGAGATGGTATGTATGTTGATATTATTTATTTTATTTAATTTATTATATCAAGAAAATTGATTTTCGAAATAATAAAATAAAATAAAATAAAAACTGAAATAAAAATAAAATAAATAAAGAAAGAAAATTAAAAATTAAAAATTTGAAAACTTTTATGAAGATTTTTGAAAATTTGAGGAGAGAGAAAGTGGTTAGGATATTTTTGAAAAAGATATTTTTTTTAAACTTAAAAAGATAAGAATTGAAAAATTTTGAAATTGAAAACTGAAATTTTATATAAAAATTTTGAAAATGTAGTTTAAAATTAGTTAGAAAAGATATTTTTTTTTTGAATTTTGAATTTTATGATGAAAGAGAAAAATACACAAAAGACACAAGACTTAAAATTTTTTTAGATCTAATGCTCCTTATTTTCAAAAATTTTGGAGGGAAAACACCAAGGAACACCAAACTTTAAAAATTTTAAGATCAAAACACAAGAAAGACTCAAGAACACCTTGAAGATTCACAAGAACACCAAGAACAAAAGAAAGAACACCAAACTTAAAATTTTTAGAAGACTTTAATAAAATTTTCGAAAATTATGAAAAGATTAACAAGAAAACACCAAACTTAAAGTTTGCACAAGATTAAATCAAGAAAAATTATTTTTGAAAAAAAAAAGATTTTAAAAAGAAGATGCCCAATTGCCAAGAACATAGACCAACGCTCTAGCCAATTGGGAGTAAATGTAACATTGTTCTAAATAGGTATATTCCTTTTGGAAGATTAATGCTTTTAAAAAAGACACAAGTGAAACAAGAAAAGACACAGAACAAGAAAAAAAAAACTAAAAATCAAACAAGAAAAATAAACAAGAACAACTTAAAGATCAAAGAAAAGAAATTCAAAAATTTAAAAGAAAAATATAAAATATGCAATTGACACCAAACTTAGAACAAAACACTAAACTCACGAAAAAAATTTTTTACAGTGAATGGAAACAATAGTAATCTGTAGACATCCTGATCTATTTCCTTATCATGTACTGTGTCAGCAATTTGCAAAAATTGTGCCAGAAACTCTGTAGGTTCTTCCTAATCTAAGCAACAAAATAAACCTTTAGTTGTTCAAACTCGAATAATCCCTTGCAACGGCGCCAAAAACTTGGTGCACGGATTTGCAATCCGTACAACTAACCAGCAAGTGCACTTGGTCCTCCAAGTAATACCTTACGTGAATAAGGGTCGATCCCACGGAAATTATTGGTTTGAAGCAAGCTATGTTTATTTTATTAATCTTAGTCAGGATGCCAATAAGATTATTTGGATTTAATTGTAAAAAGTCAAAGTATTTGGAATAAGGAATTGTTACTTTATTAATGAAAAATCTGTTGGAGTTTTGGAGATGCTTTGTCCTCTGAATTTCTGCAATGTAATATTCAACTCAATTGTTTGTAAAGTTCCATCCATGGCAAGCTGTATGTAGGGTGTCACCATTGTCAGTGGCTACTTCCCATCCTCTCAGTGAAAATGGTCCAGATGCTCTGTTCCCATCCTCTTAGTGAAAATGGTCCAAATGCTCTCTCACGGCACGGCTAATTATCTGTCGGTTCTCGATCATGTCGGAATAGAATCCATTGATTCTTTTTCGTTTGTCATCACGCCCAACAATTCGAGTTTGAAGCTCGTCACAGCCGTTCAATCCTTGAATCCTACTCGGAATACCACAGACAAGGTTTAGACTTTCCGGATCCTCAAGAGTGGCCGCCATCAATTCTAGCTTATACCACGAAGATTCTGATTAAGGAAGCTAAGAGTTGCTCATTCAATTTGATGTAGAACGGAGGTGTTTGTCAGGCACACGTTCATGGATTGAGGAAGGTAATGAGTGTCACGGATCATCACCTCCTTCACAATTAAGCGCGAATGAACATCTTAGATAGGAACACACACACGTTTGAATGGAGAAATAGAAACAATTGCATTAATTTATTGAGACGCTGCATAGCTCCTCACCCCCAACAATGGAGTTTAGAGACTCATGCCGTCAAAGTGTATAAAATTCAGATCTGAAAATGTCATGAGGTACAAGATAAGTCTCTAAAAGTTGTTTAAATAGTAAACTAGTAACCTAGGTTTACAGAAAATGAGTAAACTAAGATAATTGGTGCAGAAATCCACTTCTAGGGCCCACTTGGTGTGTGCTGGGGCTGAGACTAAAGCTTCTCATGTGCTTGGGCTGTTTCTGGAGTTGAACACCAGGTTGTAACGTGTTTTGGGCGCTGAACTTCAACTTGTAACCTGTTTCTGGCGCTGGACGCCAGACAGCAGCATGAAACTGGCGTTGAACGCCAGTTTACGTCATCTATCTTTGCGCAAAGTATGGACTATTATATATTTCTGGAAAGCCCTGGATGTCTACTTTCCAACCGAATTGAGAGACCGTCAATTGAACTTCTGTAGCTCCAAAAAATTCATTCCGAGTGCAGAGAGGTCAGGATCCAACAGCATCAGCAGTCCTTTTTCAGCCTAACTCAGATTTTTTGCTCAGCTCCTTCAATTTCAGCCAGAAAATACCTGAAATCACATAAAAACACACAAACTCATAGTAAAGTCCAGAAATATGATTTTTGCCTAAAAACTAATAATATTCTACTAAAAACTAATTAAAACATGCTAAAATCTACATGAAATTACCCCCAAAAAGCGTATAAAATATCCGCTCATCATCAACCAATCAAGGCCACAAGAAGCATCTAGAATAGTTAATTTTCATTTCATTGTAATTTGATTTTAATTTCATTTCGTTTTGTAATTTAGGAGAGCCTATAAAAAGGCCTTAGTTTCTACATTGAATTCATTCTGGAAATGGGAAATTGAAGGAAGGGGGAGAGAGTGAATACCAATTCGAACTTCTGTGAATTGGCACACTCCAAGGGGAGTGGGTCTTCAGACCTCTCCCCTCCTACACTCTTCTTCCTTTTTTCTTCTTTTTCTTTTCTTAGTAGTAGTTTAATTCTAGTTTGTAATTTTCATTTATGAACTTTGAAGTTTCAATTTCAAATTTTATCTTCATCTTTATTTTTCTGCACTTTCTTTCTTTTCTGTTTTGGTAGAGCAATGAACAACTAACTCTTTTCATTGGGTTAGGGAGATTTGTTGTAATTTGATGGATCAATTATAGTTTTCATTCTTCTTCCTCTTTCTTTTCTCTTGATTTTACTAGAAAGCTTTCAGTCTTCAACCAATTGGTTAGTTATCTTGGAAAAGAAACTCTCCATAATTGGATCTCCTCTGAGCCTTGGAAGAGGAATGAGGAGATCATGCTAGAAATACTTTCTCATGTTGGACCGAATTGGAGTTTGGATGGATATAGTGACATATAATCCTACCAATACTTTTATTTGGAAATGCATGTGGTATAATCAGTGACCATACTTCATCTCTTCCTATGAGCAATTAAATCAAGGTATTGGGCAATTGTTCAAGCTTTGAGAGATTGGATTGCCAAGGAATTGGGATCCAATCACTTAAGATTGCCAAGGAGATCAATGAATGCATTGATTGAGGAAGGGATAAGAATGAACTTGATCCAGATAATTCAATGTCTCTTGATCCCAATGTTCATTTTATTTTTAGTTCTTACATTTACTTTTCTTGCCATTTTACTTTTCTGCAATTTAGAGTTTTCCTTTATATTCATGCAATTTACATTTTCTTGTTGCTCATCATCCAAATATGAACCGTCTAACTAGGATAATCAGTTAACCATCGATTACTTAATCCGTTAATCCCTATGGATTCGACCTCACTCTATTGTGAGTTTTTACTTGACGACAATTCGGTATACTTGCCGAAGGAAAATTTGTTGAGAGACAAGTTTCCGTGCATCAAGTTTATGGCACCGTTACCGGGGATTAATTGTGATTAACAAACTACCGGTTGGTTGATTACCTAGATTAGACATTTTCTTTTGTTTTGGTTTGTTCATGTAATTGCTTTTGTTCTTTGTTTTCTATACTCTGTAACTGTTTGTGTTAATGCCTCACCAAGAAGCCCCTGTTCGTAATAGCTCTGGCTCTTGGTGATTTTATTATTAATACAACAGTTTCTTTTACTTAGCTTCTTTTCAAATAAAATTGGCATATGATCACATTCTAAGTTTGGTGTTGCCCTACAATAATATGTTTTCAATCTTTCTGGATAATTGCATCAATTCTAAGAAAAAGTGTCACACTAAGTTTGGTGTGCCATTTATTTTTCTATGCAATATATCCAGCAACACCACTTGTTTGTACAATCATAGTGCCTTTGCTTCTTAGGCCTGTAGTGTCATTTTTTAACCAAGCTTGCTTAATTTTATGCGTTACTCATAGCTTGTTTCTCTTTTTTTACATTCATGGATGAATCACAATCTCAACACCACTGCTCTTACTTGTTGCTTGCCGGCAAAGCACTTATTCTAAGATGGTGATTGGAGGGAGGAAGTCTGTAGGAAAGGACAACAAGGGCGAAGATGAGCTACAAAGGTTGTAAAGTTTCTTTCCTTTGCATTTACTCCCAATAGACTTAATGGCAATCATGAATGCCTTTTGTTTTGAATTCTACGGTCTACCTCTGTTCTGTTAAGTTACTTTTGGTTTAGTAATAAGTATGGTTCACTACTTATCATTGCACCTTCATCTTGAATCTGCTTGTACCCATTATGCTTAAAAGTGCATTGAAGAAATCATTCTTTTGAAAGGAAAGTGTTGAGGAATTTTATCAATTTTGAGGCAAGCTAAAGATTAAGAGAAATAGACTAATTGTATGATTGTGTATTGAGGTTACATGTTTGTGAAAACTTGCATGGGAGCTCATAGATAGGAATTGAAATTTGGAGAAGTGTTATGGAAATTCTCAAAAATCTATTGAACCCCCTCTCCGCCACCCACCCCCTTCAACCAGCAGCAACCACCACCTTCCCATCCACTATCCTCTTCCTTTCTCACTAACCCTAATACCCACCTCCGCCGCCACCGTGACGCCGTGCCCTGCCACCGCACCGAACGCCGCCGCAGCCACCTTCTTCCCCGTTCCACCCCTCCCGCCTACTAGGTTCCGCAAAACGCAAATCCCTTTTATCCGTTCGTCGTTTTTCTATAATTTTTTCCGTTTATGTTCATAATTAGGATAGCTAGACTTGCATGTTGTAGTGGATTTTTGGGTTGTTAGGTAACTTAGGATGTGGTTAGTGGATCTGGGTCTGTTTCCTTGCACTGTTCTTACTTCTGTTTTATCCTATGTGCAAATCTGTTGCTGCTATATTCATGATTCATCTGCTGCTTTCTTGTATGTTGCTGCTGTTTACATTGAGTTTTTTATGTTTCTTTTATATCTATGTACATGCAGCTTGCTTTCTTTTAATTCATATGAACTGATATGATTGCTGTTTATTTTCCGGGACAATCCAATTTTAGCCGGAATGCTGCCAAATTTTTTTTTTGAAAATTATTTTCATTCATGTTTTGGGTTGGCATTTCTGAACTCTGTTTTACTCTGCTTTACCCAGCCCATTTCATGAATGCTATGGCAGACTTTCTTATCCTCTTTGATTTCTTGGCTCATAAACTGCATTTGTGATTCACTGATTCCAATTTTTGCTTTTTTTCTAATCCTTTTGATCTCTTTTCTGATTATTTTCACTTTCCTCTAACTTTTTCACTATGGCATATTGATTTTTCTCTTTCCATTTAACATTAATTCAATCACATTTCAATTCCTCATTTTCCTTATTATATTTCTCCCATCCCGCTTTGAGTTTCCTTTGTTTGCATTGCCTATTTGCTTTCCTATTTTATCCATTTCCTGGTTTTCTGTTTTTCAGGATGTCTTCTTCACAAAGGAAAGGTAAAGTCAAGGCTACTGGCAAGCGCAAGCGAGGAGCTTCCTCCCAGTCCATCATTGCTCTAATGCACGATTCCTCATGGCGGGAGAAGAACTTCACACAGCAGGAAAAAGCTGACCAGCTGCTCCCTTCGACTGATCCTATAAAATTTGCAAACCGGTACCGTGAGCTGAAGTACCCGACTTTTGCAAACTCCAGAAATCTATACCTGGAACGTTCCTTGAAGATTCCAGAAGCCCTCCAGCAGTACACCACTGAGCAAATCAAGCAAAGGGGCTGGTTCTTTCTGGAGAAACCACTGACAGATGTCAATGCATCTTGGGTCCGGGAATTCTATTGCAACTACTACCTTACTACCTTGATGCAGTGAACCTGAGGGAAAAGCAAATTCTGGTCACTGAGGAGGCCATAGAGACCATTCTCCAGCTCCCAGCCAAGTCCGATCAGCCAGATGGTTATGCACAGGCTGAGGAGGACATGGGCCAGATGCAGTTTGATTGGGATGCTGTGAAGGCACGGATTACTCTCGACCCTGCTGTTCCTTGGGAGATGGGTCAGAACACTACTATGCCCAGAGGGATCAAGAGAGTGTACTTGAATGATGAGGCTCGGCTATGGCATCAAATCTTGAGCAACTATGTGATGCCAAGTACTCATGAGACTGAGATCCCGGTTGCCATGATTACCCTCCTCTGGTGTGTGCTGGAGGGTAAGGACCTGTACTTGCCTCGTTTTATCCGGCTTTATATGGCCAAGGCCCACGTCCGAGGCACCCTCCCCTTTCCTTATCTGGTTACACGGCTAGGCCGTCAGGCTAATGTACCTTAGGAGGATGCCGATGAGCGACCACCAGCAGCGGACTGCAGGAAGATCATCCCGCACAGCAGGAACTTCCTTGCTTTGGGCTACAGACCACCACCTGTCACTGCTACTGATGAGACAGCCCCTTCGTCTGCTAAATCCTCTTCATCCACAGCTACCCCTGCTTCCACCACTGCACCTCCACCCACCTCTGAGCCGGTTTATCGCCTCGTGCACCGTCTATTCCGCCAGCTTGATCAGATGGAGCGCCGTAACAGGCACCGGTGTGAGAGATTGGAGCGCCGCAGCAGGCGACGCTATTCCCATCTGAAGCTGATGATCAGACAGGGCGCCGACATCCCCTCCGAGCCCGACACTCCATCAGATCCATCAGAGGAGGAGGAGGATGAGCACGAGGAGGAACCTCATTCCCAGGAGAGACTCATTTCTAGGAGGAGACTCATCAGCAGGCAGCCACTGAGCAGGCTGCCCCGCATTAGGAGGCTATGCCCCAGCTTGAGGTTACGGATCCGGAGATCCCACTCCAGTCAGTCCCTTCTCTACAGCAGCCAGACTCTCAGCCCACCACCGCCAGGGAGACCCCAGCTACCATCCCTACCAGTGATGACACTCCTTCACACCTGGCTTGATTGAGCATCGGGGACGATGCTTCATTTTAAGTGTGGGGAGGTCGCCATATCTGGCGTTTATTTTGGTGAACCACTACATACTTTTTCTTTTATTTTGGATATTTTTCTGTATTTTTCTTTTTACTGTTATTTTCTAAGTACTTATACATTGCTTTTATGTATTTTTACTCTATTTTCTGCATTTTGCATCTTTAGTTCATATTTTAGCCCTTTAGTTTATTTTAGTTATTTAGTTTAGTTTGCAATTCTGATTTATTAGTGGATTAATTAGTATAGTTTACCCTTTTTAGCATAAGATAGTATAGTTTAAATAGAAAAATATAAAAAGGAAGTAAGCTAGGTAATTGAACATATCAGATTTAAATCCATAAACCTTGTATATAGCATTACATGATGTAGTTAAGCTGACAGCATTTCATCAAGGAGGAACATTAAAACTTTAAAAGCCACCCTAAGTAATTTTTTTTATGAGAATAATGGGAAATTTTAACTAAACCTGCATACAATATATAAATGATATATGATGCTTGAGTTAGAGAACACACAGCCTGTGAGTCTTGAGCTTAAATTGTATGGTTGCATTCAAACCATAATTTCATTTCTGTGTGTTACATTTCTTTTTATTCTGATGTTCTTTCCTTTGCTTTAATCTATATGTCCAATTATAGAATATAGAATAGATACATACCAAGAGAATGATTAAGGCCATCATTTGATTTTAGCTCACTTACCCCAAATTAGCCTACCTTTTACATCACCCTTGTTAGCCCCCCTTGAGCCTTTTAAAACCCCTTTATTCTATTTAGCCAAATTAATAGCCTTAAGCTGAAAAACAAAAGAAAACCCCAAGTGAATCCTTGGTTAGCTTAAGATAGAAAATCATGAATAGAGTTAAATGTGGGAAACCTTGTGGGAACATGAGTGATAAAAATAAAGGATTAGGAAGATTAAAAAGAAATAAAAAAATAAATTTGGGAAGCATGCTTATAGGAAAAGCAAAGTGATTCAATTACCATGTGCATAAAAAAAAATTCAGCATCTAAATAAAAGGGGATACAAAAAGAAATTCCCCCAATGAATACAATGCACATGGGATAAAAATAAAAAGTGAAACATGAGCATGTAACAATAAGTGGGAAATATGGGAAAATAGGTAAAGAAGTTTTATCTTGCTAAATATGTATGTTGGGTGAGATCTTAGTCTAATTAAGGATTCACTTATTAGCTCACTTGACCATATACATAAATCCTTACCTTTACCTTGGCCCCATTACAACCTTAATTAAAGACCTCATGACTTTTTGGTATGACTATATTTTATAATTGTTGATTGGTTAGATGAAAAACAAAGCTATAAGAAAGTAAGAATAAAAAGAAAAATAGAGTGAATAAACCCAATAAACACTGAGTGACTAGAGAGTAAACACAAAATCTAGTGAGGGTTCAATAACTCATCAACATATATATGTGCTTCAAATTTACTAATTGTTTTGCAAGTTTGTACAATGTTTTCTTTCCCATCTCATTTGCTAAAATGCTTTATTATTTAAGGGTTGGCTATATATATATACACATAACTCCTTGAGAATGTGAATTAACTTAGCTACATGTAAGCTTTATATATGAGTGAATAAATTAGAGTTGCATGATGCATCATTCATTTAGGTAGTTGCATTTAAATTAGGTTGCATTGCATGACATTCCATCACTATAACCTCATTTATTTACCTTGGATTTAGCATGAGGACATGCTAGTGTTTAAGTGTGGGGAGGTTGATAAACCCATATTTCATGAGATATTTTGTGCTTAATTTGAGTGATTTATACAATCCTTCACCTACTTATTCATATTAATTGCATGATTTTACTTTCCCTCCCTTATTATGTCATATCGTGAAAAACATGTTTCCTAAGCTTTGAAAATTAATTATTTTAATTACCTTTATTTCCATTCGATGCCATGATTAGTGTGTTGAGTAGTTTCAGAATTTCTAAGGCAAAATGACTTAAAGGATGAAAAAGGAAACATACCACAGGGAAAGGAGAAAGCAAAACGGAGCTTTAAGGAAACTGGTATCCACGCGATCGCATGGACGACGCGATCGCGTGCCAAGCACGAATCAGCAGTGACGCGGCCGCATGACTGACGCGACCGCGCACCTCTAGCAGAACGCACATGACGCGGTCGCATGACTGACGCGACTGCGTGGCAAGGAAAAGCTCCGAATGACGCGACCGCGTGACCCACGCGGACACGTGACAGAGGCTACGCACCAGAAAATTACAGAACACGCCCCAGCGAGTTCTAAAGCCCTTTTTGGCCCAAATCCAAGTCCAGAAGGCATAGACCAGAGGTTATGAAGTGGGGAAATGCATCCATTCAAGAAGGCTCGGATAATTCTACTTTTCCATGATTTAGATTTAGTCTAGAGAGAGATTCTCTCTCTCTCTCTTTTTAGGATTTAAGATTTCTTCTTGTTTTAAGAGTAACTCTGGATCCAGGTTTTAATGTTCTTCTATTTTAGTTCCATAATTATTTATTTCGGCATTTGAATTGATCATTTACTTTTATAATTTAATTTATGAATTATTCCATGTTCCAGATTATTATTTAAATTAATGATATTGAGGTATTTTCAGTTTATTATTGCTCTTGTTAATTTATGATTATCATTGTTTACGAATTGAAGATATTTTATTCCAGCAATTTTACTTTTTTTTCCCTTTTGGTTCTGATTAAGAATTTAGTAACTCAACAGTTATTAAACTCCACGTAATTAATAATTGTTATCTTGCTAATTGAGCTGAACCTAAATAATCCCAACCTTTTCTTAGAAAATAATTAGGATTCAAAGGTCAATTTAATTAGTCCCTTGACTTTCCTTTGCCCTGGTAAAGGTTGACCAAGTGGAGTTTAGATTCAACTTTTATTATAGTTGAGAAAGATAACTAAGTTAGACCTCTAAATTCCCTTATCTTGCCAAAAGTTGTTTTACAGTTATTTGTTTATTTTTAATTGCCATTTAATTCACTCCTCATTTAAATTTCTTGCTTCTCACCTTCTAAACCCCGATTACAACCTTTATAACCAATAATAAGAACATACTCCCTCGCAGTTCCTTGAGAAGACGACCCGAGGTTTGAATACTCGGTTAACAATTTTTAAAGGGGTTTGTTACTTGTGACACCCAAAACGTTTGTACGAAGGGATTTTTGTCGGGGTAGAGACTATATCTACAACGCGACTGTTTTTATGACATTCTTTACTGGTGAAAATCCTAACGTCAACATGCTTGTGGTGAATTTGTGTCAAAGAAAGAGGCCTGAGCAAGTAAATCCTAAGGGGTTCTTCATCACCTAATACCTTAACCCAACTGGGTTGGGAGTATTGATTGAAAACTTATCCTAAAGGGCCGCTTTAAGACATGACACCTAGAGTCGAGGCCAAGACAAATAATTACTGCTTCAAGGTGATAATCTATAAGGAGGACTCCATAATACCATCCGAATGACACTCCTAAGATCTAAGACTTCCAAGATGTAAGGACTAATCAACATTGGAACCCTTGCATAAGTATATAATTGGAGTTGGTCTCCATTATCACTTAATCACTTCACTCACCAAGGCATCATAAGAAATTCTTCAGCACACTCCAATAAAAAGAATTATTTTTGCATAATTCTTTCCTTGCTTGGGGACAAGCAAGATTTAAGTTTGGTGTTGTGATGTGGGTGCATCATTGCCTATTTTTAGTAGTTATTTCAGTAGATTTTTGTTTAGTTTTCATACAAATTTTGCCAATAAATGAGTAATAGCATGAAAAATCTCTGCATGAAATAAAATCTCAAGCATAGGTGAATTTTAGTTAATATACAGGGTAAATATGATGAAATAGATCACAATAAGTGAAGTTAGGATTTTGGGCATTATTAGCACACTTAGTATAATGAAGTTTGTCTTGTATGTTACTTTGATACACTTTGTTTGTTTGATTTCAGACTAAAAGAAGCAGAGAAGAGCCACGTTAGTGGCTATGTTAGTGTCACTAATGTGGCGATTAACATGGAAGGAAGGAAAGTTTGGAACATTAGTGGGAACATTAATGGCATTAACTTTGAAGAAGGAGAGAATGGAAAGTAAGTGGCAACGTTAACGCTACTACCTTTAGCAAAGCAAAGGAAGACCCACGTTAATGGCCACGTTAACGCCACTAACGTGAACTATTAACGTGGAGAAAGGAGGTAGCTGTGAAGTTAGTGGAAACGTTACCACCACTAACTTTAGTGAAGCAAAGAAGGCCTGCCTTAGTGGCTACGTTAGTGCCACTAACGTGGTCACTAACGTGGGCAAAATCTCACCCGACAGCCTAACCATGCCTTCTTCAAACCAGAATAACTTGAGCCACAAAGCTCCAAAAGAGGTGATTCTAGTGGCATTGAAAAGTAAGATTCCAGAGCATTCCAAGCATATATGGCACTCATGGTGGACACTAAATTTGAGGGAGAAATCCTGCTCCGAAAGTGCAAAGATGAACATGGTATCAACCTGTAGTAAGGCCAGCTGACCTCTTCACCTTCCAAGAACATTAATTGGATATGTAGAGCTCTAAATGATGTGCTTTCAAAATTGTTGGATAGTAGACATCCAGGGCTTTCCAACAATATATAACACTTTGGGATCGACATTAATTTTGAGCTACAGAACCAGGCAATATTAATCCCCTGAACGATGACGTTATTGTGGCTAATGTTGCCAATAACGCCAGCGACCCTGTCCCCTTCAAAGGAGCATAACTTGAGTTAGAAAAGTCCAATTGAGGTGATCCTAGTTGCGTTAGAAATCTGACATTCAGATCATTCCAACGATATGTAATAGTCTATAGTGGGCATGAAATTGAAGCACAAACAAGAGGCATCTTTAAGCCCCAAAAACACCAACTGGGTAGCAAGTGTAATGTTAGCCATAATAACTTCAGCACTAACGCCACACTTGTAGCGTTAGTGTGGCTAATGGCAGTACTAATGCTAAGTACCTGGACCTCAACTTGATTCACTTCTCTCTTAAGTCCACTTCAAAGCTCAAGCAAGCAAGCCCACAATTGTCAACCAATCAAGGCCACAAGTCAAAGGAGCATAACTTGAGTTAGAAAAGTCCAATTGAGGTGATCCTAGTTGCGTTAGAAATCTGACATTCAGATCATTCCAACGATATGTAATAGTCTATAGTGGGCATGAAATTGAAGCACAAACAAGAGGCATCTTTAAGCCCCAAAAACACCAACTGGGTAGCAAGTGTAATGTTAGCCACAATAACTTCAGCACTAACGCCACACTTGTAGCGTTAGTGTGGCTAATGGCAGTACTAATGCTAAGTACCTGGACCTCAACTTGATTCACTTCTCTCTTAAGTCCACTTCAAAGCTCAAGCAAGCAAGCCCACAATTGTCAACCAATCAAGGCCACAAGAAGCATTTGAAATAGTTAATTTTCATTTCATTGTAATTTGTTTTTAATTTCATTTCATTTTGTAATTTAGGAGAGCCTATAAAAAGGCCTTAGTTTCTACATTGAATTCATTTTGGAAATGGGAAATTGAAGGAAGGGGGAGAGAGTGAAGACCAAATCGAACTTCTGTGAATTAGCACACTCCAAGGGGAGTGGGTCTTCGGACCCATCCCCTCCTACACTCTTCTTCCTTTTCTTTTCTTTTTCTTTTCTTTGTAGTAGTTTAATTCTAGTTTTTACTTTTCATTTATGAACTTTGAAGTTTCAATTTCAATTTTTATCTTCATCTTTATTTTTCTTCACTTTTTTCTTTTCTGTTTTGGTAGACCAATAAACAACTAACTCTTTCCATTGGGTTAGGGAGGTCTGTTGTAATTTGATGGATCAATTATAGTTTTCATTCTTCTTCCTCTTTCTTTTCTCTTGATTTTACTTGAAAGCTTTGGTCTTCAACCAATTGGTTAGTTATCTTGGAAAAGAAACTCTCCATAATTGGATTTCCTCTGAGCCTTGGAAGAGGAATGAGGAGATCGTGCTAGAAATGCTTTCTCATGTTGGACCGAATTAGGGTTTGGATGGATATAGTGACATATAATCCTACCAATACTTTGATTTGGAAATGCATGTGGTATAATCAGTGACCATACTTCATCTCTTTCCATAAGCAATTAAATCAAGGAATTGGGCAATTGTTCAAGCTTAGAGAGATTGGATTGCCAAGGAATTGGGATCCAAGCACTTAAGATTGCCAAGGAGATCAATGAATGCATTGATTGAGGAAGAGATGAGAATGAACTTAATCCAGATAATTCAATGTCTCTTAATCCCAATGTTCATTTTATTTTTAGTTCTTACATTTACTTTTCTTGCCATTTTACTTTTCTGCACTTTAGAGTTTTCCATTACATTCATGCAATTTACATTTCCTTGTTGCTCATCATCCAAATATGAACCGCCTAACTAGGAAAATCAATTAACCATCGATTGCTTAATCCGTTAATCCCTGTGGATTCGACCTCACTCTATTGTGAGTTTTTACTTGACGACAATTAGGTATACTTGCTGAAGGGAAATTTGTTGAGACACAAGTTTCCGTCCATCATTCCTTCAGGAAGGGTTGTAAGTGTCTCATGGAACTCATTCTGACCGGACCTTTGATTGTGCACATACTGAAATTGTTCATACTGTCGCTCTGCATAGAGTTCCTCATTTTGCCCCCATGATGATTGATTGGGAGTATTCGCTGCTGCGACTTGGAGACCATCAATCCTCTTGGCCATCATCTCCATCCGTTGTTCGACTTGTTGATGCATCACCTTGTTTTGTGCTAAGATGGTATCCACACCTTCCAGCTCCAATACACCCTTCTTTTGAGCTGGTTGGCGTTGCCTTTGATGACCATAGAAGTATTGGTTGTTTGTTACAGTGTCAATGAGATTTTGAGCCTCCTCAGTTGTCTTCATGAGTTGTACTAAACCTCCAGCAGAATAATCAAGTGCTTCTTGAGCTCTCAGTGTCAATACTTCATAGAAGTTTTGGAGTATATCCCATTTACTGAACATTTCTGGTGGGCACTGACGATCAGATTTCTATCGGTAAAGAAATTCACAAATAAGTTTGCGTTGAAAGTATATCTTCTTAACCAACAGAAAATCCTTTCGCACAAACGTTTTGGTTGTCACAAGTAACAAACCCAATAAAATTTATAAACTGAAGTATTCAAACCTCGGGTCGTCTTCTCAAGGAATTGCAGGGAAGTGTTCTTGTTATTGGTTATGAAAAATAGTATTTTTGGGTTTTGAAAGGTTTGAACAAGAGAAATAAATTACAGGAATTAATAAATCAATAGCTAAGAAAACCCTTGGCAAAGTATGAAAATTAGAAGTCCTATCCTAGTTATCATTATCAATGGTGATGAGAATTATATTTTCGCTCCCACTAAGTCAACCTCTAATTATGAAGGTAAGTCAAGTGGATAAATCAATTTAACACCTAACGTCCTAGTCAATTCCTAAGGAAAGACTAGAGTTTTAGGAATCTAATCAATCAGCAAAGATAACAATTATCAATCACGATGAGTTTGATAACTCAAGAGTCACCAATTAATCAACTAGAACCAAGAATATAAGAAACTAAATAAAAGTCATATGTGTGAAATACCTCAAATATTAATAAAAAAAATCAAATCCAACATGAAAAAGTTTATAAGTCAAATTGGGAAAATAAAAGGAACATTGTGGTGAAGAGAAGTAGTCTGAACATAATAGAAATCCTAAATCTTAATCCTAATTCCTAAGAGACAGGAGAGAACCTCTCTCTCTAAAAACTACATCTAAACCTAAAGTTATGTGTATGATATGATATCTTGAGTCTCTGCATGTTCTCTGACTTTAATCTGTGTTTCTGGGCCGAAATCTGGGTCAAAACGCGGCCCAAAATTGTCTTTAGCATATTCTGTAATTTCTGCAGATCGCGCATGTCACTCGTACGCGTCGTCCACGCGTGCGGGTCATTCAGCGTTTTTCCTTGCCACGCGTGCGCGTCAGGCACGTGCTCGCGTCGTTTGCATGAACTCCAATCCACGTGTACGCGTCAGGCACGCATACGCGTCGCTGTGATTTTGCCCAAATCGCGCGCACGCGCCAGTCATGCATGCGCGTCGCTGTTCGCTGGTTGTCTCCTTTATTTCTTGTGCTCCTTCCCTTTTTTGCAAGCTTCCTCTCCCTCTCCATTCTCTAAGTTATTCCTACCCTATGAAGCCTGAAACACTTAATCACACGGATCACGGCATCGAATTGTATAAAAGGGAATTAAAATACGTAATTAAAAGATCTCTAGGAAGCAAGTTTTCAACCATAGAACTAAACTAGGAAGGAATTGTAAAATCATGCAAATCATATGAATAAGTGGGCAAGAATTTGATAAAAACCACTCAATTAAACACAATATAAACCATAAAATAGTAGTTTATCAACCTCCCCACACTTAAACATTAGCATGTCCTCATGCTTAGCTTAAGGAGATAAAATAAATGTGTAGCGAAAAGCAAAACTCATGCAATGCAACCTATGAATGTGAATGCAACTTACATGCTAAAATGATTCTACCTACTTGGTGACAAAGTAAATAAATCTTTCAAGAGTAAATATGAACTGGATTTCACTAATTCAAATCACAAAATAAAGTACAAAAAACTTGCAAGAAGAAAATAGCTCATGAAAGCAAGGAACAAGGAATCGAACATCGAACCCTTACTAGAAGTGTATGCACTCTAATCGCTCAGGTGTTTAAGGTTCGAATCTCTCAATTCTCTACTAACCTTGCTCTCTAAGGCTTACTCTTCTTCTACCAATCAACAAAAGTTTAATGCAGAAATACACAAATCAAGAGGTCTTTTAAGGGTTGTAATAGGGTCAAGGTTAAGGTAGGATTGTATTTGGTTAAGTGGACTAAAATCTGAATCCTTAATTAACCTAAACTTCCCACCTAACTTAGGACAATCCATGTAATTACAATGCAAAATTTAACTACCCATTAACTATGTTTTGCCACATATTCATGCATCCTAGTTTTAGTATAACTCACATGCATTGCTTTCACCATTTGCTTTGGAGAATTTTGTCCCCTTTTATTATTTGCTCTTTTTTTCTTTTCTTTTTCTCTTTATATATATATTTTTTTTCTTTTTCAATGCATATGATTAAGGTATTGAATGCATAAACATGTTCTCATCATTTTTCACATTTTCACACAAAGTCTAACATACTCAATTCCCAAACCAAACATTTCCAAACCCACTTTCCCCACACTTAATTCATGAGCACTATCACTAGTCTAATCAAGGATTCAAATCAAAGACATTATTGTTTTCCACTTAAAGTTAGTGATGAGCTAAAGTAAAGAACAAAGGGGTAAAATAGGCTCAACATTGGTTTGCAAAGGATAATAAAAGGTAAGGCCATATGGGTATGTAAGCTCAGTGAAATAAGGCCTCAATCATATAAATGCATGCATACCTCAAATAATGGAAATATAGAATTAAGCAAGACAGAGATCACAATTTTAGAGAGAAAAATACACACCAAAAATAAAATATTGGTTGATAAAATGCAACCAGTTCAAATAAGCTCAAAAATCTCACAGGTTTTGTGTGTTCAAGCTCTAAACCATGTTCCAGTATAATATTTCTTCAAACAAATTTAACACATAGAAAATTTTAATTTTTAATTTAAATTAGTGAACTTTTTCAAAAATAGGGTCTTAAAAAGAAACTTATTATTTTTCAACCAAGTAGTACTTAAATGAAAACAATCAACTACACATGCAATCTATTATGCAATGCAACAATGAACTAAATAAAGAAAATAAGACATTGGTGTTGAGAAGAGAATAACTAACCCATGGAGATCGTTATCGACCTCCCCACACTTAAAGATTGCACCGTCCTCGGTGCATGCTAAGATGTACAAGTGGACGAGCTGCTCCAACTGATGCCTTTCTCTATAGATTGTGCAGATTGACTTGCATGTCTCCCCATATAGAAGTTTTCCCTTTCCTTTCCTCGGTGGCCATCCTGAAAGAAGAGGAAAAGAAGGAAAGTAACCCAGAAATAAAGATAAGAACATAAATAAAATATGGGTGTTAATGCCAAATAATAATGGTCTTAATTACATGCCAAATAATAAGTGAGAGAATAGTGGAAGCAAATGGCATATCAATAGTGCAAATGTTACAACAATGGGGAAGAGAGTGTGGGTAATGCAAGATAGTGTAAGTGTATATCAATGCAAAAGGAATATCAGTATTATAAAAACTAGCATTGACGTATGAATAATAATACCCAATCAGAATAAAACAAGTCACGAAGCACCAGAATAATTCAAGAAAAGATGCAATAGTTGAAGAAGAGAATTTTAACACCAATGGAAAACAAAAAGAAAGTAAGAAAGGAGGAAGAAAGAAATATATGGGGAAGAAAACAAAAGGAAGAAAGTATACTAAACAAAGGAAGGTCAAGTGGACTAATTAGCTTGATCCTCAAGGCCTAGTCAATCCTTATGGAAGGACTAGCTTTAGAATGATCCAGATCAATCAGTAATTCCAATTTCAATCAACAGCTGAGTTTGATAACTCAAGTGTTACCAATTACTTAACCAAAAGCCAAAAGGGAAGAAAGTATACTCGAATGAAAATAATTTGGATAAAGCGAAAGCATTAATAACATAAATTAAAGAAAGCAATCATAAGTCTGAAATACCTCAATGTGTATTAATTAAAAAAATCAATCCCAACATGGAAGGTTCATAAACCAATTTGAAAAGATAAATAACAATTAAAGTTATAAAATAAAAGTAGAAAATAAATTAAAGGAACACTGAACCTGAGAAGAAGTTGAAATCCTAAATCCTTTAAGAGGAATCCTAATCCTAAATCCTAAGAGAGAGGAGAGAACCTCTCTCTCTAAAAACTATATCTAAATTATGAAAAGTGAATTATGAGTTGTCTCCCTTCATTCCTCCACTTTGCAGCCTTTAATCTGTGTTTTCTGGGCTAGAAACTAGGCCGGAAATAACCTAGAAATCGCTGAGGGCGAAATCTGCCACGCTGATTTTCGTCACTGCGTTGCGTCCGCGTGGAGCACGCATTCACGTCATCTAGCTGTACGGCCACTATGGTAAATTATATATCAAATCGAAGCCCTAGACGTTAGCTTTCCAACACAACTAGAACCGCATCATTTGGATCTCTGTAGCTCAAGTTATGACCGTTTAAGTGCGAAGAGGTCAGGTTGATAGCTTTAGCAGTTTCTTCAGTTTCTTGTATTCCTTCTACTTTTTCATGCTTCATTTCCATCCTCTAAGCCATTCCTGCCCTATAATCTCTGAAAACACTTAACACACATATCACGACATCGAATGGTAATAAGAGAGGATTAAACATAGTAAAATTAAGACCAAAGAAGCATGTTTTCAATCATAGCACAAAATCTAGAAGGAGAATGTAAACCCATGCATTTAGTATGACTAAGTGTATGAAAGATTGATAAAATCCACTCAATTAAGCACAAGATAAACCATAAAATAGTAGTTTATCAACCTCCCCACACTTAAACATTAGAATGTCCTCATGGTAAGCTCAAGAGAAGCTATAAATGAGTGAAGAGGAATGATAGAGAGTATGCAATGCAACCTATCTATGCGGATGCAACTACATGCAAAATGTTTCTTCCTACTTGGTTAAAAGTAAATAAGTTCTCCAAGGCAAAAATAATTCAAATTCCACTAATTCAAATCATATAGTGAAAACAAGTGAACTTGTAAGAAAATAGCTCATGAAAGCAGGGAGCATAGAATCAAGCATTGAACCCTCACTGGTAGTGTATGTGCACTCTAATATCTTTAGTGTATAGGGTAATTCACTCTACTCTTCTCTAATCATGATTTCTAAAATTTGTTCTTCATCTAACCAATCAACAAATATTTAGTCTACCAATGCAAACATCATGAGATCTTTTCAAGGTTGTAATGGGGCTGAAGTAAATGTAAGGATGTATATATAAGGCTAAGTGAGCTAACAAAGTGAATCCTTGATTAGTCTAAGATCTCACTTAACATACATACTTTATATAAATTTAAAGTTCTTTTACCTACTTACCAAATTTTCCCCACTTTTGTATTACATGCTCATGCACGAAATTTAATTTTGTATTTTGTGCCATGTGCATTGATTCTTTTTATTTTGCATTGGGAAAATTTTTGTATCCCCTTATTTAATTACTCAAAATTTTTTTCTTTTTTTTTATCTATGCACATGGTAACTTAATTTATTTTGATTTCACATGAGCATGCTTCCCAAATTTTTTTGAGATAACTTATTCAATTTAGTTCCCTTTTTTTTCATGTTCCCATAAAATTCCCCATACTTAATTTATACACAATTTCTATCTTAAGCTAACCAAGGATTCAACTTGGAATTTTTATTTTGTTTTTCTGCTTAAGGCTAGTAATATGGTTATAAAATAGAAGAAGGGGTAAAAAGGCTCAAGGGGGCTAACAAAGGTGATTGAAAGGGTAGGCTATTTAGGATAAGTGAGCAAAAACAAGTAATGACCTCAATCATATGCAAGCACGTAAATACACTAAATAAAGGACATATAGAATGGAACAAAGCAAAGATTGCAATTATAGAGAAGAAAACACACAAGAATAAAAATTTATGGTTAAATAATGTAACCATATAAATAGGCTCAAAATCTCACAGGTTGTGTGTTTTTTGGTTCAAAAACCATGTTCCAAATATCACTTCAAAAAAATTTAACATATAAAAAATTTTAATTTTTTTTAATTTAAATTAATGAAATTTTTCAAAAATAGGGTCCTAGAAAGAAACTTATTATTTTTCAACCAAGTATAATTTAAATGCAAACAATCAACTACACATGCAATCTATTATGCAATGCAACAATGAACTAATAAATAAGATAAGACATTGGTGTTGAGAAGAAGGTAACTAACCCATGGAGATCGGTATCGACCTCCCCACACTTAAAGATTGCACCGTCCTCAGTGCATGCTAAGATGTACAAGTGGATGGGCTGCTCCAACTGATGCCTTTCTCTATAGATTATGCAGATTGACTTGCCTGTCTCCGCATATAGAAGTTCTTTCTTTCCCCTCTCGGTGGCCATCCTGAAAGAAGAGGAAAAGGAAGAAAAGTAACCCATAAATAAAGATAAAAAAATAAATAAAATATGGGTGTTAATGCCAAATAATAAAGGTCTCAATTACATGGTAGCTACAACATGCAAGTGAGAAAATAATGGAAGCAAATGGCATATCAATAGTGCAAAAGTTGCAACAATAGGGAAGAGAGTGTGGGTAATGCAAGATAGTGTAAGTGCATATCAATGCAAAAGGAATATCAGTATTATAAAAATTAGCATTGACTTATGCATAATAATACCCAATTAGAATAATTCAAGAAAAGATGCAATAGTTGAAGAAGAGAATTTTAACACCAATGGAAAAGAAAAAGAAAGTAAGAAAGGCAGAAGAAAGAAATAAAAAGGAAAGAAAAGATTTAGATATAGGGAAGAAAAGAGAAGATATTTGGCTGATCTGGATAAGCTGTGCGCCGCTTGTGACGCGGACGCGTGAGTGACGCGTTCGTGCGGATATCGCTTCTATGAAATGACACGGACGTGTCATCCACGCGGTCGCGTGGATCAATTCGTGCCATTAGCGCGAGGGCAGTCTCGCGGTCGCACAACTCTCTGTTTGAAACTCGTATTGCCAAATTTTAGGGTGATGCAGTCGCGTGGGAGACACGATCACGTGAATGGCCTTTCTTTTAAAATGACACAGACGTGTGCAGGACGCGTTCGCGTGGTAGGGCTGGTGCTTCTAGCATAGTTCCAGCCCCACTCCATCACAACTTACTGCCATACACCCTGTTTACGTCGATTTTTAGGGCACGCGTTCACGTGGGTGACGCGGACGCGTGGGAGGCATTTTCCCCACATAACGCGGACGCGTCAGCTACGCGGTCACGTGGATCAAGTTGTGCCAAATGCACGCCTCCAGCCACGCTTTCGCCTGACTCTCTATTTAATTTAGTTTTCTTCCCAACGCACATATGACGCGGACGCGTCGGCGACGCTTACGCGTCACGTGCATGTTTTTTTTTTATAATAATGCAGTATGCAGAATGCAATGCCAATATGAATGTTATGCATGATTCCAGGTCCAATCAAAACTCAAAAACAAACAAAGCAGACTAGAATTAAAACTGAAAAAGGGACGATCATACCATGGTGGGTTGTCTCCCACCTAGCACTTTTAGTTAAAGTCCTTAAGTTGGACATTTGATGAGCTTCCTGTTATGGTGGCTTGTGCTTGTATTCATCCAAAAATCTCCACCATTGTTTTAGAATGCTAACAGCCTCCGGGGTCCCAAACAAGGCATGTAAAGCCCTTGAGCAGTTTCAAACAGGTTCTCAGGCTTCTGGGGTGTTGAATGTCAGAGCAGATTCCAGGATCCCAAACCTTGCTTTTGCACCCATCTTCTTGTTGAGCAATATTGTTCCATCCGGGTGGCAAGCATTCTGAATTCTCATTGAAGCGGCCAAACAACATCCTATACCTATTCACTTGAGCTTTACACCAACTGTTGCATCTAGACTTTGAGCTTCCAACCATAATGAACGTAGAATTGTGTTGCCAACCACTAACCATCTTCCTTTTACACTTAAAGCCACAAATAGCTCTAAGCTGACCATCTGTTTCAAGTAGCCCATATTCAAGTGGAAAAGTAAAAGTTAAGGGTATGAACCTTACCCACTCGAATGTTGTATTGGATGGTAATGGCTTTGGGGGAGAGGTCTCCAACAACTTTGGCAAGGTGATTTCCAGCTCCATTCCCTTGAGCTTTTCCTTGAAAACTTCTACCTCTTTGCAAGCTTCTTTGATATCAACCTCTTCCTCTCGGTAGCTTTCTTCCAATTCAATCTATTCTTCATTGCTCACCAAGGGTATGGGACGTTGTGCTTCTTTTTCTTGAATCTCTATCTCTTGATCAGCCTCTTCCAAGTCTTCAACCATGACATGCCTTGGAGGTTGTACACCGTCTTCAACAACAAATTCAAACATCTTGAAAGGAGGTTCTATGATTTGAATTTCCCATGGAGGTTCCACATTTCCTAAGTCTTCAACCACTTCCACTTCTTGAGCTATTACGGTTTCCTCCACTTGTTCCAGTACAAATTCATGCTTCTTACTGTCCACCGGAGTTTTTAATATCTCCTTCATGCTATGTTCTTCATTAGATTGTCTGATGAGTGGATAATTTATACGCTTTTTGGCATTGTTGTTAGGTAGTTTTTAGTAGGATCTAGCTACTTTTAGGGATGTTTTCATTAGTTTTTATGCAAAATTCACATTTCTGGATTTTACTATGAGTTTGTGTGTTTTTCTATTTTTTCACTTATTTTCTGGCTGAAATTGAGGGACCTGAGCAAAAATCTGATTCAGACTGAAAAAGGACTGCTGATGTTGTTGGATTCTGACCTCCCTGCACTCGAGATGGATTTTCTGGAGCTACTGAACTCCAAATGGCGTGCTCTCAACTGCATTGGAAATTAGACATCCAGGGCTTTCCAGCAATATATAATGGTTCATACTTTGTTCGAGTTTAGACAATGCAAACTGGCATTCAATGCCAGTTTCATGCTGCATTATGGAGTAAAATGCCAGAAACACGTAACAAACCAAAGTTAACGCCAAAAACACGTTACAACTTGGCGTTTAACTCCAAGAGAAGCCTCTGCACATGTAAAGCTTAAGCTCAGCCCAAGCACACACCAAAGTGGGCCCCGGAAGTGGATTTATGCACTTAGACTTATTTCTGTAAACCCTAGTAGCTAGTCTAGTATAAATAGGACATTTTTACTATTGTATTAGACATCTTTGGTCTCAGTTTTAATCGATTGCTCATCTTAGGAGAATATTGATCACGTTTTGGAGGCTGGCCTCACGGCCATTCCTGGACCATCACTTATGTATTTTCAATGGTAGAGTATCTACACACCATAGATTAAGGTGTGGAGCTCTATTGTATCTCGAGAATTAATGCAATTACTATTACTCTTCTATTTAATTCATCTTATTTTTATTCTAAGATATTCGTTGCACTTCAGTAAGATGAATGTAATGATCCATGACCCTCATCATCATTCTCACCTATGAACGTGTGACTGACAACCACTTCCGTTCTACCTTAGAACGAGCGTGTATCTCTTGGATTCCTTAATTAGAATCTTCGTAGTATAAGCTAGAATTATTGGCGGCCATTCTTGAGAATCTGGAATGTCTAAACCTTGTATGTGGTATTCTGAGTAGGATTCAAGGATCGAATGACTGTGACGAGCTTCAAACTCGCGATTGTTGGGCGTAGTGATAGACGCAAAAGAATGAATGGATTCAATTCCGACATGATCGAGAACTGACAGATGATTAGCCGTGCTGTGACAGAGCATTTGGACCATTTTCACTGAGAAAATGGGAAGTAGCCATTGACAACGATGACGCCCTACATACAGCTTGCCATGGAAAAGAGTAAGAATGATTGGAGGAATGCAGTAGGAAAGCTGAGATACAGAAGGGATAAAGCATCTCCAAACACTTATCTGAAATTCCCACCAATGATTTACATAAGTATCTCTATCTTTATTTTATGCTTTATTTATCATTATATTTGAAAACCATTATAACCTTTTGAATCCGCCTAACTGAGATTTACAAGATGGCCATAGCTTACTTCATACCAACAATCTCCGTGGGATCGATCCTTACTCACGTAAGGTATTACTTGGACGACCCAGTGCACTTGCTGGTTAGTTATGCGAAGTTGTGACAAAGTGTGATTCACGTTTGAGAGCTCCAAGTCTTTGGCGCCATTGTTGATGATCACAATTTATGCGCACCAAGTTTTTGGCGCCATTGCCGGGGATTGTTTGAGTTTGGACAACTAATGGTTCATCTTGTTGCTCAGATTAGGTAATTTTCTTTTCAAAAAGTTTTCAAAAATCTTTCAAAAATTTTTTTTCTTCTTTTTCATTTTTCCAAGTATAAATTTCGAAAAATCCAAAAGAAATTAATAAAATCATAAAATCAAAAAATATTTTTCCAAGTCTAGTGTGAATTTTTAAAGTTTGGTGTCAATTGCATGTTTTTAAAATTTGTGCATTTTTTCGAAAAATTCATGCATTGCATTCTTCATGACCTTCAAGTTGTTCTTGACAACTCTTCTTGTTTGATCTTTATATTTTCTTGTTTTATATCTTTTCTTGTTTTTCATATGCATTTTTGCATTCTTGATGTTCATCTTGATCTTCAAAGTGTTCTTGGTGTTCATCTTGACATTCATAGTGTTCTTGCATGCATCATGTGTTTTGATTCATAATTTTCATGTTGTGAGTCATATTTGTGTTTTTCTCTCTCCTCATTAAAAATTGAAAAATCAAAAAAATATCTTTTCCTTGTTTTACTCAAAAATTCGAAATCTTTGAGTTGACTTAGTCAAAAATTTTTAAAATAATTTTTCTTGTTAGTCAAGTCAAGATTTCAATTTTAAAAATCCTATCTTTCCAAATTTTTTTCAAAAATCAAATCTTTTTCATTTTTCTTTTATGATTTTCGAAAATTTGAAAATATTTTTCAAAATCTTTTCTTATCTTTATTTCATGATTTTCAAAAACTTTATTAACAATTAATGTGATTGATTCAAAAATTTGAGGTTTGTTACTTTCTTGTTAAGAAATGTTCAATCCTTAAATTCTAGAATTATATCTTTTAGTTTCTTGTTAGTCAAGTAATCAATTTTAATTTTAAAAATCAAATCTTTTTAAATTCCTCTTCAAATCTTTTTCAAAACGAATCTCAATCATATCTTTTCAAATCATATCTTTTTCAAAATCAATTTAAAAATCTTTTCAAACTTCTTATCTTTTCAAAATTGATTTTCAAATCTTTTTCAACTAACTAATTGACTTTTTGTTTGTTTTACTATTTCTTATCTTTTTCAAAACCACCTAACTACTCTCCTCTCTCTAATTTTTGAAAATTCCTTCCTTTTTTTTCAAAAATTCTTTTTAATTAACTAATTGTTTTAAATTTTAATTTTAATTTTATTTCTTCTCTTAATTTTCGAAAATCACTAACCATTTTTCAAAAATAATTTTCGAAATTCTCACCCTCTCATCTTCTTCTATTTATTTATTTAATTACTAACACTTCTCTTTTACTCAAAATTCGAACCCTCTCTTCTCCTCTATGTTCGAATTTTTTCTCTTCTCATTTTTATTCTTCTTTTCTTCTACTCACATAAAGAAATCTCTATATTGTGACATAGAGGATTCCTCTTCTTTTCTGTTCTCTTCTTTTTCATATGAGCAGGAGCAAGGACAAGGACATTCTTATTGAAGCAGATCCTAAACCTGAAAGGACTCTGAAGAAGAAGCTAATAGAAGCCAAAGCATAACAATCCAGAGAAAACCTCACAGAGAATCTCGAAAAAGAGAGAGATATGGCCGAACCCAATAACAATGGTTGAGGCGCAAGGAGGATGCTTGGTGATTATACTACACCTACTTCCAACTTTTATGGAAGAAGCATCTCAATCCCTGCCATTGGAGCAAACAATTTTGAGCTGAAGCATCAACTAGTTGCTCTGATGCAACAAAATTGCAAGTTTCATAGACTTTCATCAGAAGATCCCTATCAGTTTTTAACTGAATTCTTGTAGATCTGTGATACTGTTAAGACTAATGGAGTAGATCCTGAAGTCTACAGGCTCATGCTTTTCCCTTTTACTGTAAGAGACAGAGCTAGAACATGGTTGGACTCACAACCTAAAGATAGCCTGGACTCTTGGGAGAAGCTGGTCATGGCCTTCTTGGCCAAGTTCTTAGTGAATCCCTCTATGAAGCTTGGGAAAGATACAAACAGTTGACCAAAAAGTGTCCTGCTGACATGCTTTCAGAGTGGACCATTTTGGATATATTCTATTATGGTCTATCTGAGTTTTCTAAGATGTCACTGGACCATTCTGCAGGTGGATCCATTCATCTAAAGAAAATGTCTGCAAAAGCTCAAGAACTTATTGACATGGTTGCAAATAACCAATTCATGTACACCTCTGAGAGGAATCCTGTGAGTAATAGGACGCCTTAGGAGCGGGGAGTTCTTGAAATTGATGCTCTGAATGCCATATTGGCTCAGAACAAAATGTTGACTCAGCAAGTCAATATGATTTCTCAGAGTCTGAATGGATGGCAAAATGCATCCAATAGTACTAAAGAGGCATCTTCTGAAGAAGAAGCTTATGATCCTGAGAACCCTGCAGTAGCAGAGGTGAATTACATGGGTGAACCCTATGGGAACACCTACAATTCCTCATGGAAAAATCATCTAAATTTCTCATGGAAGGATCAACAAAAGCCTTAACAAGGCTTTAATAATGGTGGAAGAAACAGGCTCAGCAATAGCAAACCTTTTCCATCATCTTCTCAGCAATAGACAGAAAATTCTGAGCAGAGTCCCTCTAGCTTAGCAAACATAGTCTCTGATCTGTCTAAGGCCACTTTAAGTTTTATGAGTGAAACAAGGTCCTCCATTAGAAATTTGGAAGCACAAGTGGGCCAGCTGAGTAAGAAAATCACTAAAAATATTCCTAGTACTCTCCCAGGCAATACAGAAGAGAATCCAAAAAGAAAGTGCAAGGCCATTTATATTATCAAAATGTCCGAATCCAAAGAGGAAGGGGAGGACGTGAATCCCAATGAGAAAGACCTCATGGGACGTCTCCCAGACAAGAAGAAGTCCCCTATTGAGGACCTAAAGGAATCTGAGACTCATATAGAGACCATAGAGATTCCATTAAACCTCCTTCTACCATTCATGAGCTCTGAAAACTATTCCTCCTCTAAAGAGGATGAAGATGTAACTGAAGAGCAAGTTGCTCAATATCTAGGAGCCATCATGAAGATGAATGCCAAGTTGTTTGGTAATGAGGCTTGGGAAGGTGAACCCGCTTTCTCATTAGGGAACTAGATACATGGGTTCAGCAAACTCTACCTCAAAAGAAATAAGATCCTGGTAAATTCTTAATACCATGTACCATAGGCACCATGACCTTTGAGAAGGCTCTGTGTGACCTGGGGTCAGGTATAAATCTTATGCCACTCTCTGTAATGGAGAAGCTGGGATCTTTGAGGTACAAGCTGCAAGAATCTCATTACAGCTGGTAGACAAGTCAATAAAACAAGCTTATGGTTTGGTAGAGGACGTGTTAGTGAAGGTTAAAGGCCTTTACATCCCTGCTGATTTCATAATCTTAGACACTAGGAAGGATAAGAATGAATCCATTATTCTTGGAAGACCCTTCCTAGCCACAGCAGGAGCTGTGATTGATGTTGACAGAGGAGAGTTAGTCCTTCAATTGAATGGGGACTACCTTGTGTTTAAAGCCAGAAACACGTCACAAACCAGAGTTAACGCCAAAAACATGTTACAACTTGGCGTTTAACTCTAAGAGAAGCCTCTGCACGTGTAAAGCTCAAGCTCAGCCCAAGCACACACCAAAGTAGGCCCCGGAAGTGGATTTATGCACTTAGACTTATTTCTGTAAACCCTAGTAGCTAGTATAATATAAATAGGACATTTTTACTATTGTATTAGACATCTTTGGTCTCAGTTTTAATCGATTGCTCATCTTAGGAGACTATTGATCACGTTTTGGAGGCTGGCCTCACGGCCATGCCTGGACCATCACTTATGTATTTTCAATGGTGGAGTTTCTACACACCATAGATTAAGGTATGAAACTCTGCTGTATCTCGAGAATTAATGCAATTACTATTACTCTTTTATTCAATTCAGCTTATTCTTATTCTAAGATATTCGTTGCACTTCAATATGATGAATGTGATGATCCTTGACACTCATCGTCATTCTCACCTATGAACGCGTGACCGACAACCACTTTTGTTCTACCTTAGAACGAGTGTGTATCTCTTGGATTCCTTAATTAGAATCTTCGTGGTATAAGCTAGAATTATTGGCGGTGGTTCTTGAGAATTCGGAAAGTCTAAACCTTGTCTGTGGTATTCCGAGTAGGATTCAGGGATCGAATGACTGTGATGAGCTTCAAACTCGCGATTTTTGGGCGTAGTGACAGACGCAAAAGAATCAATGGATTATATTCCTACATGATTGAGAACCGACAGATGATTAGCCGTTCTGTGACAGAGCATTTGGACCATTTTCACTGAGAGGATGGGAAGTAGCCATTGACAACGGTGACGCCCTACATACAGCTTGCCACGGAAAAGAGTAAGAATGATTGGAGGAAGGCAGTAGGAAAGGAGAGATTCAGAAGGGACAAAGCATCTCCATACACTTATCTGAAATTTCCACCAATAATTTACATAAGTATCTTTATCTTTATTTTATGCTTTATTTATCATTATATTTGAAAACCATTATAACCTTTTGAATCCGCCTAACTGAGTTTTACAAGATGACCATAGCTTGCTTCATACCAACAATCTCTGTGGGATTGACCCTTACTCACGTAAGGTATTACTTGGACGACCCAGTGCACTTGCTGGTTAGTTGTGCGAAGTTGTGACAAAGTGTGATTCATGTTTGAGAGCTCCAAGTCTTTGGCGCCATTGTTGATGATAACAATTTACGTGCACCATTGCCCACATGAAGCCATGGGGGTTCCTTGAGTATCCGAACGTCGGAAAGCTAATTGATTTATCGCTTGCTCCAATTGATGAAGGGTTGCATGAAATTGATCCACTGTTTTCTTGAGACGATCCTTCGATTCTTGTTCCGCTTGGGTATCATAAGTAGGACCATAAGGCTCTTAGATTGATGGATATGGATATGGTGCATATGGAGGTGGTGGTTCTTGGGAGTAATTGGGTTGGAATTGGGGTGGTTCTTTATATGGTTCATATGGCTCATAAGGTGGTTGGTATGGTGGATACGGGTTAGGGTCATATGGAGGTGAATGGTGGAAAGGGGCTTGAGAGTATGGTGGCCCAAAGTCATGTTGAAGAGGGGGTTCATAGGCATATGGTGGTGGTTGTTGATAATCAAAAGACTGCTCACCATAGCCATTGCCTTGATATGCATCACATAATGGTTGTTGATAGTCCATTGGAGGTGGTTGTTTCCATGAGGATTGATCAAATCCTTGTGGCTCCTCCCATCTTTGGTTGTCCCATCCTTGGTGCATGTTGTCATTATAATTTCCTCTTCCTGCAACATAATTGTAAACAGACTCATAGTCAAAGGGGTGAGAGTTCATAGTAGTAGGAGAAAATAAAAACAAAAACTAACAAAAAGAAAATATTTTGAAAAAGATATGATTTTTTTTTTGAAAAAAGGATAAGATAAGATTTTGAAAAAGATAAGATAAGATTTTGAAAAAGATATGATTTTTGAAAAAAAGATAAGATAAGATTTTGAAAAAGATATGATTTTTGAAAAAAAAAGATTTGATTTTTGAGATTTAAAACTAAGATAAGATAAGATAAATTTTTTTAAAATATTTACAATAACCAATAATAAGGCACACGTTTGCAATTCCCCGGCAACGGTGCCATTTTGACGATCGGTTCTCCTATCGGTAAAGAAATATAAAAATATAATCGCGTTGTAAGTATAGCTTCTAAACAAACAGAAAATCCTTTCGTACAAACGTTTGGTTGTCACAAGTAACAAAACCCAATAAATTTATAAACCGAAGTATTCAAACCTCGGGTCGTCTTCTCAAGGAATTGCAGGGAAGTATGATTTATTATTGGTTATGGAAAACAGTATTTTTGGGTTTTTTGAAAGGTAGATTGCAAGAAATTAAATCAATAGCAAAGAAAAACTCTTGGCGAAGTATGAAAACTGGAAGTCCTATCCTAGTTATCCTTATCAATGGTGATGAAAGTTGTATTATTTCTCCCACTAAGTCAACCTCTAACTATGAAGGTCAGTCAAGTGGATAAATTAATTTAACACCTAAAGTCCTAGTCAACTCCTGAGGAAAGAGTAGAGTTATAGGAATCTAAATCAATCGGCAAGGACATCAATTATCAATCACGATGAGTTTGATAACTCAAGAGTTACCAATTAATCAACAAAAGCCAAAAGGGAAGAAAACCTACTCGAATGAAAACAATTTGGATAAAGCGAAAGCATTACGCGTGCACGTTGGTGCACGAAATTGTGATTCGTACTCTTTATTGTTGTATGGAATTAATTCCCCGATAATGGCTCCAAAAACTTGGTGCTCAATATCATGGTGTCTAAAATTTAATTCACAACTTTGCACAACTAACCAGCAAGTGCACTGGGTCGTCCAAGTAATACCTTACGTGAGTAAGGGTCGATCCCACAGAGATTGTTGGTATGAAACAAGCTATGGTCATCTTGTAAATCCTAGTCAGGTGGATTCAAATGTGATTGGATTAGATAATTAAAAGGTAAATAAAATAAACAGGAAATAAAGATAAAGTTACTCATGTAATCCAATGGTGGCAATTTCAGATAGGTGCATGGAGGTGCTGTGTTCCTTCCGAATCTCTACTTTCTTATTACATTCATCCAATCCTTCTTACTCCTTTCCATGGCAAGCTGTATGTAGGGCATCACCGTTGTCAATGGCTACATCCCATCCTCTCAGTGAAAATGGTCCAAATGCTCTGTCACAACACGGCTAATCATCTGTCGGTTCTCAATCAGGTTGGAATAGAATCCCGTGATTCTTTTACGTCTGTCACTAATGCCTAGCCTTCAGGAGTTTGAAGCTCATCACAGTCATTCAATCCTCGAATCCTACTCGGAATACCACAGACAAGGTTTAGACTTTCCGGATTCTCTTGAATGCCGCCATCAATTCTAGCTTATACCACGAAGATTCTGATTAAGGAATCCAAGAGATATGCGCCCGGTCTAAGGTAGAACGGAAGTGGTTGTCAATCACGCACGTTCATAGGTGAGAATGATGATGAGTATCACGGATCATCACATTCATCAAGTTGAAGTGCAACGAATATCTTAGAACAGGAATAAATTGAATTGGATAGAAAATAATAGTAATTGCATTAAAACTTGAGGAACAGCAGAGCTCCACACCCTTAATCTATGGTGTGTAGAAACTCCACCATTGAAAATACATAAGTGAAAGGTCCAGGAATGGCTGAATGGCCAGCCCCCATGATCTGAGAAATAAACGTCCAAAGATGTCTAATACAATAGCAAACTATCCTATTTATACTTGACTAGCTACTAGGGTTTACAGGAGTAAGTAATTGATGCATAAATCTACTTTCGGGGCCCACTTGGTGTGTGCTTGGGCTGAGTTTGGTCTATCCACGAGCTGAGGCTTCTCTTGGAGTTGAACGCCAAGTTGTAATGTGTTTTGGGCGTTCAACTCTGGTTCGTGACGTGTTTCTGGCGTTTGACTCTAGAATATAGCATGGAACTGGCGTTGAGCGCCAGTTTACGTCATTTAATCACGAATAAAGTATGGACTATTATATATTGCTGGAAAGTTCTAGATGTCTACTTTCCAACGCCGTTGAGAGCGCGCCATTTGAAGTTCTGTAGCTCCAGAAAATCCATTTCGAGTGCAGGGAGGTCAGATTCCAACACCATCAGCAGTCCTTTGTCAGCCTCCTATCAGAGTTTTGCTCAGGTCCCTCAATTTCAGCCAGAAATTACCTGAAATCATAGAAAAATACACAAACTCATAGTAAAGTCCAGAAATGTGAATTTAGCATAAAAACTAATGAAAACATCCCTAAAAGTAGCTTGAACCTATTAAAAACTACCTAAAAACAATGCCAAAAAGCGTATAAATTATCCGCTCATCACAACACCAAACTTAGATTGTTGCTTGTCCCCAAGCAACTGAAAATCAATTAGGATGAAAAGAATAAAATATATTATAAATCTCAAAATATCAATGAATATTAATTCTAATTAGATGAGCGGGACTTGTAGCTTTTGGCCTCTAAACAGTTTTGGCATTTCACTTTTTCCTTTGAAGTTTAGAATGATTGGCTTCTCTAGGAACTTAGAATTTTGGATAGTGTTATTGATTCTCCTAGTTAAGTATGTTAATTATTGAACACAGCTACTTTTATGAGTCTTGGCCGTGGCCCTAAGCACTTTGTTTTCCAATATTACCACCGGATACATAAATGCCACAGACACATAACTGGGTGAACCTTTTCAGATTGTGACTCAGCTTTACTAAAGTCCCCAGTTGTCCCCAGTCAGAGGTGTCCAGAGCTCTTGAGCACACTCTTTTTGTCTTGGATCACGACTTTAACCACTCAGTCTCAAGCTTTTGCTTTCATGACACAAGCACATGGTTAGGGACAGCTTGATTTAGCCGCTTAGGCCTGGATTTTATTTCCTTGGGCCCTCCTATCCATTGATGCTCAAAGCCTTGGATCCTTTTTACCCTTGCCTTTTGGTTTTAAGGGCTATTGGCTTTTTCTGCTTGCTTTTTCATTTTTTTTCGCAAAAAAAAAAAATTTCACAAGCTTTTGCTTTTTCACTGCTTTTTCTTGCTTCAAGAATCAATTTCATGATTTTCAGATTGTCAATAACATTTTTCTTTGTTCATCATTCTTTCAAGAGCCAACAATTTTAACATTCATAAACAACAAGATCAAAAATATGCACTGTTCAAGCATTCATTCAGAGAACAAAAAGTATTGTCACCACATCAATATAATTAAACTAAATTCAATGATAATTTCGAAATTCATGTACTTCTTGTTCTTTTGAATTAGAAAAATTTTTTATTTAAGAGAGGTGAAGGATTTATGGAATTTATTCATAGCTTTAAGACATAGTTACTACATACTAATGGTCATGAAGTAGAGACACAAAACATAAATAGACATGAAGCATAAAAATCAAAAAACAGAGAAATAAGAGCAAGGAATGAGTCCACCTTAATGGCGTCTTCTTCTTGAAGGACCAATGATGTCCTTAAGCTCTTCTATGTCCCTTCCTTGCCTTTGTTGCTCCTCCCTCATTGCTCTTTGATCTTCTCTTATTTCATGGAGAATGATGGAGTGCTATTGATGTTCCACCCTTAATTGTTCCACATTGTAACTCAAATCTTCTAAGGAAGTGTTGAGTTGTTCCCAATAGTTGTTGGGAGGAAAGTGCATCCCTTGAGGCATCTCCGGGATTTCTTGGTGATGAGCTTCCTCATGCATCTCTTGGGCTCTATAAGTGGGCTCTCTTGTTTGCTCCATCCTTTTCTTAGTGATGGGCTTATCCTCCTCAATGAGGATGTCTCCTTCTATGATAACTCTAGCTGAGTAACATAGATGGCAAACAAGATGAGGAAAAGCTAGCCTAGCCATGGTGGAGGGCTTTTCGGCTATTTTGTAGAATTCATGGGAGATGATTTCATGAACTTCTACTTCCTCTCCAATTACGATACTATGAATCATGATGGCCCGATCCACAGTAACTTCAGATCGGTTGCTAGTAGGGATGATGGAGCGTTAAATGAACTCCAACCATCCTCTAGCCACAGGCTTGAGGTCCAGTCTTCTTAGTTGAACCGGCTTGCCTTTGGAGTGTCTTTTCCATTGAGCTCCTTCCACACATATGTCCATAAGGACTGGGTCTAACCTTTGATTAAAGTTGACCCTTCTAGTGTAGGGGCGTGCATCTCCTTGCATCATGGGTAAGTTGAACGCCAACCTCACATTTTCCGGACTAAAATCTAAATATTTCCCCCAACCATTGTAAGATAATTCTTTGGATTTGGGTTCACACTTTGATCATGGTTCCTAGTGATCCATGCATTGGCATAAAACTCTTGAACCATTAAGATTCCGACCTGTTGCATGGGATTGGTTAGGACTTCCCAACCTCTTCTTCGGATTTCATATCGGATCTCCGGATACTCATTTTTCTTGAGCTTGAAAGGGACCTCAGGGATCACCTTCTTCTTGGCCACAACATCATAGAAGTGGTCTTGATGGGCTTTGGAGATGAATCTTTCCATCTCCCATGACTCGGAGGTGGAAGCTTTTGTCTTCCCTTTTCCTTTTCTAGAGGATTCTCCAGCCTTGGGTGCCATCAATGGTTATGGAAAAACAAAAAGTTTATGCTTTTACCACACCAAACCTAAAATATTGCTCGCCCTCGAGCAAGAGAAGAAATAAGAGAAGAAGAAGAAGAATAAAATGTGGAGGAGAAGGGGAGGTGTAGGTTTCGGCCAAGGTATAGAAGAGGGGGTTGTGTTGTGTGAAAATGAAGTAGAATGGAAGGGTTTATATAGGGAAGGGAGAGAGGGTAGGTTCGGCCATTTAGGGTGGGTTTGGGTGGGAAAGATTTTTGAACTTTTGAAGGTAGGTGGGGTTTATGGGGAAGAGTGGATGGATGTGAATGGTGAAGGGGGTAATTGGGAAGAGAGATTGAGGTGATTGGTGAAGGATTTTTGGGAAAGTGTGTTATAGGATTAATTAGGAGGTAAGGTGGGAATATGTTAGGTGGGGATCCTGTGAGGTCCACAGATCCTGAGATGATCTTGTGGGGTCCACAAATCCTGAGGTGTCAAAGATTTACATCCCTGCACCAATTAGGCATGCAAAATGCCTTTGCATGCAATTCTGGTGTTTAAACTCCGAAGTGATGCACGTTCTGGGCGTTCAACGCCCATGTGCAGCATGTTTCTGGCGTTGAACGCCAGTTCCATGTTTGTTACTAGCGTTCAGCGCCAGCTTTCCTCAGGGCATATTCCTGGCATCCAAACGCCAGGATGTTGCTTGTTTCTGGTGTTCAGCGCCAGATCCATGCTCTGTTTTGGCGTTGAACGCCAGCTAGATGCACCTTACTGGCGTTTAAACGCTAGTAAGTCCTTCCTCCAGGGTGTGATTTGTCTTCTGCTGTTTTTGATTCTGTTTTTAATTTTAATATTTTTTTCGTGACTCCACATGATCATGAACCTAATAAAACATAAAAGAACAATGAAAATAAAATAAAATTAGATAAATAAAAATTGGGTTGCCTCCCAACAAGCGCTCTTTTAGTGTCACTAGCTTGACAGTGGGCTCTCTTGGAGCCACAAAGGTGATCAGGTCAATGTTGTGGACTCCCAACACCAAACTTAGAGTTTGGATATGGGAGTTCAACACCAAACTTAGAGTTTGGTTGTGGCCTCCCAACACCAAACTTAGAGTTTGATTGTGGGGGCTCTGTTTGACTCTGTACTGAGAGAAGCTCTGCATGCTTACTCTCCCTTGTTACAGAAGGATAGCCGTGTGCCTTAAACACAAGGTAGTCCCCATTCAATTGAAGGACTAATTCTCCTCTGTTAACATCTATCACAACTTCTACTGTGGCTAGGAAAGGTCTTCCAAGGATGATGCATTCATCCTCCTCCTTCTTAGTGTCTAAGATTATGAAATCAGCAGGGATGTAAAGGCCTTCAACCTTTACTAACATGTCTTCTACTAATCCATAAGCTTGTCTTACTGACTTGTATGCCAATTGTAATGAGAATAAGGCAGGCTGTACCTCAATGATCCCTAGTTTCTCCATTACAGAGAGTGACATAAGATTTATGCCTGACCCCAGGTCACACAGAGCCTTGTTAAAGGTCATGGTGCCTATGGTACAGGGTATTAAGAATTAACCAGGATCTTGTCTCTTTTGAGGTAAAGTTTTCTGAACCCATGTATCTAGTTTACTAATGAGCAAGGGAGGTTCACCTTCCCAAGTCTCATTACCAAACAACTTGGCATTCAGCTTCATGATGGCTCCTAGATATTGAGCAACTTGCTCTCCAGTCACATCTTCATCCTCTTCTGAGGAAGAATAGTCTTCAAAGCTCATGAATGGCAGAAGGATATTTAGTGGAATCTCTATAGTCTCTATATGAGCCTCAGATTCCTTTAGGTCCTCAATAGGGAACTCCTTCTTGCTTGAGAGACGTCCTAGGAGGTCTTCCTCACTAGGATTTTCGTCCTTCTCCTCCCTTGTGCATTCGGCCATATTGATTACATCAATTACCTTGCACTCTCCTTTTGGATTCTCTTCTGTATTGCTTGGGAGAATACTAGGAGGAGTTTCAATGACTTTCTTACTCAGCTGGCCCACTTGTGCCTCCAAATTTCT